>NC_091463.1:90784136-91140803 GCF_027789765.1 Dendropsophus ebraccatus
CCTTTTTGAGTTCCCAAGCTCACCAGTCAATTCCTTTTTTCTCAGAATGTACCCGACTGTTGATTTTTCTACTCCAAGCATGTCTGCTATCTCTCTGATGGATTTTTTCTTTTTTTTCAGCCTCAGGATGTTCTGCTTCACCTCAATTGAGAGTTCCTTTGACCGCATGTTGTCTGGTCACAGCAACAGCTTCCAAATGCAAAACCACACACCTGGAATCAACCCCAGACCTTTTAACTACTTCATTGATTACAGGTTAACGAGGGAGACGCCTTCAGAGTTATTTGCAGCCCTTAGGGTGCGTTTACACAGAGAGATTTATCTGACAGATTTTGGAAGCCAAAGCCAGGAATGGATTTGAAAAGAGGATAGATCCCAGTCTATCCTCTATCCTGATCCCTGTTTATAGTCTGTTCCTGGTTTGGGCTTCAAAGATCTGTCAGATAAATCTGTCTGTGTAAACGCACCATTAGAGTCCATTGTCCAATTACTTTTGGTCCCTTGAAAAAGAGGAGGCTATGCATTACAGAGCTATGATTCCTAAATCCTTTCTCCGATTTGGATGTGGAAACTCTCATATTGCAGCTGGGAGTGTGCACTTTCAGATCATATTATTTATATAATTGTATTTCTGAACTTGTTTTTCTAAACAGCTAAAATAACAAAACTTGTGTTACTGTCCAAATATTTCTGGCCCTAACTGTATGTATATATATATATATATATATATATATATATATATATATATATATATATATATATATATAGCTCATACAGATGCAGAAGGCCCTTTATCACTGTAAATATTTTAATAGTCTAGATAAACAGAAGGTTTGTACATAAAGTCTTGCAAGCACTGATAGTTACACTGTGTTGGTTCAAACCTGTTGACACTGGATCAATTACAACAGCCTGGTGTATGACATTGCAATAAATACCTGGCCTAGAGGGAACCATCTTTAGAAGTAAAAACTACATGTGGATACAGTATACTGCAGTCAGTGTGATGCCATTAAAGGGGTTATCCAGCATTACAAAAACATGGCCACTTTCTTCTAGAGACAGCCCCACTCTTGTCTCCAGTTTGGGTGGGATTAGGTTATCCCGTTTCCATTGAAGTGAATGGAGCTTAATTGCAAACCACACCTGAACTGGAGACAAGAGTCATGTTGTTTCTGGAAGAAAGTGGCCATGGACAGCAGTATTTGGCAGTTTTTGAAATGGTTAAAGATTGTGCCTCCCCAGTGGGAATGAATTCATGAGTTATCCAGGGAGCAGGAAAAGTATTTCTTTCCTCACACCCAACACTATTCTTCCCCATCGGTAACATCTCAAAAGTATAACTATGTATTATGATCACAGCATGAAAGTGAAACCAAATTTGCATGCGGCTGCCAATGGCCACCTTTCAGTTTGGCCACGTTGCAGTTTCACCAGCATGTGACCATCACAATTTAAGAAGTTATACTTCTGAGGTGACACCAAGGTGAAAGTAGAGTGTTAGGGAGTGAGGAACGATAATACTTCACTCTACAGATAACCCCTTTAAGCCATTACTCCTGAGTTTAAAATGTCAAATAAAAAATGTGCGCCGAAAAGAAATGTTTCATCTGTTCTCTGCGGAGGTTCCCAGCTTTGGCGCCAAAAAAAAAGTTAGACCAGAGCATGGTCTCAACTCTTCCACCACCACAACACATTGATCTGCCGCTTATTAACATACTGACTTAGAAAGACATTACTGGGGATCCACAAGAAGAGAAAGAAAAAAGTAGCATGGCAAAGATTAATATGGCCCCCATTATGGTGTTGCCACCAGAACAGAAGGGCTTTGGGTTTGGGTTGTGAGATCTTCATGTGACTTTTCCTCTCTGTCAGTTCTAAATTTTAGCAAACAAGATAGATAAATCGATATGGCTCCAGAGGTAGGGCTGGGCGATATGGCCTAAAATTTATATCACGATATAATTTGATGCATGCACGATATAACGATATATCACGATATATAAAAAATTTTTTGTGTGTATACTCACCCCCCCCTTGCCAGTGATCAGCCTTCCCCTGTGCCAGTGATCAGCCCTCCCCTATGCCTTCAGCCCCCTTTGTGCCAGTTATCACCCCCCTTGCCAGTCATCAGCCTTCCCCTGTGCCATCAGCCCACCCTGTGCCAGTGATCAGCCCTCCCCTGTGCCATCAGCCCCCCTTGCGCCAGTCATCAGCCCCCCTTGCCAGTCATCAGCCCCCCTTGCCAGTCATCAACCTTCCCCTGTGCCATCAGCCCACCCTGTGCCAGTCATCAGCCCTCCCTTGTGCCAGTCATCAGCCCTCCCTTGTGCCAGTCATCAGCCCTCCCTTGTGCCAGTCATCAGCCCTCCCTTGTGCCAGTCATCAGCCCCCCGTTGCCAGTCATCAGCCCCCCGTTGCCAGTCATCAGCCCCCCCCCCCCCCCAGTGCCAGTCATCTCCCCTCCCAGTTTTCCAGCCATTTCATGTGCCAGCCATCATGTCCCCCCAGCCAGGGCCATCATCAGCCCCATGCCAAGCCATCTGCCGCCCCCGACCCCTCTGCTACTTACCTTTCCTGCAGGGCTGGCTGATGGGAGTCCGCGAGGCGAGACGGGCCGCGTCTTCTTCCCAGCATGCACTGGGAGACCTGACGTCACACGCATCAGCGCGCTAGCGCGCTGACGATGCGTGAACGGAAGGCCCTGCAGTGCGGTACCACGGAGCGGTAAGTGAGAAGCTTATTCACTACCGCTCCGTGGTATATCGCGATATGACGATATGCCAAAAATCTATATCGTCAACCGAATTGATGACGATATTTTGGCATATCGTTTATATCGCCCAGCCCTATCCAGAGGTTGCACCACTGCTCTTTTCTACAAGGAAAAAAGAGGAAGAAGGGTAGCAAATAAGTGCTCTTTTCATTGCAATGGTGTGCTAGAAATAAGGCTTTTTGTTGATTCTTGGATATTTCTCTTCTATGTATGTGACACATAAAGAAGAACTTATTGTAAAGTATCAGAGTAGAAAGCTTTGTAATATTATGGGTTAATTATTCTGCTTGTCTGTCGTAATATTTAGCTTTATGAAATGCACTTTGTTTCTTTGCCCCCAAAGGACCTCAGATCATTGACCCCTGGTGATAGGTGTTGAGCTAGTTTTTTATTGGGTGAATATAGGGCTATAATAAAGGCTGATCCAGTACACCAGGTCTCCATTTCTCTCGTCTTGTTCAACCATGAGGACCACCACCATCCTCCGACTGATTCTTGGTTGTCTCCTTCATATCACATGGGGGAGCGCCTTCGACCCCTGCTTTAAAGGAAAGGTGCTGCCCTTTGATGTTGAAAATGTAAGTATGTACTCTCTATGCTCTTCCCCGATGAACTACATAAAGAGATATCAAACGTTCTATCAGTTAGGTGTTCGGAACAGGAGCAAATAGAAAAACATGTGGGGTGAATTCAGGAATTAGCACATTCTCTGTCATGTGACTGAGATAGCTGCATATTGTACATCTAAAAGGCAGCAACATATTAAACGTTTAACATCAGCAGAATACCCCTTTAAGGCATATTTTGCTATAAAACATAATATTAGCTCTTAATTCTCCAGTTAGCAGTTATTAATAAATACTTTTGACAGAGACATATCAGAAGTTTTTACCGGTTGGGGTCTCAGTGTTTAGACTAGGCATAGGGGGAGATTTATCAAACATGGTGTAAAGTGAAACTGGCTCAGTCACCCCTAGCAACCAATCAGATTCCACCTTTCATTTTCCAAAGAGTCTGTGAGGAATGAAAGGAGGAATCTGATTGGTTGCTAGGGGCAACTGAGCCAGTTTCACCATGAGTTACACCATGTTTGATAAATCAGTTACTGCTGCAGCATCTTCGGGTCCCCGGCTGAATGATTCTGCCTCCACTTTTGAGACTGACCTTTCTTGACAGTGACAGCCTGCTCAGCCAATCCCTGACAGATATAAGACAGCATCATGACCAGTGATTGGCTGAGCAGGCTGCCACTGCAGAGATACATCCGTCTCTGAAGTGGAGGCAGAATCATCCAGCGAGGGACCCGACGACGGCACAGGAGGACATCGGGAGAGGGCAGAGAGGTAAGAATAGCATATCTGTTATGTTATCCAGCAACATGTTAAAACTTTCAAAAGAGCAGAATACCCCTTTAATAGAGCTGTGCTTGACAGAGACTTACTCGCAGCCCCCATTTAGTATCTAAGCAAGAAAGCATGAAAAAGTGAACAAGGAACTTATTGTACAACATGCAATGATGAGGTGTATTGCTTGCCTTTCAATTCAGATGACTTTGTGCCTCTCTTGATAGATTAGTGGAACAGATTACAAAACACCGCCCGCTAAACGAATCAGTCAGGTGAGTACATTTTGCCTTTTCATCAGTTTTGTCTCCTCCAACACACATCGCACATGCAGCACCTGTGCTAGGTATACAGCCATCTCCCATACAGTACTGTGATTCTTTAACTTCTTCTTCACAAATGGACATAACTGTATACCTGTAATGCTGAGGGTTACTGCAGTCCTACAGTCTACAGTTAGATATTGTACACTGGCTGGGATCTGAGCCACCTCTGATCCTTGTCAATTAACCCCCTAGACACTAGATACCTCAATCTAAGCAATTGTGGCATCTAAGTGGTTGGACAGATGAGATGGTGGGGTCTCTCTCTAATAGCTCATCAGCCTACATGTTGCTCTACATAGGATCACATCTTCAAGTCTCCTAGTGGTAAATAAAAAAAGTGTTTAAAAAAGTGTTTAAAAAAAATCCTAAATTTCTTTTTTACCCAATGAAAAAAGCTTTAGTATTGGAAACAACAGACATACATACTTATTATCTCTAAAGGAAATTGCTATTTTTCTGTAAGATGGAATAAAAAAGTTATCAAAAGGTCACATCTACTCCAAAATTATATAAATGGAAACAACAATTTTTTCCCACAAAAATAAACCTCCTCTCAGTTCTTTCAATGGGAAAAAAACAGTTATGTCGGTCATAATATGGTGATTTAGAAAAAATAAATTACAAAAAGTAAAGTGTTTAAGTGTACAAAAGGTGTGCTATTCCTTCTTACCTCTTCGCCTCCCCCCCCCCCCCCCGTGACACGCGCTGCTGACTCTCATCATCCACACCTCAGTACTACCTCTTATGTTAACACGGCAGCTCCTACAGCATGCCGCACAGCCCCACCTCCTGTTTACGCCCCGACCGCCCTGTCATCACGCTGGGATGTAGGACCTGCCATATTAACATAAGAGGTGGTACTGGGGCGTGGATGATGAGAGTCACGGATGGGGGGCGGAGGTAAAGAGGAATAGCATGCGCCGGGCCCGCCTCCTGTGCTTCACCTGGGCTCATTTGAATATCCGTTCAGCGGGGAAATTAACGGTGACTGGGCATAGAAATTAAAAATGATCCACAGCAGCGTAGTCTACATGTCAGCGCCGACAGATTGGTATGTATATCGCAATATTAGAGGTCAGAA
This sequence comes from Dendropsophus ebraccatus, assembly GCF_027789765.1. Classification (NCBI taxonomy): domain Eukaryota; kingdom Metazoa; phylum Chordata; class Amphibia; order Anura; family Hylidae; genus Dendropsophus; species Dendropsophus ebraccatus. Next base: position 90,789,663 of record NC_091463.1, read on the forward strand.
GGTACATTCTCTTTAAAGTTGTCCCAGTATAAAGGCCAATACTGGCTGCTTTGGCAAGGAGTTATTCTGGTTTTCCCATTGCAGGAAGTGATGACATATTACTAGGATATGATATCACTTTCTGATTATTCGGGGACCCAACCTCCAATGGCCATCTGTGGGAATGTGTTGAAATTATCTAATAGTAGCAGGAAGTACCCATGTCAAATGAAAATCATTGAAGGGGGGTAAACCAGTAGTGTAACCTCTCTATTCTCAGGATCAGTAAGGTCCCAGTAGTGATGTTCACTTTCTTTCTAGAATAGAAAACCCATGACAGTACTTGAGGGTAACCTTCATAAACCATGCTGGACACTTGAGGACTTATACTTGCTCCTCTACTAAATTCAGAAAAAAGCCATGATGAAGAGTGTTACTATGCCTGAAATGCATTGGAACCTTTAAAGGGGAACTATGAGCACAGGATGTGTGAGCGGTGGAGGGGGGGGCGGATGACTTAAAGGGGAACTCCGGATAAGAAAAACTTGTTTTCTTTTAAAAGTACATTAAAAGTTATATAGATGTGTCTATACAATGTATTACCGTATCTGTGCGGTTCTGCCACACTGGTAGCTGATAGAAATCCAGGAAGTGAAGAAAAATGGCCTCTCTGCCAATTCACATTGTCTTCTGCTCCCATTGCTCTCCCACCTTAGGAGACAAATATTCCATGCCTCTGTCTCACATTGTGTGTGTTTGCTGATGATGCAGACAGGGGGCAGGGCGTGAAGTCCCAGGAGGCTTGGCTGGATCCCCCAATCCCCTGAGTGATCCACCATCTCTGACCGGCCAGAAGCAGGTGCAGCACTAATTTTACTGATTGTGATGGGTGGGGGACTGTGATGATCTGCTAAGGGAAAGCATTGCATTCTGGGAACTGCTTAACCAGGAAGGACATAAACACAATACAAAACAAAAAAACCCAAACAAATGGATTTTTGGTAGTTTCAAAACTGGGATAGACAGGTAAGTAATGCTTTATGCTTCTGCAGAAGTTTAATTTTTTTCAACCTCTACCTGGAGTTCCCCTTTAATGGCTTTTATTTACATTGTCTAGGAGGAGGATAGCCTTTACAGAGATTTGTTTAAGTTAATTTAGTATTTCTTGTGTCATTTCCATACAGATAAATGGCTTGTGGAACCTCAAAGCCTTAGTGGCCAGAACCACGCTGACTACTCTGACTGTTCTGAATAACGTGCACTATTCCTATGCCAAATTATCTCTGACAGAGAAGGAGGGAACAATTACTGAATTCTTCAATCCGTAAGTTTAAGTGAACAGGTTTCCTCCTCTTCGAGTACTGAATTTCTCTCATTGGGTGAACTGTTCATAGCTGAGTGGTATCCATTATTATTCTGTGGTTGGAGCCCAAATCATATCATGCTATGTATCTTTGTAACATTTGAGGTGGACACTGTTATTATACAGTATAGTGTGGGATATTGTCTGCAATATAGTTGGGCACATAGCGATTATTATGTAAATGAAGCCTTTTGAGTGACCTGAAAACATGTTGTGATATTGTGTTGAATGAGTTTTATGAGGAATGGAAATCCTTAACTAAAGGAAAGGTAAGGTTGTTCACATCTGTAGAGCTTTTGAACTCTTGCTTTTTCACCCACAGAATGGAGGGGATCACTGATGAGCCAATTCATTTACAGAGGGTCTCTGAGGACGTAAAAGTCCTGACTTTTAAAAAAGATGATAAGGAAGGTAAGAGCTCACATGTTATAATATGGGTGGATAGACTTCTCAAGTATCAGGACCAAACCATACTTGAAAAATAGGCCAACTTAAGGTGTATGATTAGGATAAGAAGAACATGGCTGCTATCTTTCAAGTCACAGTCTTGTATGGTGCAGGGTTCTTGCCTGTGTATTCCGAGTGTAGGCTTCGTACATACAGTGGGTTAAGGATGTTATGTCAATGTTATCAACATGACAATATCATGATTATGGTCACGTCACATGACTATGATCTTCAAGGTTCATTACCTAAGGGGCAGTGTAACTAAACATAGAGAGCTCATGTGCGCTCGAACAGAAGAGATAAGCAGCATCTTCTAGTAGAGGTTACAGCTCCTGACCCTCTTTCCCCACATGTGATTTTCTTTGCTCCACATCTCTACAACAGAGCTGTGAATGTGGAAAGTGGTGTGGGGGAGAGGGAAACTGCCATTGATGTGGGAGTTGAAGGGTATCAGTGCTAGTAATGGGGTATGGCTAAGGAGGATGTGAAAACTGCCAAATGGCTAGAGGGATGGGTTATGGTGACAGAAATGCTACACTGTGCTGCTGTTCAGAGGTAAAGAAGTATTTCTTACTTCACTGTGGTGTTGGGTTATACAGGTGGAGCAGTATGCATTGCTATAGCTATAGAACCAGGTAATACAGGTAGAGCAGTATGTATTTCTGCAGTGTGATGTTGGATTAAACACGGGGAGCAGTATGTATTTCTGCAATGTGTTGTTGGGTTATACAGGCATAGAAATGTATTTCTGCTCTGTGGTGTTGGGTTACTACAGGTGGAGCAGTGTGTAGTTCTGCAGTGTGATGTTAGTTTACTACAAGTGGATCAGTATTTATTGCTACAGTGTGGTGTTGGCTAACTACAGAAAAAGCAATAAGTATTGTTGCCTTGCATTGTTGGTTTACTGCAGGTGGAGCAGTATTTTCTGCTACAGTGTGGTGTTGGCCAACTACAGGTAAAGATGTATGTGTTAGTGTTAGATTACTGCAGGTGGAGAGGTATTTATTGCTGCACTTTAGTGTTGGTTTACAACAGGTGGAGCGATATTTATTTCTGAACTGTGGGTCTGGTTTGGAACTGCTCTGGGATATTATGTGCACTACATGGGGGTATTTGGCACTGTGCAGTAATATTTGCATCCTGATGAGGCTCCTACATCAACATGGATTTCGTTGTGGGACCCAAAAACAAAAAGTTTGAGAATCCCTAATTCACATAGTATGTGACAGCTCACCTCTATTCACATCAACGACAATCCTGTTCTTAGGAAGCAGCACATGATAGAACTCTGATGTTTTCTGCCATGAAGATGGATCCACTGTCAGACCAAGCTCATTGATGGCCCATTCTTGCCCCTCTCTACAGCAGGGCCCTCAATTATACATGACCCAAGGAAACTGCGCACTGTGCCTTTGTCTAGTTACAGCTGCGGACCTGTTCACCAGGTTTAGTTCTCATTGGCCATAGAAGAATTGCTTGTTGGTGTCATCCAACCTTAGCTTTGGCTGTTCAGGCATGAAGGGATTGGTAGTTTTATAACAGCTGGAGGGCATGAGTTTGACTCACATAGTCTAGACGACCCTTTAAGAATCATATGGAGGTAGAAGTTGCTTCCAGGCCCTGGTTTTTATAGGGCCCAATGTCCCTTCTGCCTCATAAGACACTAGTATTAGTGTCAGACGTGAGGTCCCTTTATAGATTTTATGCAAAAGTACTGCGGAGACACCATTACTTGTTTCTTAACGTCAGTGAGCCAGCCAGACCTTCCTCCGGGAAGGAACAACCAAGCCAAAGGCGTTTTCCTGTCAAGGAAACCCCCTTAGCAATGTATCCATCCACAGGCAGCTGTTTCAGGGTATTTGCCCCTCATCAGTGTGGAGTAGGATTCTGACTAGTGTGAGCAAAGCCTAGTAAGTGCATTCAGGAGAATGATGGTTGACCTCAGGGAGATCAACCAAACACCGTGGAGACACAATCACATGTTTCTCAATGTCAGTCAATCTAGGAACATTGCCCCCTTTATAGATTTTGCACTGGGTTCAGGAACTTCAAGTTTCTCTATTTGAATAGATCACAATATCAAAATGAAGTGACCATAAATTCCTAAACATGATGTATTGATTCCTCCTCCCTCCAGCCTCTACACTGATCACAATTGTTCAGCTTCACAGCCACGTCTTAATGATCAATCGTGTATCCAATGGCATTATTCAAACATCAGCCCTATACGGTGAGTCCTGTGTATGTAACTGTTCACATTCTCCACTATAGAGATGTCAATGGGAAAAGTTAAAGGAAACCAGAATCACTTTCATGCTGTCTGAACTATTATTCATTGGGGCGCTTCCTAGTGGCTTCTTCCCACCCCAGTCTTGATTGACAGATATCTTCCTGTTAGAGTATAGAGAGGGATCTATCAATTAAGACTAGCAGGGCAGGCAGAACCCACTGGGGACCACCCAGATGACTCATGGTTCAGGCAGTTCTGGTGCTGACAGATTCCCTTTAAAGGGAACCAATCAGCCCAATTGGGCTGATATGGTTCCCTGGAGAACTGTATAAAGCTCCTGAGCAGCCCAGCAGGTACCGGCCATGGCTGCAGCAGAAGCTATATACAGCAGAAAAAGAAGCTTTATTACCTGGGCGCGGCAGGCTGAGGCAGAGCGGTACTCATCTGGGCAGCTCCCGCCAGTGTCTAGTTACTGGTGGAATGATTGACAGGGAGATAGGCCAATATTGGGCATCTCTGCATGTCACATCCCCTCCGAGCGTGCTGACAGGCAGAAAGCGGTGACAAGACACTTGCAGGGAGCAGCCTAGATGACTATCGCCTCTGCCTGCCACGCGCCCAGATAATTAAACTACTTTTTCTGCCGTATAAAGCTCCTGCTGCAGCCACGGCAGGGAACCAGGGAACCATATCAGCCCAATTGTGCTGATTGGTAACCTTTTATGTAACCACTTTAAGTGGTGGTTCTACATCATGTGACCTCATATACTGTCCCATATACTGTACATATGGCAGTAGTACAGCACTTTATGATGGCTATATGGAATTTGGTCTGGAAGGATTACTCAGTTGCTAAATGCTTGATCTTTTTTTTTTTGGGGGGGGGGGGGGGTCCTATTGAATAGTAGTATCGTTTGCCTATTTTTGGAAAAACTATCTACTATTTGGATGAAAAAAAACTGCAGATTCTCTTTAACATCACTTAGAAACAAAGATTTAAAATAAATGATAAATAATAATATTTTAACTGCCCGATGTTACCACTAGGGGGAGCTCACCGCACCTTTTTAAGTTGTTGTTGTTGTACCAGTACATCCATATATAAGGACCCTACATTATTAAAAAATTCTTTTAATGTTACTTACTAAAGGAAAGGTAAGGATGGGCACATCTGTGTATAGTTATTATTTGAAGGTACTCACTTATATAGACCCCTGAGAGCAGTGCCACTTTTTATAGCTATTGTTAGTTGTATTAAATCTAGATTATCTCACATACTGGATCATCCTCACCACCTATCACCTCCTGTCTCTAGTGAGAGCTAGAGCGCTAGCTTCAAATCCACCGATAAATCTGGAAGAGTTCAAAGAATGGGGAAAATGCAAGGAATTAACCTTTTATAAGGAGTTCGACATCACTAATGATTACGGTAAGAAAATGATCATCAGTCACTTCCATTATCATTATAAAAGTTAGGAGATTATTTCATGTCATGTCCGCTGTGTGAAATTCATGGCAGCCATTATGGGGAAGCAATGTGTATCATTAGCAAGCATAGTCTCCATTGATAGTGAACCGCTCGCTTTGGCTACCTAAAGTGATACAAACTTCTACGTGTCACTATGGGTTTAACAGCTTCCACTGTTAAAGGGGTTTTCCGAGCATAACACAACAGGACTACGCTTTATGGCATCAGTTGTATGGTGCTTATGCTACACAATGAACTGGCGTGGAAGCAGTTGGCTCTGTTCACTGTGTAGTGGCCGGACCCAGTTACTGCAGCTCAGCTCCTGTTCACCAGAATGGGATTTGAGTTGCAGTTACACATCACTACCACTACACAGTGAATGGCGGCAACTGCTTCCGCCCCATTCACTGTGTAGTATGGGCTCCAAACAGCTGATGGGCAGAGGGGATGACACTCTGTCGATCAGGGACTGATGAGCTTGGCTGTGGATAGTTTATCTGTATGTTTTATCCAGAAAACCCCTTTAAACTAATATACATTAATGGCTACGGATTTAGAATGTAATGTCCTGAAAGCTCATGTGGGTGTTATGTGGAGGATTCCAAATACTTTTGTCCATATATAATATATATTATTGTGGTTTACGATAACTTGTATTCTTCTCTTTAGCAAATACATGCCCTGGACTTCTTGAAATAAAGACGCCTCTGAATCTGGAAGAATCTAAGGTTGGAGTCCACATGTGTTTTAAAAATTTAAAAGCGTAATATAAGTCAGTGAACATACTCATTCGAGCTCACTATTCGCTCAAGTATCGCGGTACTCGATACTCAAATTAATACCGCGGGGTGGCTTTAATCAGCCAATAAACATGCGAGAGGCTGTGAGGTTCTGCTATGTAGCAGCTCTATGTTGGCTGCTGGTATAGCTGTGATTGGCCGGCTGAATCAGGTGACCTGGGTGTATATAGACCCAGGTCATCTGATGCTTGGCTCTCTTGCAGTCTGTTAGCTGACAGGGAGAGCTGCAGGAGCAGGGACAGAGCAGGCTCAGGACTTAGAATACATAGTTAGGTAGGTGATTACCCAACATAGGCCAACAGTCCTCTTAAGGACTAGTAGGAGTAATTAGTGAGTGTTGGAAGGAAATAGCTGGAACAGTATATTAGAACTAATAATATATGTATACTGTGCTACACTTTTTTGCTGACAGAACTATACTCACTACTGTCCATATTTTTTTCTGCCTAGACTTTTCTCTTTCTTAAAAACAAAGCACAAAAAATTCCTGTGCAATACAGTATAATACAAGCGTTATACAGTCTAACAATTGTCCTAGTGCGACCGGGTAGTGGTGGGGATTGAGTATACACCGCTGTATACTGTGCAGAGCTTTTTTGCTGACAGTACTGTACTCACTACTGTCCAAACTTAAATATAGATATTTTCTGTCACTAGTGTTATCCCTTACTTGAAAACTCTGTTGTATACTGTGCTACACTTTTGTTTGTTGTAAAAGTGGCATAATTCAGGGAGCTAGAAGTCTTTAATGTCTCCATACATGCTCCCCCTTCTGCCCCAGTTCCATTTCTATAGTCTTTCCATTACTTTCTGAGATTTTCAGGTGCACCAGACACCCTCCCCTCTATCGAATAGGGATCCCCCTGAAAAAAAGCTTGAGTCTTCTATTGACCTTATTCGGGTTTGTTACTCAAATGGAATATTCAGATCAGAAAATACTTGACTTATACTCGAGTAATATCCAAGCATTTTACTACTCTCTCATCTCTAGTGGCCATAATCCAAGAATTCGGGGGGAAGTTATCAGTGATGTGATTACTCTATGGGCGTCCCATTGGTTAGGTCTCCAACAGTCAGCCATATTGGTCAGACTACCCTTTTAGAGCTCCCTACCCTCTGATACTGACTTCTCTCATACTCCCTCCACTTCTGTAGAATATCTTTACCACTTGGCATCTTGTGGCTAAATCTCAAAATTCAATGGATCAACATTATAACGTGAGAATCCTCTACACTGCCCGACTGGAGATCAGTAAGACAGAAGGAGAAATTACTCTAAAAGAGATCATCACAGCGTGAGTTCTACCCGAACATTCCCTTCTCCTCAGTGACCCTCTTGGTACTTGATTCCACTTTTTTTTTTAATCAAAGTCAGCCATTTTTTAGAACCGCCTTTGGTCAACCAGTCATCCAACCTGTATATACATCTTGAGTTACTTCCTAAGTCAGACTCTTGTGCCTTCTGTTGCTTCCTATACCAAGGTACACCAGCTGATAGCCACACATGAACCCTGTGAGCTGGCAATGCTAACTCATCCTTTCATGGTCTCCATCCATTTCAGTGGGGGGCACAAATAGCTGGAAAAATCTGACATTTACACAGAAAACAGACTAAGATAACAAACATACCAATGTAACAGAGCAATAAATATTTAGAACAAAGAAGCAGAAATATCTTAGACACTGGAATCCTTTCTTATAGAATGTTCTGGCTTCCTTCCCCCTTAGGCCGCAGGACAACGTTGTCTCAGAGCTGAAGTTTGGAGAACCAACTAAAGGTAAAGACAAAAAATATAAAATGTTAAATTATCTAAATATATGTAGGTATTTGAGAAAACAATGGTGAGCATTCATGCACACACACATTTGTAAGGCCAGATTCAAACGTAACGGATCCACAGCGGATTTTATGCTGCAAATTTGTAGAAAAATCTGCTCTGGCTTGCTTAGGGGGCTCCCTGCGTCTGCAGAGGGGCAGCGCACTGATTGGCTGAGCGAGATGTCCAGCCGGGAACCCCCGAAGCAAGCCAGAACGTTGAGCGGGTAATGTATGTACCGGGCCGTGGGGGGTAACGGGGCGGCATTTACTGTACATACTCGAAGCGGAATGTCTTCTCATTCAAAATGACTGACAAACAATCCGCAGCAGATTTCGCTGCAAATTTGCAGCGTAAAATCCGCTGCGGATCTGTTATGTGTGAATTGTAAGAATGCATATAGAGGGGGCTTTAAGCTGCGGCCGGCTAATTAACTATTTACATGCAGCTGTCAAAACTGACAGCTGCATTTAAATGCTCAAAGAACGGCTTAGCTGGTGGTCTAGTGGGTAGGTCGCCCCTCTCTGAGAGATCAGAACAACTATAATAGAAGTTAAAGTGAAAAAAAATAATAATAATTAATTAATTTAAAAAAAAGCCCTTTCCATAATAAAAGTTGAAATCACGCCCCTATTCCCCATTTTACAAATAAATTCTAAAACATGGGGGGAGATTTATCAAGCTGGTGTAAAGTAGAATTGTCTTAGTTGCCTATAGCAACCAATCAGATTCCACCTTTCATTTTCCAAAGGATCTGTGAAGAATGAAAGGTGGAATCTGATTGGTTGCTAGGGGCAACCAAGACAATTTTACTTTACACCAGTTTGATAAATCTCCCCCATAGTTCGGAATCGCCCAAACTATTAAAGTATTGCATTCCCGATCTCACATGGTAAACAGAGAAAGTACAAAAACCCGCCAAAGTGCAAATTTGCTGATTTTTTGTCACATCAAATAAAGAAAAATTTGAATAGAGCGCTGAGCGCTCAAAAAGTTGCAAATACGCAAGCAAGCTACCGATCATGGCCCAAAAAAATAAAAGCATTAAAAGGAAGCATTTTAAAGGTTTTAATTTATATATATTGTGGACATGTCACGGGAAAAGTGCTCGAGGGGATGTACATCTCACCCAGGTTGATACATAGTGTGAGATGGTGAGTCCAGGAGGCATCTGTGCTCAGCAGTGTTATGCTGCTGAGCTATTATTTATTATTGCCGGGCCTGGACTTACATGGAATGGCAGGTAGGTTTTGGTAGTGGGACTTGCCATTCCCTCCCCCTCGATCCAGTGTGGGTTTTGGGATCAGGTGAGCTCTGATCCCAATCAGCCTGAGAAGGCAAAAGGTGTGCTCAGTGTACAGGTCTCTCTCTCTCAGCCAGGAGTGAACAGCCTGCATGCTGTTTGATGAGAGCTGGGAAGACAGCCGCTGCTGGGGCCTGTTCACACCCCGCAATACTGCCGACTGAAGTGTCAGAGAGGTAACCTGTTTTTGTTAGTTAGCGCCCAGACGGGCAAGACCTTTTGTTTTGTTCTTAAAGCACAGTGTTGCTATATTTCTGTTACGGACTGTTTATGCTGAAAATAAACGCCAAGCTGTTATTTTACAAGTCCAAGTCTGCTGTGAACTGTGTCCAAACACACCATCCCCCGGGAAGATCCCTACAATTGGTGCTGCGGAGCGGGCAAAGCGGTTGCTAGGGGCAACGGTGTGCATCAACTTGGCTACAGCTGCGTATGTCCTGGGTGAAGGCTGCTGCTTCACTCCAAAAACAGTCAAGCAACATGGAGGAAATGATGAAGCAGCTAATGCAAGTGAGTCTGCAACAGCAACAGGCGTTGGTCGCACAACAACAGGCTCAGGCAGCCGCTAAGCAGGATCAGGAGGCTGCTAACCTGCGCCATGAACAGGCATTGGCTGCACACCAGCAGGCTAATCGGCAGCAACAACAGGCTCTGGCAGATGCTAATCTGCGCCACGAACAAGCGATGGCTCAACAACAGAGACTTATTGAGCACCTGATAGCAAAGCAAGAGGCGTCTGCAGGTGCTAATCCCCAGCTGGTGGCAGCAGCCGCGCCAGAGACTTTGTCTGTGAGAAGAGCTGTGCAGCGTGCGCTGCAAAAGATGACTGCTGATGACGATGTTGAGGCCTATTTAACTGTCTTTGAGCGTGTGGCTGAGCGAGAAAAGTTACCCTCCCCTGAGTGGGCAGAGGTCATTGCTCCCTATTTAACAGGCGAACCTCAAAAGGCCTACTATGACCTCAGTGAGCAAGAGGTCAAGGACTATCCTCGGCTAAGAGCAGAGATACTCGCCCGACTAGGAGTTACTGCTGCTGTCCGTGCCCGGAGAGTCCGCAACTGGAGCTACAGTCTGGACAAGTCAGCGAGGTCCCAGATGTACGACCTGATTCATTTGGCAAGAAAGTGGTTGGAGCCAGACACCTCTACTCCTGCACAGATCCTAGAGAGGGTCGTGATGGATCGCTACCTCCGCGCACTTCCTGCTGATCTGCAACGCTTGGTGGGACAAGGCGACCCTAAGAGTGCCGACGAACTTGTCAGCCTTGTGGAGAGGTTCCAGGCGACCGAGGACTACCTCCGTGATGTTCCTGCAGCACCGTCACCTCCCCGGAGTGCCAGACCTGTGCCGTCAGCTGGTAAGAGACTTCCATCTATTGGGGGAGTGTGGAGGGGTGCTGATAGAGGGAAGAGCGCTCAGGAGGCGTCTCAGGGGCAAAAGACTGGTGGTGGTCCCCGGTGGCTAAGTGGCCCTAAAAAGGACTCCCTGCCAAGGAGACCAGGCCCTATCCAGTGCTGGAGATGCCATGAGACAGGACATATGTCTGCCCATTGCCCTCTTACCACTGAGCCCATGGAGTGTGACGCTAGCCGGCGTCAGTCGCTATTTGCGGAGCCGTCTTTTGTTGCAGTCACTGGACTAGAGACTGAACCACAAGTCTGCAACATTACTGTAAATGACTTTCCTGTTAAGGCGTTGCTGGACTCAGGAAGCCTTGTCACCCTGGTGCATGCCAGCCTGGTGACTGGGGACTTTGTGCCAGCAAGACATATGAGTGTGGTATGCATACATGGTGATACAAAGGTTTACCCTATAGTACGGGCTAATGTCGGGACTGAACTAGGCGCTGTACAATATGAAGTGGGTGTGGTTAAAAATCTTATGCATAATGTGATATTGGGGCGTGATTTTCCTTTATTCTGGGCTCTATGGGGAAAACAACAATCCCCTGAAAGGAGTGAGGAGACCCCTAAGTCTATTGCATTACCCACGGTAAATGATAAAAATGTACAGGATGAAAATGATGCTTTTCCTTTGCAGGTCCTGGCTGGTGAGGAAGAGGCTCCTCCCACTGCGCAAAATGTTCCAGACTTAGAGGTGTCTAGGGATAATTTTGGTACTGCACAATTACAGGACCCCACTCTCAAAAATGCGAGAGAGCAGGTCACTGTTATGAATGGGGTACCTCAGGAACCAGAAGCTGAGAAAAGATTTCCACATTTTTCTATGACTAATGATCTCTTCTATAGAGTCACTAAGATTAATGAGGAGGTGGTGGAACAGCTTCTGGTGCCTAAGTCGTACCGGCGTCAGGTACTCGACATGGCCCATAATCATGTCCTTGGGGGCCACTTGGGGACAGATAAAACACAGGAGAGAGTCCTCCAGAGGTTTTATTGGCCTGCAATTTATGCTGACATAAAAAAATACTGTGAGTCGTGCCCCACATGTCAGCTTAGCGCTCCAGTGTCGCATTTTCGCAGTCCTTTGGTCCCACTCCCCATCATAGAGGTACCTTTTGACCGGATCGCAATGGACTTGGTGGGTCCCATTGTAAAGTCGGCTAGGGGACACCAGTACATTCTAGTGGTGTTGGACTACGCGACCCGCTATCCTGAGGCTGTACCCCTAAGAAACACTACCTCTAAAACAATTGCACGGGAATTGTTTTATATGTTTTCCAGGGTGGGGATCCCCAAGGAAATCTTGACTGACCAAGGTACCCCATTTGTGTCAAAGGTAATGAAAGAGCTATGCAAACTGTTTAAAATCTCACACCTACGTACCTCTGTATATCACCCACAGACAGACGGGTTAGTGGAGAGGTTTAATAAAACCCTGAAACATATGTTAAAAAAAGTGGTGGAAAAGGATGGTCGTGATTGGGATCACTTACTACCTTACCTGATGTTTTCTATTAGGGAAGTACCCCAAGCGTCCACAGGGTTCTCTCCCTTCGAATTAGTCTATGGTCGTCACCCTAGGGGTTTGTTGGATATAGCGAAAGAGACATGGGAAAGTGAGTCCACCCCATACAAGAGTGTTATAGAGCATGTAGCACAAATGCAGGACCGTATAGCCACTGTAATGCCCCTAGTAAGGGAACACCTCCAGAGGGCGCAAGAGGGCCAAAGCAGAATTTACAATCGTTCTGCAAGAATCAGGACCTTTAGCCCAGGTGACCGGGTACTCATACTTGTTCCCACGGTAGAAAGCAAATTCTTAGCCAAGTGGCAGGGTCCCTATGAAATTGTAGAGAAGATCAGTGAGGTCAACTACAAGGTACACCAACCAGGTAGAAGGAAGCCTTTCCAAGTTTATCACATAAACTTGATCAAGCCCTGGAAAGACAGGGAATCCTTGGTGGCGACAAAGCCTGTTGGTCATCTGTCACCACCAATCCCTCCGGTCAGGATTGGTGACACCCTATCAGTATCCCAGAAGCAGGAAGCTAAGGAGTTCCTGCAGAGAAATAAAGACAAGTTTTCTGACCTACCAGGGCGTACGCATCTCATTAGTCATCATATTGAAACTGAGCCTAGAAGCAGAGTAAACCTGAAGCCCTATAGGATACCAGAAGCACGGAGGGAGGCGGTATCATCCGAGGTAAAACGTATGCTTGACCTAGGAGTCATTGAGGTGTCCCAGAGCGAGTGGTCCAGCCCGATTGTGTTAATCCCAAAGCCCAATGGAACTTGGAGGTTCTGTAATGACTTTAGAAAGTTAAATGAGATCTCCAAGTTCGATGCCTACCCCATGCCCAGGGTAGATGAGTTGATAGAAAGGATGGGTAATGCCAGGTACATAACTACCCTCGATCTCACTAAGGGCTACTGGCAGATCCCACTCACTCCTAAGGCTAGAGAGAAGACTGCATTCTCCACCCCTGATGGGCTCTTCCAATACGTAGTGATGCCATTCGGGTTACATGGAGCCCCTGCCACTTTTCAGAGGTTGATGGACTTGATTCTGCGACCACATCGTGATTACTCCGCTGCCTACCTCGATGATGTGGTCATTTTTAGTCCGGATTGGGAAAGTCACCTCTGTAAGGTCCAGGCGGTGTTAGATGCCATAAGTGATGCGGGGTTAACCATCAATGCAGAGAAGTGTGCACTAGCCTTAGAGGAGGCCAAATACTTGGGCTACATTATTGGGAGGGGGTTAGTGAAACCACAACTAAATAAAATTGAGGCAATACAGAATTGGCCTCAACCCCTCACAAAGAAACAGGTCAGAGCTTTCCTGGGTATTACCGGCTATTACCGGAGGTTTGTGCCGAATTTTGCTTCAGTTGCAGCCCCACTAACTGACCTGACAAAGGGTGCGAAGTCCGCAATGGTGACATGGACTCCAGAGGCTGAGAAAGCTTTTAAAAGCCTTAAGTCTGCCTTGTGCCAACAGCCTGTGCTAGTTACCCCTGACTTTAGGCGAGAGTTTCTAGTACAGACAGATGCCTCTAACACAGGGTTAGGTGCCGTCCTCTCACAGGTCGTGAATGGCGAGGAGCACCCGGTGATGTACTTAAGCAGGAAACTATCCCCGGCCGAGAAAAACTACGCCATAGTTGAGCGAGAATGTCTGGCAGTGAAGTGGGCCCTAGAATCCCTGAAGTACTACTTACTAGGCAGGAGGTTTAAGTTAGTGACAGACCATGCCCCCCTAACATGGATGAAATTAAACAAGGAGAAAAATGCAAGGGTGACTAGGTGGTTTCTTTCCCTCCAAAACTTTAATTTCATGGTGGAACACCGGCCAGGGAAATTACAGGCAAATGCTGACGCCCTATCTAGGGTACACTGTCTGTGGGGACAAAATGCTCAGCCCTCCGGTCTGAAGAAGAGGGGGGGGATATGTGGACATGTCACGGGAAAAGTGCTCGAGGGGATGTACATCTCACCCAGGTTGATACATAGTGTGAGATGGTGAGTCCAGGAGGCATCTGTGCTCAGCAGTGTTATGCTGCTGAGCTATTATTTATTATTGCCGGGCCTGGACTTACATGGAATGGCAGGTAGGTTTTGGTAGTGGGACTTGCCATTCCCTCCCCCTCGATCCAGTGTGGGTTTTGGGATCAGGTGAGCTCTGATCCCAATCAGCCTGAGAAGGCAAAAGGTGTGCTCAGTGTACAGGTCTCTCTCTCTCAGCCAGGAGTGAACAGCCTGCATGCTGTTTGATGAGAGCTGGGAAGACAGCCGCTGCTGGGGCCTGTTCACACCCCGCAATACTGCCGACTGAAGTGTCAGAGAGGTAACCTGTTTTTGTTAGTTAGCGCCCAGACGGGCAAGACCTTTTGTTTTGTTCTTAAAGCACAGTGTTGCTATATTTCTGTTACGGACTGTTTATGCTGAAAATAAACGCCAAGCTGTTATTTTACAAGTCCAAGTCTGCTGTGAACTGTGTCCAAACACACCATCCCCCGGGAAGATCCCTACAATATATATATATTTTTTTTTTTTCCATTTGTGCAGCATATATTATGGAAAAATAAAAAATTAAGCATGGCAATACAAAGTATAGTTGGTGTCACAAAAAATAAGGGCTCATGTGGGTCTGTAGGTGAAAAAATAAAAGCGCTATGGTTTTTTAACACAAAGAGGAAAAATTGAAAGTGCAAAAATGAAAAGGGGTTAATAGGGAAAAAAAAGGATGTAACAACTGATGAATTTGTGTGCATCTGTTTGGATTAGTTTTTCCATAAACTTCCTTTAGAATAGAAAAAAAAAAACATCAAAACGGATGCTGGGTTTTATATTTTTGGTTTGCCACATTTTTGTGTACGCTATCCAACAAACGGATCCATTTAATTTTTTTTTTTTTTTTTTTAAATAATGGAAGTCAATGGAAAAACAGATCCAAACAGATGCACACAAATGCATGCATCTTTTCACCCATTTTTTCATCCGATTTTTTTCCCCCCCATTAAACAGTTATGTTAAACAGACAGCAAAAAGCCAGTGGGAACCCGGCCTAAGGGTACTATTAGATGGACCGATTGGGGCCAGATAACAACTGTAAACGAGCGCCGATCTGCTAGATCGGCGCTCGTTTACTGGGCCTATTACACGGCCTGATAATCAATTAACAAGGGCTGCAGGGACATCGTTACCGATGTCCTTGCAGCCCTTGCTTAGATGGTGTATATTACCTATCCACGCTCCAGGGCTGCTCCTGCGGTCCGCTTCTCCCCGGGTCCCGCACGCTCTAGCTTCAGAGTGGCCTGTCAGCTGACAGGCCGTTTAGCCAATCACAGGCCGCGGCGGTCCCGGCCTGTGATTGGCTGAGTGGCCTGTCAGCTGACAAGCCACTCTGAAACTAGAGAGTGCGGGACCCAGGGAGAAGCGGACCACAGGAGCAGCCCTGGAGCGTGGATAGGTAATGGATATCGTCAGACGCCGGCCACGCACCGCTATTACACATAGGGATTAGAGATGAGCGAACCAGGTTCGGGTTCGAGTCCATCTGAACCCGAACGTTTGGCATTTGATTAGCGGGGGCTGCTAAACTTGGATAATGCTCTAAGGTTGTCTGGAAAACATGGATACAGCCGATGACTATATCTATGATTTCCACATACACTCACCGGCCACTTTATTAGGTACACCATGCTAGTAACGCGTGGTCTTCTGCTGCTGTAGCCCATCTGCCTCAAAGTTTGACGTACTGTGTGTTCAGAGATGCTCTTCTGCCTACCTTGGTTGTAACGGTTGGCTATTTGAGTCACTGATGCCTTTCTATCATCTCGAACCAGTCTGCCCATTCTCCTCTGACCTCTGGCATCAACAAGGCATTTCCGCCCACAGAACTGCCGCTCACTGGATGGTTTTTCTTTTTCGGACCATTCTCTGTAAACCCTAGAGATGGTTGTGCGTGAAAATCCCAGTAGATCAGCAGTTTCTGAAATACTCAGACCAGCCCTTCTAGGATCAACAACCATGCCACGTTCAAAGGCACTCAAATCACCTTTCTTCCCCATACTGATGCTCGGTTTGAACTGCAGGAGATTGTCTTGACCATGTCTACAGGCCTAAATGCACTGAGTTGCCGCCATGTGATTGGCTGATTAGAAATTAAGTGGTAACGTGCAGTTGGACAGGTGTACCTAATAAAGTGGCTGGTGAGTGTAGCCTTAGGGCTTTATCCAAGTTCAGCAGCCACCGCTAATCAAATGCCGAACGTTCGGGTTCGGATGGAATTGAGCATGCTCGAGATTCACTCATCTCTAGTAGTGATGTGTGGTCGGCATCCGACAATTATAGGTTCTAACCTATATCAACGATCAGCCGATGATCGTTCATGGGCTGATCGTTGTCTTTATTACACAGAGCAATAATCAGTAGATTTGGCCGATTATCGTTCCGTGTAATAGTACCCTAAGTCAGTTAAATACAGTCACTCACACTGGCCAGCCAATCATGTACCTTCATCTTAGGGCTGATTGACCAAAAAAATGCTATAATTCAAACTTTTTGCACTTTTTTCGGTAGATGGCAACATAGCCTTGATCTTTCACACCGATGACGAGTTGCTGCTTTTGGGGGTACAAACCAATACTGGAAGAACATTATATCTTGCTTGTGAGTATGTGATGCAAACATATAATTTATAAGCTGTATTCCTTATCAGAGTAACCTAGGCTTTTTATCATCAAGATAACATACAGTATATTTAACAGTATATATACAGTTTATTTTAAACTGAATGTATTGTTATTTTTTGTTTTTTTTTTGTTTTTAAATTATGGCCTAGTGGCATACTATATATGTACAGTATATGTGTAGTTAAATACTCTAGAGCTTTCTAATAGCTTTCTTCTCTGTGCACAGCCTTTTGTTATTTACTTTATAATTCAATTCTCAGCTTCAGGGTTCAGATCTGTAATAAATCCTGCTAGCCACAACTGTAGTAGGCCCGGCCAGAAGCCTACTTGGGTCCTACACTCGGTGCTATGAGGCCCTTTAACAACTTCTCCTCACGGGGTTGAACATCCCCTTATTTCTCTTCTTCCTGCACTATAACATTTACTCTGATTGGATGCCTGAATATCATCTGTATATACACAAGAATAGTGATGAGCGAATACTGCTCAATCGAATAGATATTCGATAGAATAGTGAGATATTCGAATATTCGATATTCGTACGAATATCCCGCAAATATTCTATAAATATTCGATAAGCGTTCAAATCTCCCAGCTTCCGGTTTTATCCTCCAAATGGTCAAATAGATGTTTTTCACTAATCGAATACTTGTTCCTATAGACTTTAATGGGATTGAATATTCGAACGAATATTCGAATATCTCACTATTCGCTCATCACTACTCAAGAACAACTACAAGAGCTCATTTCTCTCCTCTATGTTTAACAGCCAAGACACCAACCGTAAAACAGTTTTTCATCAAGAAATTTGAGGCCCAGGCTTTTTGCTTTGAGACAAAGTTTAATTACATCATACCAGGAAGCAGCAAGGACAATGGTGGTAAGAATCTACGGATGATGGTAGGATTGTTCTTAGTATAAGAGCCACTTGATATCAGACTGTTTGTGTGGGGGGGGGGGGTAATTTTGCATTGAACTAATAGGCTCTGGGATGTTGTAATATAAAGCACAGCCACCACCAAAGGTATAGAGAGGTAACTATACCGGGTAATTAATAAAGGGGACGCGGTGATACCAGAGCCCCCCTGCCTCTTCATCGGCCTGTTTTACAGCTGATCATTGGGGATGCTGAGACTCCATTGATTTGATACTAATAATACGTTAAAGGAGAAGTCCGGTCAGAGCAATTTTTTTAGCAAGTGCTGGGGAGAATAAAAGAAATAACATGCTCTTACCTCCCCCGTTTCAGCACTGGTGGACACATCCTGCCACTCCGGTTACCAGCCGCTTCCTAGACCGGGTCATGACTAGAGACTAGCGAACTGACTAGCGAACTGGCCAAGGTTCGGGTTCGTATGAACCTGAACTCTCGGCTTCTGATTCCCGATGTCTGCCTGCTCCGTGGAGAGGGTGGATACAGCTGGAGGACCGCCTGGATAACTGGGATACAGCCTATGGCTATGGCTGTATCCCAGTTTTTTAGGTGGTCCTCAGGCTGTATCCACCCTCTCCATGGAGCGGGCAGACAGCAGGAATCAAAAGCCGAGAGTTTAGGTTCAGCAGCCATAGTGGGTTCCCGCCTCAGCTGCTGACTGGCAAAGTGGACCTCACAGATCATGACCCAGGTCTCTGCTTAGACCAGGAAAGGGTTGGGGACCCAGAAGCCGCAGTGGCAGGATGCGCCCACCAGCGCTGGAGCGAGGGAGGTAAGAGCATGTTATTTTGTTTTATCCTGCCCCTCCCCAGCACTTGCTTAAAAAGTGCATATGGCCGGACTTTTCCTTCAAGTCCCACATAACCCCATTAATACAAGGTATACAGAGGCAGGAGATATCGCCCCCATACACACACACTTCTAATTTCCCAATTCATGTGCTTTTGTATTTTAGGAGCTGAAGCTTGTTCTCAGCATCTGAAGCAATGGGTGCCCTCTAGTTATCGAGACGTAAGTCGGTAGCTTTTTCGGCTATGTTCACAAACAGATAAATAAACTCTAAATGCAACTATGAAATAGGTCTAAAACCCGACCGTATATTAAATCTAATAATGTGCTATATTAAAGTCTATGGGGACACAGCCATCTGTGCCCACATTGGGGGAGATTTATCAAACATGGTGTAAAGTGAAACTGGCTCAGTCGCCCCTAGCAACCAATCAGATTCCACCTTTCATTCCTCACAGACTCTGGGAAATGAAAGGTGGAATCTGATTGGTTGGTAGGGGCGACTGAGCCCGTTTCACTTTACACCATGTTTGATAAATCTCCCCCATTGTATATATTGTTATACACTATGCGCAGACTGACATATTTCCATAGACTTTTTATACATGCATGAAGAGGAGCAAAATTATGGTCACCCAGATAGGAAGACAAGTGGACCTAAGTCAATGTGAGCCGCGAAGGATACACAAGAGAGTTTGGCTATGAAAAGAAAATTTTTGAATATTAGTAATTAGGTCACCATAATCTGTCTCCTTCTGGTCATGTAAGTAGATGGTAGTAGGAGCGAGGATACACCTTACACAGCTCCTCTAATATCTTCTTGTGTCTGTATCTTGAGCTCCATACCCCATTACTACTATGGATACATAATACAGGTTCTGTACAGAAGATTTATATCATATTTGGAAACACTTGGTATTTATAATATCACCTGATTTTTGTACATTTTTCACCGGCCAATTTTTATCTTAGTCTTTAGGTAAATGGGTCCTGATGGCCACCGCCTATGAAAGCCTGACAACAGGGCTAGATGAACAGAATATACATAAAGAGATAACATTTACTCTTAAAAATAATGAAGTGCACCAGGACATCAGTATAAAAGAGTGAGTATGACCTACTGGGAGTAGTAGTGTCTGAATTACGGCTCTGAGAATGTACTAAGCTAGGGGGTACCATCTGGCGTTATATGGGAAACAGTCTAGTAGGACATATTCTGTCACATGCCGGCCATATTGGAGTTATGCTCTGGCATGCCCGCTAAAGTGGCGTTATCTAACCACATGGCGGCCATATTCCAGCTATCCTACCACATTCTGGTCGTATTAGAGTTATCCTACTGTACCTCATGGTGGCCATATTGGAGTTATACTACTTCATGGTGGCCATATTGGAGTTATACTATCTCATGGTGGCCATATTGGAGTTATACTACTTCATAATGGCCATATTGGAGTTATACTACCTCATGGTGGCCATATTGGAGTTATACTACTTCATGGAGTTATACTACTTCATGGTGGCCATATTGGAGTTATACTACCTCATGGTGGCCACATTGGAGTTATGCTATGGAATGCCGACCATATTGGAGTTTTCCTACCACATTCCGGCCATACTGGAGTTATTCTACCTCATGGTGGCAATAAACAATGTAGAAAAGAAGATCAGCTCATCATGTGTGCAGCACACTAGTAATGTTGGTCCTCATTAGATAAGGACAGGTGGAAACAATGCTTCCGGGCTGTTTTGCGGTGGCAGCAAACAGAAAAAAGGATGTTCACAGCTCCAATAAAAAGTTCAGAATCTTTATTCAAAGGTTCCTCTTAAAATCCATAGATACAGCATTAAAAAAAACAAGCCATAGTGGCAATACAGGAGTTATCGTACCACATGGTGGTCATATTGGGGTTATACTACTGTACCTCATGGTGGTCATGTTGGGGTTAAACTACCTCATGGTGGCCATATTGGAGTTGTACTACCACATGGCGGCCATATAGGAGTTATCCTACCACATGGTGGCCATATTGGAGTTGTACTACCACATGGCGGCTATATTGGAGTTATACTACCTTATGCAGGCCACATTTAGCATCTTTGTAAGGCTAAATTCACACTGGACATACCTGCAGCGGATTTTACACGGATTCCTCTGCTGTCATTTCCAATGTAATTACCTACTCGCAGCGAGATTGTTATCCCGCTGCGTGCATGTAATTCCCGGCCCCATTAACCTCCTGCTGCCGGGATGATACATCACCTGTTCTACAATCCAGCCGCATCTGAGGCTCCCAGAGGTCCTGCGCAGCCAATCAGTGACCGTGGCGGGCCATGCACTGATTGGCTGCGAAGGACCTACAGGGACCAGGAGCCTCAGATGCAGCTGGATCGTGGAACAGGTGGTGTATCCTCCCAGCGGAAGAGAGTTAATGGTGCCAAGACTTACATACTCACAGCGGGATGACAATCCCGCTGTGAGTATGTAATAACATTGGAAATGACAGGAGAGGTATCCGCGCAAATTTGCAGCATAAAATCCACTGAGGATATGTCCAGTGTGAATGTAGCCTAAAACTGGAAAAATACAACTATTGCAGTTTCAAATACTTGACACTCAAGACAGTGAGACTGGCCCTGGAATCCAGAATAGTTCAGCTAAATCAGGGACAGTTGGGGGTAGATAGATAGACTACTATACAGATAGTCCAATACAGTAATGGGTCCTTACAATTTTGAGCAGGGCTTTAAAGAAAAATAATGGGAAAAAAAATGTTAAAGAGTCACTGTCGTTAATTTTTTATTTATTTTTGCAGAAATCAATAGTCCAGGCGATTTTAAGAAACTTTGTAATCGGATTTATTAGGCAAATATGCCATTATCTGCATTTAAAAAGCCTTTTCCCAGGTCCCCACCTCCTCTCCTTTCTGTCATCCACTGCTTAGAATCAGGAAATCTCAACGGATCCTGTCTGTGCTATGGAGAAGGGAGGAGATGGAGGAGAAATCATGGCAGCAGAGAACAAAGGTTTACACAACAGGGCAGCTGTTCAGAGGGCTATTCAGAGGTCAGATAGGTCAGTGGGGACATCAGAGGAGAGAGAGAGCCCGGTGATGTAGCTTTTTTGGTGTCTGATTTCCCTCTCTCCATAGGAGAACAACGAAATAAGGGGGGAGAGCTTCAAACTGCTTTTTCATGATAAAAATTCATTTTTCGGCTAATAAACTCAATTACAAAGTTTCTTAAAATCGCCTGGACTATTGATTTCTGCAAAAAAAAATTTAATGACAGTGACTTGAAGGGGTTGTAGCAGCGCCACTATTCTCAATAGGCGGTGTGCGGTACTGCAGCGAAGTCCTATTTCCATAAATCATAGATCACTAAATGTTATCTTATTCCAGGCTTTCCTACAAAGGATTTGCAAACACAAATACAGACACCCAAGGCATTGATGTATATGTGGAAAAGACATCTGGACAAGTCACTTCTATAGGTAACACTGCACAGATTACTAGAATTGAGTGTCAATCCAACCATGGTGCACACACCCCATAGTAGAACCCAGAATATAATCTACCCAACTGTGACTTGTATTGTTAATATATCAGATTCTGGGGGGCTCCAGCCACCATGAGGAGCGTCAGATTGTCTACAACAGGGATGGGGAACCTTTGGCTCTCCATCTGTTACTTAAAGGGAATGGGTCACCTAAATTTTCATTTACAGATTAGAGTCAGATACAAAAAAAAAATGTTCTTTATTTCTAATCTTTTTCTATTTTCCGAAAGTAATTTTTAGAAATTTTAGTTTTTGTACATTGTTATGGGGGTTGCCATCTTGGCTGAGCTGTTCTTAACAGCATTTAGTGACATGCTTTACAGCAACACTCATGGACATAGACCACAAAAGATAGAGTCTTTCCTCTTAAAGAGGTACTCCGGGCTGGGGTCATTTTCTGTGCACGGCCAGGGAGGGGGTGGATATAGAAGCTGCTGGTCACTTACCTCCCTGGTTACAGCATGGAGTCGCCGGATCGCGCCGACTTGTTATTCCATCGGGCTGCCGCTTCCTGGTTTGAGCAGCAGCTTGAGACATGACGTCTCAAGGCCGCTTAGCCATTTAACGGCCAAGGTGGGACTCCGCTACGACTGCTAAATGGCTGAGCTGCGTTGAAATATCACATCTCAAGCCGTGGCTCAGACCAGGAAGCGGGGGGGATTGGGTGGAGCGATCCGGGACCCAATGCTGGAACCGGGGAAGTAAGTGACAGGCGGCTTCTATATCCACCCCCTCCCCAGCTGTGCACAGAAAATGACCCCAGCCCGGAGTACCCCTTTAAGATAATTGTGAAACATTCTTTTGAAGAAGTCATTCCACAGGGAGCGGCTATTGTCTGCTCTATCTCCTGGTAGGGCAAAAGGCCCACAAGGGCCCCCTCTTTTCGGAAAGTCACAGCCCAATCCAAAATATCTAATGACAATGAAACTTCACTTTTATTATGTAACATAAAATAATAGTACGTGAGAAGAATTTTTTAAATAAAATCTCTCCTTGGGTCCCATGCCACTGCAATGTTGTACAGATAACTTTACCACAGCCTCCTCTTATCACCACAGACACAACAGGAAGTCTCAGCTTAGGTTAAGCCCCAATGGTGAGAATGAGAACTACAGGACATTCGGATTATTTTATAATATAGCTAGAAAAATGAAAAATTAGAAAAGATGTCACCAAAAATTATTTCAAAATATATTCAACATATAACACTTTTTAAGTCATTTTCTGATGCCCCTTTCCTTTTAACTAAAATTCTCATGATGCCAGGACAGGCCAAAGATTCCCAGAGCATTGACATGGTCGGCCTCAATGGCAGGTGCTATAAGTAGCGACTATAAGACTATACGTCCCAAAGATCTGTTAATCATCCATACCTTTCCTACAATACCATAGGGCCTGTGGGATCTGCAGTGACGCCATATTGTCAGTCAGATGAGCAGATATATTGATGTATATTCACTATCTCATGGAATTTTTTTTAAACTTCACTAATTATATTTTATTCTAATTATATTAGAGTTTGTGTGTACAGTCCAGCAGGCAGGATGTATGACACCATTCACCTTACCTGTCATGTCTTCTCTCTTCATAGTTTTCCGGCAGAATGAAACCACCGTCCACACAGTGAGCCCCAACTGCAAGATTATCTCTAATGAGAAAAGACAGCTTCTATACTGTATGTACCCTGTGACCTGTCCGCCTACTAGTTACAGTATAGTATATCCTTCTATGGGGCAAGAGAGCAGTATTATAGTAGTTATATTCTTGTATATAGCAGTATTATAGTAGTTATATGCTTGTATATAGGACCAGGGTCGGCGTTAGGGGGGGGCAAAGAGGGCAGTTGCCCAGGGCCCCCATCCCCCAGGGGGCCCCCTGCAGCTGCCGTGATTCCTGGGTGTCAGATTCAGGAATACATGGCAGCAGCCTGCACCAGGGCAGATGGAGCTCTGCTCTAAGCACAGGCTGACAGAGTGGCTGCTGAAGGGACACCCCCCTCCCCCGCCTCCTCCCCTGAGGTCCCCTGCACTGAGGAGCTGCTGCTGCTGCTGGAGCCCACACTCCCCCTCCCCTGAGGTTCCTTACACTGGGGGTCCTGTCCTGCTGCTGGAGCCGACACCTCCCCTCCCCAACCTTCTCCTTCCCTGAGGTCCTGTACACACCAGGCTTCCTGTCCTGCTGCAGCTGGTGTAATGTTACACTGCTGGCAGTCCGGACAACAAGAAAAAGGAGGAAGAAACCAGCAGCAGCAGCATGAGGCTCCCAGTCCGGCCCTGTCATCAGCTGCTGAATTATTAACTACCAACTACTAATGTAAGTATATGTGTATAGAGTGTATATAGTGTATGGGTGTACTGCTATATAATGTGTATGGGGGGTTGTACTGTTCTATAATGTGTATGGGGGGGGTGTATTCTTATATAATGTATAGTCAATGTGTAGGTGTGCGTGTGTGTGTA
Organism: Dendropsophus ebraccatus; assembly: GCF_027789765.1. NCBI lineage: Eukaryota > Metazoa > Chordata > Amphibia > Anura > Hylidae > Dendropsophus > Dendropsophus ebraccatus. The sequence goes on from NC_091463.1 coordinate 90,814,410, forward strand.
CTGGAGGTTTACATATACATAGTGTTTTTAGATATATGTGAGAGTGTATATGTGGGTACTAAATAATGTCTATGGGTGTGTGTGTGTGTTTGTACTGTTATATGTGTTTGGAGGGTGTACTAATATATAATATGTATGGGTGTGTGTGTGTGTGTGTGTGTACAGTTATATCATGTTTGGGGGGTCGTACTGTTATATAATGTGTATGGGTGTGTGTGTGTACAGTTATATCATGTTTGGGGGGTCGTACTGTTATATAATGTGTATGGGTGTGTGTGTGTGTACAGTTATATCATGTATGGGGGGTCGTACTGTTATATAATGTGTATGGGTGTGTGTGTGTACAGTTATATCATGTTTGGGGGGTCGTACTGTTATATAATGTGTATGGGTGTGTGTGTGTGTACAGTTATATCATGTTTGGGGGGGTCGTACTGTTATATAATGTGTATGGGGGTGTGTGTGTACAGTTATATCATGTTTGGGGGGTCGTACTGTAATATAATGCGTATGGGGGTGTGTGTACGGTTATATCATGTGTTTGGGGGTGTACTAATATATAATGTATATTCAGTGTGTATGGTGTGTGTCTGTGTGTACTGGATATTTATGCATAATAATGTGTGTTTAAATATGTGTGAGATTGTATGTGTGAGGCCAGGTTTACACTACGTATAACACCGGCCGTTCTGTGACCCGGTCGAATCGCAGAACCGGCGGTGTTACTGAAGATCAGCCTGGATGGTACAGCAGTACAGGCCGAATGATCTTCACTTCTGGTGAATTCGGATGTAGGCGCACCTGTGTGCACCTGCATCCGAATACACCGCTGCTCACAATGGAGTGTGTGGCCAAAGCCAGACGCTCCATTGTGTGAACTGACAGCTTCTCTGTGGCCACTATTCAATGAATAGTGGACACAAAAAACGGACATGACAGTTTTTAGTGTGGCCAGATAGAACCCCGGCTTGAGTGTATACCATGTGTATGTATATATATGTACTATGTGTATACACTCCTGCCAAGATTCCATTAGTTTCAATAGAACGTGTATTTTGTATAAATCACGCCCATTGTTGCAAATTGCAACAACAGCCGTGATTGATACAAAACATACGTTGTGTGAACATAGCCTGAGACTGTGTATGTCTGTGTTCTCATGTACAAGTAAACATCACAATGCGTAGTGGATATAATACAATGTAGTGCACCTGGCTAGTAACACCTCAATATGGAGTAAATATAAAGGGCCTCAATACATAAGTATTATAAAAAGTGGTAATTATATATATATATATATATATATATATATATATATATATATAGTATAAGGTGTATTGTATTATATTCATAATATATTGAGGTATTAAAGCGGTGCTGTCATTTGTCATATCTTGTGACATGTCATTCAGAGACCTATGGGGATCACCACTTATAAGCGGGTGATGTGCGCAGTGCAAGGTCTGATTTCTAGTCTGTGAGTGAGTGAATCAGCCAGGGAGTGAAGTGCTCTACTGTGTGCTTCACCCACTTATAACTGACAATTTCAGCAGGTCTCTCAGTGACATGTCAGAGGTTTAGATCAGTGACAATACCGCTGTGCAGCGCAGCTCTTTTCTGCCCAATTTGACATTGGCTATGTAGAGAAACTGCTGCACGCCATGTGGCACAGCTGCCAAGCAAACCATCTAATGCAGGTACTAGAGGAGCAAAGCAGATCTCCTTTAGGGTACGTGCACACGTACCGACTCGCAGCGCAAATCTTGTTGCAAGTTTGGCAGTGAGGTCCGCTACGAGTTAATATCCTGCCAGGTCCTGTGCACACATACTTGCAGCGGTCTGAAAGGGGTTATCCAGTGCTACAAACACATGGCCACTTTCCCCCTACTGTTGTCTCCAGTTTGGTTGGGGTTTTGAAATTCAGTTCCATTGAAGTAAATGGAGCTTCATTGCAAACCGCACCAGAACTGGAGACAACAGTAGGGGGGAAAAGTGGCCATGTTTTCGTAGCGCTGGATAACCCCTTGAATGACTGCTGCGAGTATGTAATGCAGCCACCCCCTTAACCCCTTCCTCCATTCCCACCCAGCTCCCGCTCTCTGTATACATTACCTCTCTCCTGCACGGGGTCCCGGCATACTGCTCTCCCGCCCGGCCAATCAGTGTGTTGCCCAGCCGCAGCCACTGATTGGCTGGGCGGGAGAGCAGGACGCCGGGACCCTGTGCAGGAGAGAGGTAATGTATATACACAGCGGAGGAAGGGGTTAAGGGGGCAGCTGCATTACATACTACCGCTGCGAGAATGTGTGCACAGGACCTGGCAGGATATTAACTCATAGCAAATCTTGCTGCCAAACTCGCAGCGAGATTTCCGCTGTGAGTCAGTGTGTGCACGTACCCTTAGTGTGCATTTACATGTAGCGAGTTTGCAGTGGCTTTCATGCTGCAAGTTTCTCAGCAAATCCGCTGCAATACTCAGTATCATTATAGTCAATGGCCCGGGATTCATTCTACTACGAGAATGTAGTGAAGGCCATGTTTAACTAATTAGATGCCAGTAAAAATAATAACCAGCCCATGATTACCTGCTCATGCTTACCTGTCCGCTTTTACCTGTCCATGCTCCTGTTTGAGGAGTCTCTGGGTCCCTGCTCACTGATAGCCGCTCAACCAATCACAGGCTGCAGCAGGACAGCACATTGAGTGGCTGAGTGCAGAGACCCAGAGACTCATGGAGGAGCGTGGCGAGGGTGCGCAGGCAGGTAAGCAGTTGCTCTTTATTATTTTTACTGGCAGTTAATTAGTTAAACATGGCGGTCACTACATTCCTGCAGCAGATATTCAGAATGCAGGGCCAGAACTAAGCTATGTAAATGGATGACGAAACACTGCTTCCAATCTACAGCAAACATGGTACATTTAATTGGGGCCCCATTTTTAATTTTGCCCAGGGCCTCACTTAGCCTAAAACCGGTCCTGTATAGGAGCAGTATTATAGTAGTTATATTCCTGTATATAGGAGCAGTATTATAGTAGTTATATCCTTGTATATAGGAGCAGTATTATAGTAGTTATATTCTTGTATATAGGGAGCAGTATTATGGTAGTTATATTCTTGTATATTGGGGCAGTATTATAGTAGTTATATTCTTGTATATAGGAGCAGTATTATGGTAGTTATATTCCTGTATATAGGTGCAGTATTATGGTAGTTATATTCCTGTATATAGGTGCAGTATTATAGTAGTTATATTCTTGTATATAGGGAGCAGTATTATAGTAGTTATATTCTTGTATATAGGGAGCAGTATTATAGTAGTTATATTCTTGTATATAGGAGCAGTATTATGGTAGTTATATTCTTGTATATTGGGGCAGTATTATAGTAGTTATATTCTTGTATATAGGGAACAGTATTATAGTAGTTATATTCTTGTACATAGGAGCAGTATTATAGTAGTTATATTCTTGTACATAGGAGCAGTATTATAGTAGTTATATTCTTGTATATAGGAGCAGTATTATAGTAGTTATATTCCTGTATATAGGAGCAGTATTATAGTAGTTATATTCTTGTATATAGGAGCAGTATTATGGTAGTTATATTCTTGTATATTGGGGCAGTATTATAGTAGTTATATTCTTGTATATAGGAGCAGTATTATGGTAGTTATATTCCTGTATATAGGTGCAGTATTATGGTAGTTATATTCCTGTATATAGGTGCAGTATTATAGTAGTTATATTCTTGTATATAGGGAGCAGTATTATAGTAGTTATATTCTTGTATATAGGGAGCAGTATTATAGTAGTTATATTCTTGTATATAGGAGCAGTATTATGGTAGTTATATTCTTGTATATTGGGGCAGTATTATAGTAGTTATATTCTTGTATATAGGGAACAGTATTATAGTAGTTATATTCTTGTACATAGGAGCAGTATTATAGTAGTTATATTCTTGTACATAGGAGCAGTATTATAGTAGTTATATTCTTGTATATTGGGGCAGTATTATAGTAGTTATATTCTTGTATATACAGTAGGAGCACTAATATAGTAGTTATAGTGGAGTGGAGAAACAGGTAACCGCACTGCTCGGCATATATACTGAAAAAATGGTGATGGTGTAAGTAAGAAAAATACTTTGTTAACCGCTCAAATAAAGTAACCAAAAAACAGTGCTAGATAAATGATGGAAGCAAAATGATATGTAGAGAGGAGAGAAACATTTCCAGTAGGGATGAGCGAACTTTTGAAAAGTTCAGTTTGGTTTGATCTGGTGAACTTTCGTGAAGTTCGGATTCGTACGAACCGAACCTAAAACGAACCTTGCAATAATGGCTGAATAATAGCAGCTACAATAGTGGGAGTCTGATAGGGTATAGTTTAGTTGCAGTTGCTATTACAATGAAAAAAGTGGAAAAAATCAAAGTGCAAAAATAGTGAAAAAAAATTAGCCAAGGTGTAAGTGATTACACAGGACATAGGACACAAAGTTCCTTGGGCCCAGTAGGGTGGAAAACAGACATTTGACAGTGGAACCAGCAGCAGTAATAGTAATGTATTGGACGCAGTGTTGAGGAGGGGGAGGAGGAGGCAGTAGCACTTGATTGCAAACAGCCCAGTATGATTGGGAACAGACTATTTGAGGAGGAGGAGGCAGTACTTTATTGCACACAGGCCAGTATGATTGCGAACAGACTATTTATGGAGGAGGATGGTCAGCCTTGGAGCGGTGGCCTGGGATTCCTTGCTGATGATGTTGGTTACCACACTTTCCAGAACACGGACGTGTGGGATGATGTCCTTGTGTCACATCCGCGACCGCAGCACATACCTCTCGCCGCTTTGCTGCTGCCCCATCTCCTGCTCTGTGCCGGGGCTCCTCCTCCAGCTCCCTGTAAGCCTGAAGGGCGCGTCCCTGTCTCCTAGGGAGCGCGCGTGCCGGCTCTGCTATAACTTAAAGGGTCACTGTGTCTTTAATTGACTGCTGCTCTGCTCTGAGATTCTCCTATAAATTGCAGCCCTGCCCCACCACAGGTGTTGGAGCCTCTGCATGCTTCCTAGTGTGTTCAGTCCCAGCTACCTGTTTGTGCCTATCCAGTGTTCCTGCACATTGTTTCTGCTATCTGCGGTTCCCTGTATCCAGCTGCCTACCTGCCTGTCTGCCTGCTTGCCTACTGTTCCTGCTACACCTCGTCCGCCGTCACTAGCAGGGGCTGGCTGGCAGATTTTAGCCTGGGGGGCAAGCACACGGCACTGGCCCTTGACTGGCAGGCTAGCGGCCCATCCACCACCCTGGCCCTTACCTGGTATTACCCTCCCCAAATAAGTGCGGGAAAGGAAGATTACACATGCGCCACAGAATTATAGTATTGTGGCCAGTGTTCCCAGCCACTAAAAGCAATTGTGATATACATCTATTGGATTAAAGGGAACCTAGCTCCAGGTGCACAGCATAGTACCTTAGGATGCCTTTAAACAGAGAGATTTATCTGACCGATGTTTGAAGCCAAAGCCAGGAACAGACTATAAGCAGAGAACAGGTAATAAAGGAAAAACTGAGATTTCTCCTCTTTTCAACTCCATTCCTGGCTTTGGCTTCAAAAATCTGTCAGCTAAATCTGTCTGTGTGAATGCACCCTTAAGGTACCATGCTGTGTACCCGGTGACCCTGTTATCAGTGCTGTAATGCCCTTTTGGTTCTCTTATCATGTTAAAACCATCAGCCCTGAATCTCTGCAGCACCAGCTGTTATCAGAGGATGTACTACAACTCCCAGCATATCCTGAGGGCTGCAGACTGTAAGTAAATGCTGGGAGTTGTAGTGTTTGCAGCTGTTGTACTTGGAGGATTCCTGGTGTATTGTATACTGGAGGCTTTGTGAGAGATCAGTATACAGAGTTCTGTGGGGGATCAGTGTGTGGATGTGACCCCAGAACAGAACTAATAGGGGATAGAAGAAATATATACCGTTACTGACCAAATCCAATACACCAGTATATAAGAAACATATATTGTCACTGTGACCACAACCATTACCACCCCATACTAACTAATACCACCACACCGTAACTGAGATCCAGTATAACAAGACCAATAATACCAGTATAAAAGAAACAAATATCACAACCCCTTCACCACCACCGCCATTACTAACTAACATCCACCGTACAAATACCAGGATCATCCACATAGAAGGTTCTCATTATTAAAATGTGTCTGCTGGTTGTGATCTCATGTGTAATCAAAGATACATAATGAACTGCTAGATAGCTATTTCCTACTGGATCTATCTATCTATCTATCTATCTATCTATCCATCTCCTATCTATCTATCTATCTCCTATCTATCTATCTATCTATCTCCTATCTATCTATCTATCTATCTATCTCCTATCTATCTATCTATCTATCTATCTATCTATCTATTTATCTATCTATCTCCTATCTATCTATCTATCTATCCATTATCTATCTATCTATCTATCTCCTATCTATCTATCTATCTATCTATCTATCTATCTATCTATCTCCTATCTATCTATCTATCTATCTATCTCCTATCTATCTCCTATCTATCTATCTATCTATCTCCTATCTATCTATCTATCTCCTATCTATCTATCTATCTATCTATCTATCTCCTATCTATTATCTGTCTGTCTGTCTATCTATCTATCTATCTATCTATCTATCTATCTATCTATCTATCTATCTCCTATCTATCTATCTCCTATCTATCTATCTATCTATCTATCTCCTATCTATCTATCTCCTATCTATCTATCTATCTATCTCCTGTCTATCTCCTATCTATCTATCTATCTATCTATCTATCTATCTATCTCCTATCTATCTATCTCCTATCTATCTATCTATCTATCTATCTATCTATCTATCTATCTATCTATCTATCTATCCATTATCTATCTATCTATCTATCTATCTATCTATCTATCTATCACCTATCTATCTCCTATCTATCTCCTATCTATCTCCGGTATAAGAACACTGACAATAGAACACAGTTGTCAAACTCCGTCCCTCCAGTTGTTACAACACTACAAATCCCATCATGACTGGACAGATAAACCATGACGGGAATTGTAGTTTTGCAACATCTGGAGGGACATAGTTTGACACCCCTGATAAGTTAAAAGACCTTATAAGTTATTATAGTGCAGTTACATTCAGTGACTCACAGTAGGCGTCTTCTCTGCATGAAGAGACGTCCACTTTTCCTTTTCTTCTCCATCCGGCTCCGGCCATCATGAAGGCTTCTCTGGCCATGACTCCTCCTCTCCACGGGATCTGTCAGACAGACATTTTAGGCTTCTTGCTCCAGCAACATCCTCATCAATACATCCCTCCATATAGAATAGCCCCCGCTGCACATCTCTCCATATAGAATAGCCCACCTGTGCATCCCCCATATAGGATAGCCCCCCCCTGTGCATCCCCCCATATAGAATAGCCCCCTTGTGCAACCCCCCTCGTAGAATAGCCCCCTGTGCATCCCCCCTCATAGAATAGCCCCCTGTGCATCCCCCTTCATAGAATAGCCCCCTGTGCGTTCTCCTTTATAGAATAGCTCCCCCTGTGCATCCCCCTTATAGAATAGCCCCCCTGTGCGTTCTCCTTTATAGAATAGCTCCCCCTGTGCATCCCCCTTATAGAATAGCCCCCCTGTGCGTTCTCCTTTATAGAATAGCTCCCCCTGTGCATCCCCCTTATAGAATAGCTCCCCCTGTGCATCCCCCCCTCATAGAATAGCCCCCTGTGCATCCCCCCTCATAGAATAGCCCCCCTGTGCATCCCCCCAATATAGAATAGCCCCCCTGTGCATTCTCCCATATAGAATAGCCCCCTGTGCATCCCCCTCATAGAATAGCTCCCCCTGTGCATCCCCCCCCTCATAGAATAGCTCCCCCTGTGCATCCCCCCCTCATAGAATAGCCCCCCTGTGCATCCCCCATATAGAATAGCTCCCCCTGTGCATCCCCCTTCATAGAATAGCCCCCCTGTGCATCCCCCTTATAGAATAGCTCCCCCTGTGCATCCCCCCATATAGAATAGCCCCCCTGTGCATTCTCCCTTATAGAATAGCCCCCCTGTGCATCCCCCCTTATAGAATAGCCCCCCTGTGCATCCCCCCAATATAGAATAGCTCCCCCTGTGCATCCCCCCATATAGAATAGCCCCCCTGTGCATTCTCCCTTATAGAATAGCTCCCCCTGTGCATCCCCCCTTATAGAATAGCTCCCCCTGTGCATCCCCCCCCTCATAGAATAGCCCCCTGTGCATTCCCCCAATATAGAATAACCCCCCCTGTGCATCCTCCCATATAGAATAGCCCCCATGCACCCCCCCCCCATATAGAATAGCCCCCTGTGCATCCCCCTTCATAGAATAGCCCCCCTGTGCATTCTCCTTTATAGAATAGCTCCCCCTGTGCATCCCCCCCTCATAGAATAGCTCCCCCTGTGCATCCCCCCTCATAGAATAGCCCCCCTGTGCATCCCCCCCTCATAGAATAGCCCCCCTGTGCACCCCCCCTTATAGAATAGCTCCCCCTGTGCATCCCCCCCTCATAGAATAGCCCCCTGTGCATCCCCCCTTAATAGAATACCCCCCTGTGCATTCTCCTTTATAGAATAGCCCCCATGCACCCCCCATATAGAATAGCCTCCTTGTCCATCCCCCCTCATAGAATAGCCCCCTGTGCATCCCCCTTCATAGAATAGCCCCCCTGTGCATCCCCCCTCATAGAATAGCCCCCCTGTGCATCCCCCTTCATAGAATAGCCCCCCTGTGCATCCCCCCTCATAGAATAGCCCCCCTGTGCATCCCCCTTCATAGAATAGCCCCCCTGTGCATCCCCCCTCATAGAATAGCCCCCCTGTGCATCCCCCTTCATAGAATAGCCCCCCTGTGCATCCCCCCAATATAGAATAGCCCCCCTGTGCATCCCCCTTCATAGAATAGCCCCCCTGTGCATCCCCCCAATATAGAATAGCCCCCCTGTGCATCCCCCCTCATATAATAGCCCCCCTGTGCATCCCCCTTCATAGAATAGCCCCCCTGTGCATCCCCCTTCATAGAATAGCCCCCCTGTGCATCCCCCCAATATAGAATAGCCCCCCTGTGCATCCCCCCTCATATAATAGCCCCCCTGTGCATCCCCCTTCATAGAATAGCCCCCCTGTGCATCCCCCTTCATAGAATAGCCCCCCTGTGCATCCCCCCTCATATAATAGCCCCCCTGTGCATCCCCCTTCATAGAATAGCCCCCCTGTGCATCCCCCTTCATAGAATAGCCCCCCTGTGCATCCCCCCAATATAGAATAGCCCCCCTGTGCATCCCCCCATATAGAGTAGCCCCCCTGTGCATTCTCCCTTATAGAATAGCCCCCCTGTGCATCCCCCCTTATAGAATAGCCCCCCCCGTGCATCCCCCCAATATAGAATAGCTCCCCCTGTGCATCCCCCCATATAGAATAGCCCCCTGTGCATTCTCCCTTATAGAATAGCTCCCCCTGTGCATCCCCCCTTATAGAATAGCCCCCTGTGCATCCCCCCTCATAGAATAGCCCCCTGTGCATTCCCCCAATATAGAATAAACCCCTGTGCATCCTCCCATATAGAATAGCCCCATGCACCCCCCCCATATAGAATAGCCCCCATGCACCCCCCCATATAGAATAGCCCCCTGTGCATCCCCCTTCATAGAATAGCCCCCCTGTGCATTCTCCTTTATAGAATAACCCCCCCTTTGCATCCCCCCTTATAGAATAACTCCCCCTGTGCATCCCCCCTTATAGAATAGCCCCCTGTGCATCCCCCCCTAATAGAATACCCCCCTGTGCATTCTCCTTTATAGAATAGCCCCCCTGTGCATCCCCCCCTAATAGAATATCCCCCCTGTGCATCCCCCCTCATAGAATAGCCCCCATGCACCCCCCCATATAGAATAGCCTCCTTGTCCATCCCCCCTCATAGAATAGCCTCCTGAGCATCCCCCCTCATAGAATAGCCCCCTGTGCATCCCCCTTCATAGAATAGCCCCCCTGTGCATCCCCCCTCATAGAATAGCCCCCCTGTGCATCCCCCTTCATAGAATAGCCCCCCTGTGCATCCCCCCAATATAGAATAGCCCCCCTGCGCATCCCCCCTCATAGAATAGCCCCCCTGCGCATCCCCCTTCATAGAATAGCCCCCCCTGTGCATCCCCCCAATATAGAATAGCCCCCCTGTGCATCCCCCTTCATAGAATAGCCCCCCCTGTGCATCCCCCCAATATAGAATAGCCCCCCTGTGCATCCCCCTTCATAGAATAGCCCCCCTGTGCATCCCCCCAATATAGAATAGCCCCCCTGTGCATCCCCCCTCATAGAATAGCCCCCCTGTGCATCCCCCTTCATTGAATAGCCCCCCCTGTGCATCCCCCCAATATAGAATAGCCCCCCTGTGCATCCCCCTTCATAGAATAGCCCCCCTGTGCATCCCCCCAATATAGAATAGCCCCCCTGTGCATCCCCCCTCATAGAATAGCCCCCCTGTGCATCCCCCTTCATAGAATAGCCCCCCCTGTGCATCCCCCCAATATAGAATAGCCCCCCTGTGCATCCCCCCTTATAGAATAGCCCCCCTGTGCATCCCCCTTCATAGAATAGCCCCCCTGTGCATCCCCCCAATATAGAATAGCCCCCCTGCGCATCCCCCCTCATAGAATAGCCCCCCTGTGCATCCCCCTTCATAGAATAGCCCCCCTGTGCATCCCCCTTCATAGAATAGCCCCCCTGTGCATCCCCCCAATATAGAATAGCCCCCCTGCGCATCCCCCCAATATAGAATAGCCCCCCTGTGCATCCCCCCTCATAGAATAGCCCCCCTGTGCATCCCCCTTCATAGAATAGCCCCCCTGTGCATCCCCCCAATATAGAATAGCCCCCCTGCGCATCCCCCCAATATAGAATAGCCCCCCTGCGCATCCCCCCTCATAGAATAGCCCCCCTGTGCATCCCCCTTCATAGAATAGCCCCCCTGTGCATCCCCCCAATATAGAATAGCCCCCCTGCGCATCCCCCCTCATAGAATAGCCCCCTTGTGCACCCCCCCTCATAGAATAGCCCCCTGTGCATCCCCCCTTAATAGAATACCCCCCTGTGCATTCTCCTTTATAGAATAGCCCCCATGCACCCCCCATATAGAATAGCCTCCTTGTCCATCCCCCCTCATAGAATAGCCCCCTGTGCATCCCCCCTCATAGAATAGCCCCCCTGTGCAACCCCCCTCATAGAATAGCCCCCCTGTGCATCCCCCTTCATAGAATAGCCCCCCTGTGCATCCCCCCTCATAGAATAGCCCCCCTGTGCATCCCCCTTCATAGAATAGCCCCCCTGTGCATCCCCCCTCATAGAATAGCCCCCCTGTGCATCCCCCTTCATAGAATAGCCCCCCTGTGCATCCCCCCAATATAGAATAGCCCCCCTGTGCATCCCCCCCTCATATAATAGCCCCCCTGTGCATCCCCCTTCATAGAATAGCCCCCCTGTGCATCCCCCTTCATAGAATAGCCCCCCTGTGCATCCCCCCAATATAGAATAGCCCCCCTGTGCATCCCCCCATATAGAGTAGCCCCCCTGTGCATTCTCCCTTATAGAATAGCCCCCCTGTGCATCCCCCCTTATAGAATAGCCCCCCCGTGCATCCCCCCAATATAGAATAGCTCCCCCTGTGCATCCCCCCATATAGAATAGCCCCCTGTGCATTCTCCCTTATAGAATAGCTCCCCCTGTGCATCCCCCCTTATAGAATAGCCCCCTGTGCATCCCCCCTCATAGAATAGCCCCCTGTGCATTCCCCCAATATAGAATAAACCCCTGTGCATCCTCCCATATAGAATAGCCCCATGCACCCCCCCATATAGAATAGCCCCCATGCACCCCCCCATATAGAATAGCCCCCTGTGCATCCCCCTTCATAGAATAGCCCCCCTGTGCATTCTCCTTTATAGAATAACCCCCCCTTTGCATCCCCCCTTATAGAATAACTCCCCCTGTGCATCCCCCCTTATAGAATAGCCCCCTGTGCATCCCCCCCTAATAGAATACCCCCCTGTGCATTCTCCTTTATAGAATAGCCCCCCTGTGCATCCCCCCCTAATAGAATATCCCCCCTGTGCATCCCCCCTCATAGAATAGCCCCCATGCACCCCCCCATATAGAATAGCCTCCTTGTCCATCCCCCCTCATAGAATAGCCTCCTGAGCATCCCCCCTCATAGAATAGCCCCCTGTGCATCCCCCTTCATAGAATAGCCCCCCTGTGCATCCCCCCTCATCGAATAGCCCCCCTGTGCATCCCCCTTCATAGAATAGCCCCCCTGTGCATCCCCCCAATATAGAATAGCCCCCCTGCGCATCCCCCCTCATAGAATAGCCCCCCTGCGCATCCCCCTTCATAGAATAGCCCCCCCTGTGCATCCCCCCAATATAGAATAGCCCCCCTGTGCATCCCCCTTCATAGAATAGCCCCCCCTGTGCATCCCCCCAATATAGAATAGCCCCCCTGTGCATCCCCCTTCATAGAATAGCCCCCCTGTGCATCCCCCCAATATAGAATAGCCCCCCTGTGCATCCCCCCTCATAGAATAGCCCCCCTGTGCATCCCCCTTCATTGAATAGCCCCCCCTGTGCATCCCCCCAATATAGAATAGCCCCCCTGTGCATCCCCCTTCATAGAATAGCCCCCCTGTGCATCCCCCCAATATAGAATAGCCCCCCTGTGCATCCCCCCTCATAGAATAGCCCCCCTGTGCATCCCCCTTCATAGAATAGCCCCCCCTGTGCATCCCCCCAATATAGAATAGCCCCCCTGTGCATCCCCCCTCATAGAATAGCCCCCCTGTGCATCCCCCTTCATAGAATAGCCCCCCTGTGCATCCCCCTTCATAGAATAGCCCCCCCTGTGCATCCCCCCAATATAGAATAGCCCCCCTGTGCATCCCCCTTCATAGAATAGCCCCCCTGTGCATCCCCCCTATATAGAATAGCCCCCCTGTGCATCCCCCCTCATAGAATAGCCCCCCTGTGCATCCCCCTTCATTGAATAGCCCCCCCTGTGCATCCCCCCAATATAGAATAGCCCCCCTGTGCATCCCCCTTCATAGAATAGCCCCCCTGTGCATCCCCCCAATATAGAATAGCCCCCCTGTGCATCCCCCCTCATAGAATAGCCCCCCTGTGCATCCCCCTTCATAGAATAGCCCCCCCTGTGCATCCCCCCAATATAGAATAGCCCCCCTGTGCATCCCCCCTCATAGAATAGCCCCCCTGTGCATCCCCCTTCATAGAATAGCCCCCCTGTGCATCCCCCCAATATATAATAGCCCCCCTGCGCATCCCCCCTCATAGAATAGCCCCCCTGTGCATCCCCCTTCATAGAATAGCCCCCCTGTGCATCCCCCTTCATAGAATAGCCCCCCTGTGCATCCCCCCAATATAGAATAGCCCCCCTGCGCATCCCCCCAATATAGAATAGCCCCCCTGTGCATCCCCCCTCATAGAATAGCCCCCCTGTGCATCCCCCTTCATAGAATAGCCCCCCTGTGCATCCCCCCAATATAGAATAGCCCCCCTGCGCATCCCCCCAATATAGAATAGCCCCCCTGCGCATCCCCCCTCATAGAATAGCCCCCCTGTGCATCCCCCTTCATAGAATAGCCCCCCTGTGCATCCCCCCAATATAGAATAGCCCCCCTGCGCATCCCCCCTCATAGAATAGCCCCCCTGTGCATCCCCCTTCATAGAATAGCCCCCCTGTGCATCCCCCCAATATAGAATAGCCCCCCTGCGCATCCCCCCTCATAGAATAGCCCCCCTGTGCATCCCCCTTCATAGAATAGCCCCCCTGTGCATCCCCCTTCATAGAATAGCCCCCCTGTGCATCCCCCCAATATAGAATAGCCCCCCTGCGCATCCCCCCAATATAGAATAGCCCCCCTGTGCATCCCCCCTCATAGAATAGCCCCCCTGTGCATCCCCCTTCATAGAATAGCCCCCCTGTGCATCCCCCCAATATAGAATAGCCCCCCTGCGCATCCCCCCAATATAGAATAGCCCCCCTGCGCATCCCCCCTCATAGAATAGCCCCCCTGTGCATCCCCCTTCATAGAATAGCCCCCCTGTGCATCCCCCCAATATAGAATAGCCCCCCTGCGCATCCCCCCAATATAGAATAGCCCCCCTGCGCATCCCCCCTCATAGAATAGCCCCCCTGTGCATCCCCCTTCATAGAATAGCCCCCCTGTGCATCCCCCCAATATAGAATAGCCCCCCTGCGCATCCCCCCTCATAGAATAGCCCCCTTGTGCACCCCCCCTCATAGAATAGCCCCCCCCCCCCCCCCCCCCCCGGTGTGGCCACATGTTAATGGGTTTAAAAAAAACGAAAAACAACTCACCTCTCCTCGGGCCGGATCTTCAGTGTGCAGCAGCTTCTCCCTGCTGCTGCAGCGCGGCGGCTCCTCTCCTCTCCCTTTCCTATCAGGTCCTCAGCGGCGCGTCAGGGAAGTGACGTCACCGCTGGGGACCTGATGTAGGTGCCTGCAGACGTGCCTGCGTACAGCACGTCTGCGGCTCCTGGGGGATCAGGAGGCCGGAAGAGACTGGGGGAATAGCGCGGCGGCCGGCCGCGCTATTCTTTCAGTCTCAACTACTGTAGAGAGTCGGCCGCGCGTCGCGGCCCACTCATTGGTGGGGAAGACCGGCCCGGGGGGCACATGCCCTCCTGCCCCCCGGCCCAGCCCGCCCCTGGTCACTAGCAAGCAAAGCCAGGGGTAGCGACCTGGGGGTCGCCTGCCGCAGCAAGTCCATTCCGCCTTGCGGCGGGCTCTGGTGAAAACCAGCGGCCCCTTAGACTCCGCTCCCTGGTGCAGCTTACGCCATCGCTAGTGACGGTCCAGTGGATCCACGACTCCAGTCGTTACAGTAGGCTCCAACAATGAATCCCAGCGAGGTGCCTGACATCTGTGACATCGCCAGAGTGGTCGCCCAGCAGGCTCAGCAGATTCAGCAGCAGTCCCAGCAGATCCAACAGCTGACTGCCGCCTTACAGCAGCGCACCGCAGCTCAACGGTCGCCTCCAGCATCACCGCCTTCTACGCCTGTGCCGTCTCCTCTTGGGCTGAATCTACGGCTTGCACTTCCATCCAAATATGGTGGAGATCCCAAGACGTGCAGAGGATTCATCACCCAGTGCGCTATGCATATTGAGCTTCCCTCCAACCAGTTCACCACTGAGCGCTCCAAAGTGGCGTTTGTCATCAGCCTCTTGGAGGGGAAGGCCCTGGCCTGGGCTACACCACTGTGGGACCGAGACGACCCAGCTACTGCCAACCTCTGGGCCTTTCTGGCGGAGTTTCGCTGTGTTTTTGAGGAGCCAGCCCGAGCTTCGTCAGCAGAGACCGCTCTCCTTAACCTGCGACAGGGGAACTCCTCTGTTGGCGAGTACGCCATCCTGTTCCGCGCGTTGGCGGCAGAACTTGACTGGAATGAGGCTGCCCTGGTTGCCACCTTCAAGAAGGGTCTGTCCAGTCGGGTGAAGGATGTGCTCTCTGCCCGAGATCTTCCGACCTCTCTGAACGACCTCATCCTTCTGGCTACCCGGATTGATGTCCGGTTCTCCGAGAGATAGGAGGAGGTCCGGCCAGAGCGACGACAAAGCCTCCCTCGTCGCACCTTCCGGCTGGCACCGGCCTTCCAGAACCCAATTACCTCTGCACCCCAGCCTACTTCTAAGGAGCCCATGCAGGTGGAACAAGCTCGTCTGACCCCTGAGGAAAGAACTCGCCGTCGGGAGCTGAACCTCTGCCTTTACTGCGGTGCCTCTGACCATTTCCGTCTGAACTGTCCTCAGCGTCCACAGCGTTCGGAGAATGCCCACACCTAGGTCCAGTAGGAGAGGCCTCCCTAGGTGTGAATGCTTCCTCTCCAAAATTGTCCATGCCAGTTTCCATTTTGGCTCCTTCTGGGGAGAGCTATCAGTCCACTGCTTTCCTTGACTCGAGGTCTGCTGGCAGTTTCATAGCGGCAACGTTGGTCCAGAAATGGCAGCTACCTGTGGTCCGGCTTGCAAGATCTCTGATCTATGATGTTTTTCGCTTCCAGACTGCTCCACTAATCCTCCAGGTGGGCGCTCTGCATCGGGAGAAGATCACTCTCTACGTCTTGCCCCGTTCCTTTTCAGCCATCCTGCTGGGTCTCCCTTGGCTGCAAGTGCACTCTCCCAATTTAAACTGGAAGACCGGGGAGATTCTACGTTGGGGTCCGGACTGCTCGAATCGGTGTCTGAAGACTCCTCAGCTCAGGTGTTCTATGTCTCCACCGGACTCTGTCAAGCCACTATCTGGTCTCCCAGCAGAATATCATGACCTGACAGATGTGTTTTCTGCAAAAGAGGCTGACACTCTACCTCACCTACCATATGATTGTCCCATTGACCTCCTTCCCGGGACCTCTCCCCCTTGTGGTAGAGTGTATCCTCTCTCTGTTCCAGAGACTGAGGCCATGTCCTCCTACATTAAGGAGAATTTACAGAAGGGCTTTATCCGCAAGTCCACGTCTCCTGCCGGCGCAGGATTCTTCTTCGTCCAGAAGAAGGACGGTTCTCTCCGTCCATGTATCGATTACCGAGGCCTTAATAAGGTGACGGTGAAGAACTGGTATCCCCTTCCACTCATCTCCAAGTTATTTGACCGTCTATGTGGAGCTCGGGTCTTTACCAAATTGGATCTAAGAGGAGCCTACAACTTGATCAGAATCCGTGAGGGGGACGAGTGGAAGACCGCTTTAAACACCAGGGATGGGCACTACGAGTATCTGCTCAAAAATCAACCGGAGACAGCACTTCAGGGTGAAAAAACGTGATGCTTTTATTCACATCCTACTTCCCCAACGTTTCGGCTGGTTCTCAGCCTTTCTCAAGCGCTTGAGAAAGCATCACGTTTTTTTCACCCTGAAGTGCTGTCTCCGGTTGATTTTTGAGCAGTTGCATTTGGACGGAGGGGTCCTGTCTTGTGAGACGAGCACTCTATATCTACTGTTTCTACCTAGGACTTTGGCCTGTGCTGTTTCCTTGAACTGTTATTACTACGAGTATCTGGTCATGGCCTTAGGCCTTTGTAATGCCCCCACGGCCTTCCAGGAGTTTGTCAAAGATATCTTCCGTGACCTCCTCTACATCTGTGTCATCGTGTACTTGGATGATATTCTCATCTATTCCCCTGATCTGCAGACTCATGTGGCTCAAGTACGCCAAGTGCTACGTCGACTTAGGGCTAACTGCCTGTATGCCAAATTGGAGAAGTGCGTGTTCCACCAGCCCAGCCTTCCCTTTCTTGGATACATAGTCTCCGATCGTGGATTGCAGATGGACCCTGCGAAGCTCTAATCAGTGCTTCAGTGGCCACATCCCCTTGGACTCAACGATTTAACGATTTTTGGGCTTTGCCAATTATTATCGGCAGTTTATTCCGCATTTTTCCACCCTGGTAGCGCCCATTGTGGCTCTTACAAAGAAAGGAGCAGACCCTAAGCGATGGCCTACTGAGGCTGAACAAGCCTTCACCAGTCTGAAGTCAGCCTTTGCTTCTGCTCCGGTTCTGTCCCGTCCAGATCCCACCAGGCCTTTTTCATTGAAAGTCAATTCTTCTTCTGTAGGTGCTGGAGCTGTTCTCACACAAAGGGACTCTTCGGACAGGGCCAGGACCTGTGGATTTTTCTCTAAGACCTTTTCCCCGGCTGAGAGAAACTACACCATAGGGGACCGTAAGCTATTGGCGATTAAGTTGGCCCTAGAAGAGTGGCACCATCTTCTAGAGGGAGCAAGACATCCATTCAACATCTTCAAGGATCACAAAAATCTTCTCTACCTCCAGTCGGCCCAGCGACTTAATCCCAGGCAGGCTCCATGGTCACTCTTCTTCTCCCGGTTCAATTTTGTCATCCACTTCCGTCCTGCAGAGAAAAACATGAAGGCCAACGCCCTCTCTCGAGCGTCCGACGTCCTGGGACAAGTGGAGATCATACCTCCTGACCGCCTAATGCCGGTCGCCACCTCAGTCCTTCGGAATGTTCCTCCCGGAAAGACCTTCGTGCCTGCGGAACTCCGTAAGAGAATCCTGAAATGGGGACATTCTTCCTTGGTTGCCGGGCATCCAGGGGTCCACAAGACTAAGCTATTGATCTCTCGTCTCTACTGGTGGCCAAATTTATCTAAAGACGTCAGAGATTTTGTGGCTTCCTGCACCACCTGTGCCAGAAATAAGTCCTCTCGTTTAAGACCAGCCGGTTTGCTGCTCCCCTTGCCAGTACCAGATCGCCCCTTGACCCACATTGGCATGGACTTCATCACCGATCTGCCCCCTTCTGCAGGGAACACAGCCATTTGGGTGGTTACAGATCCCTTTTCTAAAATGTCTCACTTTGTGGCTCTTCCTGGTCTGCCGTCCGCTCCTCATCTGGCCAATTTGTTTTTCCAGCATATCTTCCGTTTGCATGGACTACCTCAGCATATCGTCTGTGATAGAGGGTCACAATTTATCTCCAAATTTTGACATGCTCTCTGCTCCCAGCTCCAGGTGAAGTTAGACTTTTCCTCGGCTTACCATCCCCAGACCAAAGGGCAAGTTGAGAGAGTAACTTTCGCTCCTGTTGACAAGTTTTGGCTTTCCGCCAGATATATACGCCTCAAGATCCCCAGTTACAAGTTGGGCCCACGCTTCCTAGGACAATTCGTGGTGTTGAGACGCGTTAATCCGGTCACCTACAAGCTTCGCCTGCCTCCCACCATGCGGATTCCCAACTCTTTCCACGTCTCTCTCCTGAAGCCGGTGGTCCTTAACCGTTTCTCCCAGAAGACCATCTCTATTCCTCCGCAAACAGCATCTTCTGACATCTACACTGTTAAGGACATCCTGGCAATGAAGACTGTTAGAGGAAGACGCTTCTTTTTGGTTGACTGGAGAGGTTTTGGCCCAGAGGAGAGATCCTGGGAACCTGAAACCAACATCTTAGATCGGGATCTCATTAAGAACTTCCTGCAGGCAAGAAAGCGGGGGAGGCCAAAGGGGGGGGGGGGTACTGTCACATCCGCGGCCGCGGCACATACCTCTCGCCGCGCCGCTGCTGCCCCATCTCCTCCTCCAGCTCCCTGTCAGCTCGAAGGGCGCGTCCCTGTCTCCTAGGGAGCGCGCGCGCCGGCTCTGCTATAACTTAAAGGGTCACTGTGCCTTTAATTGACTGCTGCTTTGCTCTGAGATTCTCCTATAAATTGCAGCCTCACAAAATGGAGGACAACCTGAGAGCGCCGGGCTTGACATCATTGGTAAGACCCCGGGGCAGGTTGGACTGCAGTCAAAGTGGTGGATGGTTGCAAGCTGGTGGAGGCAGAACTCGCCCCCTAAAGCACCAGGGAGGTGACAGTGGCAAGAATGGGCTAACTTTATGGTGATCTTCTGGGGGAATGTTGACCAATGGGCAGTAACAGACATGTACTGCCCTTGCCCATAATTAAATGACCAGACATCAGCACTGGGGAGTCGCCAACATTTTTCAACTGTGCAGTGATGGGACAGCCGATGGGACTTTCTTTTTGGACTTTTTTGGTTTCTGGGACAGTGATGGGACTTTCTTTGCTTCTGCGACAATGATGGGACTTCGTTTTTTGGACTTTTTTTGTTTCTCAGCCAGTGATGGTTTTTTGTTTTTTTTTTGAAAAAAAAAAACACAAAAGTTTGGCTAACCCCTATTTTAATCTAAACTTCAGTAGTTAAAATCCAAAGCAAGATGAAAAAAATACTAAAAAGTTTTTCATACAAGCCTCCTAGGGATAAACTGACACGTTTCACTTTATTTTCTCCTATTTCTATGTACACTTCAATTCCAGGTCGTGAAAACCAAGTGCCTACTCTCAGTGAACTGATTCAGTTTGTAAAGTTCTCGACTTGCCGGGACCTCAACAAGATTTTGATTCACTCATCCTTAGGTGAGTATTAGACTCCTGTATTTATCCTGGGGGTCAGAAAGATAAAAAGTCCAACATTTGCACTATTACATGTAGCTATGTACAATCCATCACTTAAAGGGAATCTGCAGCTCCGCACTCCTACCACTGGTGCTGACAGTGTACTGTTGTCTGCAGTCCCCTAGTGAGCATAGTACCTTTAGGTAATTTGTCTGTGCAGTACATTATGCACAATCTCAGGTCTCATACTGTAATGAAGAGTCAAAGAGGAGTTGAGGCTCGGCGTTTATGCTACACTCTAGTACACCTCCCCACTGCTTCCTTCTCCCTCTCCTTCATAAATAATCTCTACTGCCAAGCCTCCTGCTTGCTTAGCTGTCAGTCAGTATCTGCCAACAGAGTACTGATCTACAATCAGAGACACTGGCTGATAGCTGAGCGAGGAGGAGTCCGGGCAGCATTGATTATTCATGAAAGAGGGAGAAGGAAGGAGTGGTGAGACGTGCCAGAGTGCATCACAAATGCTGAGCCACAACTCCTCTTTGACACTTCATTACAGTAGGAAACGTAATCCAATGCACAGACAAATTGCCAAGGTACCTTGCTCACTAGGGCGCTGCAGACTACAGCACAGTCACCACGTCAGGTAGAGCACAAGTGCTGACAGATTCCCTTTAGTTCTGGCCAGTAGCAGATTATAAAAGGTCCTTTTCGGGAGGTAGCCCGGGGACCTGAGCTCCAGGGGGGCCCACGGCCACCAAAAAATACTTTCAATGTTGTGTTGTCCAGGCTACAGTTCTGGCATGATTTGCAAAAATTCACTGCTTTTTTACCACAATTTTGCACAAATCAGGGCACCATGACATTATCTATCCTGTACTATAAGCACCACGCTAGTGCTGCCATAGTTACAGTGGGATGGGGGGCCCAGGCTTGGTGAACAGCCCGGGGCCTAGAGTAAAGTTAATCTGCCCCTGGGTCCGGCACATAAGCAGATTTTATAAGTTGTTTTATTTTTCAGCGACTTCCTGCTCTGAGATCCCCGCTGAAATCAGTATCCTAGATGTGGAGAAGGTAAAGTTAACACAATGTTACATAGTCCAAGGCATGTCGAAATCTCTTTTTGCAGTCACTACGGACAGTCCCCTTATTTTTAGCACAGGAAACATTTGCCCTGTAGCTCCTATTGTCAGACAGGTTTAAATAAAAAAAAATAAAAAATAAAAAAAACTTCCATGTTATGTTAAGTAGAAAGTTTTCCTTAAAACTACAGATCAGGTATAAGCCACGACCACACTACTTTTTTTGTCCATTTGATGGACTTTTTTTTAGCCAAAATAATGGACTTTACTTCAAATTAACAGATATTGTTTAGTAATAACGTCAGTTTTTTTGGTCTCAAAATGACCAACATAAAAAAAATGGCCGTGGAACGACCAAAAAAAGAGGTTTTGTGGTCATGTGGTGCATTATATTTCCCATCAGATTGCCGGTACATGGAACCTCGCTGCTGTTGCCACCAATATTACTGAGAGTAATAAGAGGTTTCCACACTGGATACGATTTACTGTGAAGAATGGAGAGGTGACACTCACAGAGGGCACCTGGTAAGAGACACAATCTTGGTTTGCAACAGTAATGTATCTGATTTAGAAGAGGACAACTCATGGTGGAGCCAAGGCTGAACATCCTTTTGCAAACTTTTAGTCACAATTTATTACAGGTATGTCTATGCCATGTCCTAGAAACCAAATGTTTCCAGGTGGTGGCACCATATCTCATGGTGTTGCCACTCTTGTGGGGACAGGTAAAGTCCTGAACCACTAAGATGGTCTCATTTTGGTATCAATAGGGTGCTGCCTTAATAGCAGTCACTAAAGGACACCTCCCTGACACCATCATAGCTATAGTGGTCCACCAACGTCTTGTCCATTATGAAGATCTACTAATATAACATATGTAATTCTAATACATACTGTACCTGACACAGTCACCCACAAAGGACATGTTAAAGGGGTACTCTGGCATGAGAAAACTTATGATATCATGCTGCAGTTATATTGGGCGAGGAAGCTGTTTTACTGCCGAAATGAGTCCATCTCGGAAGTGGTGGCAGGATCATTCAGCGGAGGACATTGAGGGAGCATGGTGAGGGAAGAATAGCTTTTATGTTATATTCTGTATAACAGCAGCTATAAATACAGTTTCTTATGCCGGAGTACCCTTCAAATTAAGATTTTATGCAATTTACTGAGAAGCTGAAATAATTTGAATTGTTTTCTAAAGATTTTAAATAGGACAAATTACATCTATTGTGATATCATTGCAGGACGGGTACAGTCAAGAAGATAGGAAATAATCGACTTCAATATACCAAAGGTAAGGACCATCTCACAGAACATCTCCCGAGATCATTGCATATACTGTTCCTGCCTCACAAATTGTTGGGTATTTCCCAGATGATGGACAAGTAAAGGAAATGAAATTTCACGAATCTCTGGGAGACTCCCTTCTGATCTCTTCTGAAGTTGGCGGAAAGACCTCCTTGGCTCTCCTCTGTAAGTGTCTGCATCAAAATAAACTACCGAAGGATGATTTTTGGTTATCTAATAACTTGTTTCAGAGTATAGAAATGGCACTTTTTTACCTTGTTCATTACATTTTTTTTCCTTTTAATTTTACAATGCGTGAACACGACCGTTTCGTTTACCTTAATTAATGAAAATACATAACGCAGTATTCTTGATGTACTAGACCTAGGATTAGATATCTGTCCTCTCTGTACCTCCACCACTGAGTATGTTGCTTTGTCTTCTATTGATTTTTTTCTATCACATCTATTTCAGCAAAATCCAACCATGCCAGCCCCAAAGCTCTCCTAAAGTTTAGACACCTTGCAGCCTGTACGTTTACCCCTGTGGTATTCTTAGAGGACTAGAGGTAAGAACTGGCTGGGCGGTGGTGCCACTTCAGTGGTATTCTCCAAGATTAAAGGAAATCCCCTATTCACAGGATATAGGATGGTGTAGCAGTGTATTTGCTTGATCATTGCTCCATTTACTGTCTGCAGGATGTATTGACATTGCTGAGCACTGAACCTAACAATACTGACACTTATTCCCTTGATTAGCAATTGACCTTGATCCTCATGATTGGTGGGGCAGCAGTCAGCAGTCAGAGTTATCAGCTATTATGTACTGTAGATGAGGGTTGAAGTTGACCTTGATAACTACTGGTTATCAGTAGTAGAGCTTTAGTACTGCATTGATCTAGTACTGCATTTATTAATTTGTACTCGACTAGTTCCAGAAGGTTTACAGGAGTTATGCAGCATTAGAAAAACATGGCTACTTTTTTTTAAAGACAGCACCACTCTTTTCTCCAGTTCAGATGTGGTTTGCAAGTAAATGTGTAATCAGTAAACGACGTATTGTTTAAATAATGTTTTATGTTAAAGTAATTTTTAAAGAATTTTTGGTGACTTTTTTTCAAATTTTTTATTTTTCTATCTAGATGATAAAATTATCCTAAATTCTTGCAGTTTTCATTCTCACCACTGGAACTAAAACTAATCTGAGACTTCCTGTTATGCCTGTGGGGATAAGATGAGGGTGCTGTAAAGTGAGCTTTACAGCATTGCAGCATCATCTGACACCTGTAGAGGAGAGAATAGCAGTTCACTGTGAAATGACCTCTTCATGGGTTACAGAGCGTGCTCAGTAATGTTTCACTTTGATCTTAAGGGGACAGAGTCTGTCTATTGTAGACTCTATGTCCATGAGTCTTGCTGTAAAGCATGTCACTAAATGCTGTTAGGGACAGATTGGATAACATGGCAACCCCCATAGCAATGTACAAAAAGTAAAATGAAACAAAATACAGTTAGAAAATTGAAACAGTTTGAACAATTTATAGTATCTGACTCTAATTAGTACAAGAAAATTTAGATGACACATTCCCTTTACGCTTCATTCACTTTAATGGAACTCAGATGCAAAAGCCCATCCAAACTGGAGACAAGAGTGGCACTGTCTCTGGAAAAAAAGGGGGCATGTATTTCTAACATTGGATAACCCCTTTAACTGTTGTATGGACTAAAGTCTTTTAGTTTTAGAGAAAAACTTTGTGGGATGTAGAATACTGGGCCCTTCCCAAGGCACAACAGCAATTAACCAATGAACCCCTCACTACCCCCAGACCACCAGGGATTGGGAAATGGATGAAAGAGAATTTACATTGGTCTTTTTGTATTTGGTTCTAGATAAAATATCTTCAAGCATAAAGTTGCAAGAGGCGTTTTGACACCTGCTGTGCCCTACAAGGATCTTAGTGATGGTGGTAGAATAAAGATAATTTCTGAGTATCCGGACTGGACTATTATTTGTATAAAAACATGAACAAAATTAATGGAAGTGACCACATATAGCTGAGAATATAAAGCTCTTCTGGCTCGGCCTTTGGTTGCATACACTTACAATGCAGGCAAATGCTGAGCCGGTAGAAATCTGTCTCCTGTGTACGCCCTAACGGATAGCCCGCTGGCAAGATTTTTGTGGCGTATCCTGCCTAAATGATAGGTACCCTTTAAACTAATATCAGCGGTAGCGCCCTCTGCTGTTCCTTGTTCTGCTGATTTCTGTGTCCACCTTCTGCAGCCTGCACTGGTGGACGCACATGTTCAGTTGCTAGCCTTCTCACTATGCATTAATACCCAGGTAGGAATTTTTGCATCATACGTTTCTTTTATGGACTTCCAAAAGTCTGTATAGGTAAAGAGTAAGAATCAGTACTACATAAATCAATTGTCTGTCTCAGTGTACATGTACAGGCTTATAGAAGTGTATAACTCTCAGATAATAAGAAACATAGACTGGTAGGCATTGTGGGATTGAAAACTTTAGGAGAAATTAGATCCTGTGGCAAAATGTATAAGTGAGATCTCTGGAGCTGTGTGCGAGGGACCCCTTTCTATGCAGGTCAGCGAAGGTAACCATGAGTGGGTAACTAGGTGAGCTTGGGTAATAACATATTGAACAAGAACCAGACTGTCATATACTTGGCCACATGTTCCACACTGGTGTCCACCGACAGAAAGCGGAGAGACGGGAACTGCAGAGAAGTGAGAGGTTAAGAGTAAGAGGTTAAAAAGAGGGGAAATGGATAGATATAGAATGGTGTAGTGACCACCGAGAGGTTTTTAGGCCAGATAGCACTGACTGGGACTTAGAAGAGACATACACGCCTACCTGCAGTTATTGGCCGAGAGGGGGTGCCTCTGTAGGAGGTGCGGGGGAACACGGTAGGTAAGTATCACATTTTTCTTTTTTACACTAGGTCTAGCAACATTTAGAAAACTAATTTATACTGGAATACCCCTTTAAATACACATTGAGGCTAGGTTCACACTATGTAACTGTGCGGCTGTATTTTTATGCGGCTGTAAATGTGCGGATGAAACTACGGCCGTGGGAAAAAATAGACATGCGGCTCTAAAACATACGGTCATTTACTTTGAAATCTGGTTCAACTAAAAATAACAAATAAAATCTTAAGAAAGTGATGGAAACACCTCTGGATGCATCTGGGAAGCAGGGAACACAGTTTACATGAATTGCTATTACCGGGGTTTGCGATCCTCTGCACTATAGCCGATGTCTCTCATGGTTAATCTATTAAAATAATAAAACACATTTTCGTTGCCTTTCGTTGCCAAAGTGCCTTTCGTTGTTCAATAATTAAATTTAAACTAATCCATCATTTTGCAATTAAATATACTGTTAAAATAAATATATATATAAATAAATGTATATTTATATATATATATTTATTTTTTGACAGTATATTTAATTGCACAATGATGGATTCGTTAGAATTAAATTATTGAACAACGAAACTGAATTTATTTCATCGAAAATGTGTTTTATTAATTAAATATTAATTAGTACAGGAAGCTCTATAAGCCGTTAATTCATATTGCCGGCAAAAGAGCATTCTGTACTAATCATCACTTTACTTTAATGAAAACATCAAATGTTTCTTCTAATTATGTTATCACAATAGCATTATTAGAAGAAACATTTAGAATTATATGTGCGCTCAGCTGATTGGCTGATCGGCTCAGCGCACATATAATGAGCCGGTCCGCAGTACAGTGACTTCATTGTGCTGCGGACCAGCGAAGAGGACACATCAGGGTGAGTATAGAGCTCTCCCCACCCCCTCCCCAGCACTGCACCCCTCCCAGCAAGGAAGGGGGGCCAGTTAACCCCTTTCTTGCTGGGATGGGTGCAGTCTGACATCAGTCTGGCCCCCAAGGGGTTAAGGGGGATGCAATACATCCTCCCTTAACCCCTTGGGGGCCAGACTGTAAGCAGCGATCTGTAAAGATGCTGCATACTGTAAGGAGCACAACACCGCTCACAATGATGGGTGTTGTGCTCCTGTTTGTGTGTTTTTTGTGTGTTTCTCCCTTTTTGTTTTTCAGATATCGGTATCCTGTGGATTACTTCGGATTCCGTGGACTACGTCGATGACCAGCGTTTTTTTTTTTTTTTTTATAAAATGGTCAATGAGGGGTGTGGGGGTGTTTTTATTTGAATAAAAAAATTTTTTAACTTGTGTCTTGTCTTTATTTCTTTACTTTATAGACTTAGTAGTGGAAGCCGTCTAATAGATGGAATGCATTACTAAGTTGGGGCCTAGTGTTAGCCGGTATAAAATGGCTAACACTAACCCCCTATTATTACCCCAGTACCCAATGCCACCAGGGGTACTGGGAAGAGCCGGGTGCCAGTGGTCCCGGAGCGTCAAAATTGGCGCATAGGGTCCCCCCTATTTTTATAACCAGCCGGGTTAAAAACCAAACGACAGCAGCCTGGTAACACCAGGGTGGGAAGAGCCATTGGTTTAGGCCCTCCCCAGCCTAAATCTTACCAGCCTGCTGCCGCCCGGTCCAGGAGCGCCAATTTTGACGCTCCGGGACCACTGGCACCCGGCTCTTCCCAGTACCCCTGGTGGCATTGGGTACTGGGGTAATAATAGGGGGTTAGTGTTAGCCATTTTATACCGGCTAACACTAGGCCCCAACTTAGTAATGGATTCCGTCTATTAGACGGCTTCCACTACTAAGTCTATAAAGTAAAGAAATAAAGACAAGACACAAGTTAAAAAATTTTTTTATTCAAATAAAAACACCCCCACACCCCTCATTGACCATTTTATAAAAAAAAAACATTAAAAAAACGCTGGTCATCGACGTAGTCCACGGAATCCGAAGTAATCCACAGGATACCGATATCTGAAAAACAAAAAGGGAGAAACACACAAAAAACACACAAACAGGAGCACAACACCCATCATTGTGAGCTGTGTTGTGCTCCTTACAGTATGCAGCATCTTTATAGATCGCTGCTTACAGTCTGGCCCCCAAGGGGTTAAGGGAGGATGTATTGCATCCCCCTTAACCCCTTGGGGGCCAGACTGATGTCAGACTGCACCCATCCCAGCAAGGAAGGGGTTAACTGACCCCCCCTTTCTTGCTGGGAGGGGTGCAGTGCTGGGGAGGGGGTGGGGAAAGCTCTATACTCACCCCGATGTGTCCTCTTCGCTGGTCCGCAGCACAATGAAGTCACTGTACTGCGGACCTGCTAATTATATGTGCGCTCAGCCGATCAGCCAATCAGCTGAGCGAACATATAATTCTAAATGTTTCTTCTAATAATGCTATTGTGATAACATAATTAGAAGAAACATTTGATGTTTTCATTAAAGTAAAGTGATGATTAGTACAGAAAGCTCTATTGCCGGCAATATGAATTAACGGCTTATAGAGCTTCCTGTACTAATTAATATTTCTTTAATAAAACACATTTTCGATGAAATAAATTCAGTTTCGTTGTTCAATAATTTAATTCTAACAAATCCATCATTGTGCAATTAAATATACTGTCAAAAAATAAATATATAAATATACATTTATTTATATATCTATTTATTTTAACAGTATATTTAATTGCAAAATGATGGATTCGTTAGAATTAAATTATTGACCAACGAAAGGGACTTTATTACAAAGAAAATGTGTTTTATTAATTTAATATATTAACTATTAGAGGCATCGGCATTCGGCATCATTGCCGGCTATTTTTGAAGTACTCCGTACGGACCGCCTGTCAATCCTCGGCCGCATGTCCAGCCGCAAACAATGGTCTTGTTCATTTTTTACGGGTCCGTTTACGATCGGGCCGTAGATTCATACATAGTGTGCACTGTGCAGCCGTATATCCTATACTTTCCAGCGTACGAAGGACCACCAAAAATACCGCCGCACAATTATAGCCGCAAATACAGCCGCACAGTTACATAGTCTGAACCTGGCCTAAAAAGGGGAAAATCTTTTTCTTTTAAATCAACTGGTGTCAGAAAGTTATATAGATCTGTAATTTACTTCTATTAAAAAAATCTCAAGTCTTCCATTACTTATTAGCTGCAGTATGTCCTGCAGGAAATGTTTTACTTTCAGTATGACACAGTTCTCTCTGCTGACATCTCTGACCGAGACAGGAACTGTCCAGAGTAGGAAATTTCCAAAGAAAACCTCTCCTGCTCTAGACAGTTCCTGTCTCAGCCAGAGATGTCAGCAGAGAGCACTGTGTGTGAGACTAAACTGACACCAGTTGATTTGAAAGAAGAAGATTTTTGCTGGACAACCCCTTTAACTTATCTCTATTCAGCCCCAGCCACTCAGTTGATCAATGCAGCTTAAGGCTGCGTTCACACTACGTATATTTCAGTCAGTATATGTATATTTCAGTCAGTATATTTCAGTCAGTATTGCAACCAAAACCAGGAGTGGATTAAAAACACAGAAAGGATCTGTTCACACAATGTTGAAATTGAGTGGATGGCCGCCATTTAATGGCAAATATTTGCTGTTATTTTAGAACAATGGCTGTTATATTGAAATAATGGCAGTTATTTACCGTTATATGGCGGCCATCCACTCAATTTCACCATTGTGTGAACAGATCCTTTCTGTGTTTTTAATCCACTCCTGGTTTTCGTTGCAATACTGACTGAAATATACTGACTGAAATATACGTAGTGTGAACGCAGCCTAAAGTGTCACTGTTGTTTAATTTTTTTTTTGTTGCAGAAATCAATAGTACAGGTGATTTTAAACTTTATTATTGTGTTTATTAGCCGTAAAATGCATTTTTATATTACAAAAGCAGTTTGATGCACTCCCCCCTGTCTTCATAATTGTCTATTGAGAGGGGAGGGGTGGAGGGAGATGAGGCACCAAAACAGGACAACAAAGAGTTTATTTACAGCTACATCACAACGCTATCTCCTCTGACATCAGCAGTGACCTTTCTAACCTCTAAATACTGGCTTTTACACAGCTCCCACTGTGTAATCCCTTGTTCTCTGCTGGCAACTAATCTCCCTCCTCCCCCCTCCCCTCTCCATAGAACAGACAAGGCACGACTGATGTAAAAGAGTCGAGATTTCCTGATAATAATCAGAGAATGAGAGAGAGGAGGGAAGGGGGGGGGACCTGGGGAAAGTCTTTTTGAATGCAGATAATGGCATATTTACCTAATAAACCCAATTCCAATTTTCTTAAAATCGCCTGGACTATTGATTTCTAAAAAAAAACGAAACAACAGTGACACTTTAAAGAGGCTCTGTCAGTAGGTTTATGGTGTCCTATCTAAGGGTATCATTATTATTATTATTATTATTATTATTATTTATTTATAAAGCGCACTTAATTCCAGAGCGTTATACAGGCGACAGGGGTAACAAACAAGAACATTACAAGATCAAAACACTTTACATGAAGGCAGATGGCAGACTGATACATGGGGAAGAGGACCCTGGCCGCGAGGGCTTACAATCTATAAGGTAATGGGAGAGAAACAGGAGGTAAAGTGCAGCCAGTCAAGTGTGATGCAGAATTGTTATAGGTTGTAGCTTAGGTGGAAGAGATGGGTTTTCAGGTTACTTTTGAAGGACTTGATGGTGGAGGAGAGACGGATGTGTCGGGGTAGCGAGTTCCAGAGTATGGGGGAGGCTCGGGCAAAGTCTTGGAGGCGGTTGTGCGAGGTACGAACAAGGGGGGAGCACAGACGGAGGACACTGGAGGATCGAAGGTTGCTTGAGGGACGGTAGCGGGATATCAGGTCGGAGATGTACAGAGGGGACAGGTTGTGGATGGCCTTGTACGTCATGGTCAATAATTTAAAGTGAATACGTTGGGCAAT
The DNA here is from genome assembly GCF_027789765.1 of Dendropsophus ebraccatus. Taxonomy (NCBI): domain Eukaryota; kingdom Metazoa; phylum Chordata; class Amphibia; order Anura; family Hylidae; genus Dendropsophus; species Dendropsophus ebraccatus. The sequence goes on from NC_091463.1 coordinate 90,844,707, forward strand.
GGGGAGCCAGTGGAGGGATTGGCAGAGGGGAGAGGCAGAGGCAAAGCGAGGGGAGAGGTGGATTAGTCGGGCGGCAGAGTTAAGGATAGCCTGGAGGGGAGTAAGGGAGTTAGATGGAAGGCCAGAGAGGAGGATATTACAATAGTCCAAGGGGGGGTAGCATAAACTAGTGACAGAAAAGCTGAATAGAATGATGTATCAATTACATTGTTCTGTGCAGCTGATCCAGAGATATCCTCCAGAATAACATGGACAATAAGTAGCCCTCTCCATTATGTACGTGTGCTTAGTAGTCCTGGATATTCATGAGAAGCAGAAAACTCTGCCCACCAACTGCTGATTGGCAGTTATCTATCCATGCTGTGTATAAGCAGTCAACTGTCAGCAGCTGGAGGGCGTGGGGAGGGGTGTGGCAAGAATCCTATTCTCCTGCATATTAGGAAAACGGCTAAACAGAATGATGTAAGTAATACACTGAGCTGTTCAGCATTTATATCACTCGTTTATGCTGCCCTCAAGTAAGATGGAATAAACCGAGTGACAGATTCCCTTTAACTCCCAGTTTCTAAACAGGGTTATTATTCCAAATAGGAAGGTCCTTAACACACCAACTTCCTGCTCAAAGTCCACTTTAACAAGCACATCGCTTACAATGATCTCCTGACACAAGATGGTCCAGGGCTTGACTCTCCTGAATCCCTCACACAGCAAACCGATATATTAACATGAGGAACATCAACAATATAGAGCAGCAGCTGGTATAACCCGAAGTGCAACAAAATGTGGTGCGTGGACTTCCTCCCAACTGGGGCACGGCAACAGCAAGCATAACCTTTTTTACAGTAAAGCAATGGCCGCCTGTGGCTACAAATCATTGGAGATAAATGAGGGTCTATTGAGGTAATTTAAAAAGCCACAAAATATCAGCAGAGATTTATGCTAGATAACTTATGGTCAGAAGATTCCTGCTAAAAAAAAAGCGAGAGAGGGAGAAAGATGCAGGAGAGAAGAGACTGTATTCAAAGAGATGAAGTCCGTCCTGTCAGTGCACATCTATGTCGGTGTCCTGTTATCACTGGTTAACCCCTAGACGACCCTGGACGTACAGTTACGCCATGGAAGTCTGTCGCCAGACTACCCTGGGCGTAACTGTACGTCCTGGGTGTTTCTCCTGCTATGAAGCGCGCTCCGGGACAGAGCACGCTTCATAGGAGGTGGGGGCCGGCTGCAGTGAGTAGCCGGCACCTCACCGTTAATGACAGGCTGCAGAGATCGCGCTGTATCGTGTCATTAACCCAATAAACGCTGCGATCGCGGCGCGACCGGGGCATTTAAGTGTAAGTGACAGTCCCCTGTCCCTTACCGATCGGGACCCCCGTGTTGTATCGGACCTCCGGAGGTCGCTTACCTTCCTCTGTGTGGTCCGATCGGCAATCTGCTCACTGAGCTTGCACTGGCAGTCTCAATGAGTAGATCACCTATCACACTGATGGCCTATGGCATAGCAATGATCAGTGTGTGTAATCAAACTGTCAGGTAGGGGGTCTGGGAAAACAAGACGAGTGCAGCCCTAGAACTGGCACCCACCCCAGCTGGCCCTACCTGCTTGCCGCGACAGCTCTAAACAGCTGCGGACAACTGGGCGGCGTTCCCTAACCTGGCAAAGTGCATACAAGAAAAACAGAGACAAGACTAACAAACAAGCAAGGGAAAGTCAGAGGTCCGAGTCGGTAACAGCCAGTCAGTATAGGTACAAAATCGTGATCCAAAGAATAGTCGAGGTCTAAGCCAAAAGGTATCGGAAGTACAAAGTCAGAATAATGCTAGGTCAAGATACACAGGAGGAACCAGGTTCTATCGCAGGCAAGAAATGAGAGCACAGGTCTGATATTTATTCAGCCTGGAGTCCCAGCCCCAGACTTGATTGGGGCTGAGGCTCCAGGTCCTGCCAGATACAGAAAGCTAACTGGTAAGTCAGCTGTCAATCAATAATCAGTGCACACACCCAACACCTATGCTGAACAGCCAGGGGAGTGAAACCCTGGCCTCTGCTATAACAAAGAACAGCAGAGCTGAGTATGTGAAAAACATGTGAAGCATTACGGCTGAAAAAGCCGAGCCGAGCGCACGACCCGAGTCCTAACACAAACTAATGTATGTGGAAGTCCCCCAAAGGGGCTTAAAATGTTTTTTTTTTTAAAGTTAAAATACCCCAAAGCCCCTCCCCCAATAAAAGTTAAAATCACCCCCTTCCCATTATATAAATAAAACATATAAAAATAAATAAATAAACATATAACATACCGTAGCGTGCGTAATTGTCCACTCTATTAAAATATAACATGCGTCATTACGAATGGTGAACACAAAAAAGAGTGCAAAAAAAAGTTATACAAATCACCAATATACACTTATTACGGGAAATGCTTATAAAGTGCTTTTTTCCCTGCACTTACTACTGCATCAAGGCTTCACTTCCTGGATAACATGGTGATGTCACTTCCAGTATAACATGGTGATGTCACTTCCTGGATAACATGGTGATGTCACTTCCTGGATAAAATGGTGATGTCACGACCTGACTGTTCGAGCTGTGTGGGCTGTGGCTGCTGGAGAGGATGACGGCAAAGGAATGCTCAGTGTCCCTCCAGTGCCCTGTGTCCCTCAGTGTGTCCCCCTGCCATCATCCTCTCCAGCAGCCACAGCCCGCACAGCTCTGGGAGTCGGGTCGTGACATCACCATGTTATCCAGGAAGTGACATCACCATGTTATCCAGGAAGTGACATCACCATGTTATCCAGGAAGTGACATCACCATGTTATCCAGGAAGTGAAGCCTTGATGCAGTAGGAAGTGCAGGGAAAAAAGCCCTTTATAAGCATTTCCCGTAATAAGTGTATATTGGTAATTTGTATAACTTTTGATAATTTGTATAACTTTTGGGGGACAATACAAAACTTAAATAAAAATTTTCGCTGGACTTCTCCTTAAAGTGTATAACCCAATCAGATCCCCTCCTGTTAGCTCTATATATATAGTGGAGAGTGGGAAACTGAGTTCACTTGTAGTTGTAGTGTAGTTCCAGTATTGCCAAGTGTATGAGAGAGAGCATTGTCACACAGCCTGCTGATGGTTAGCCTCCAGGCCCTGGACTGCCACTAGGAGGCTTGTGCGGAACCTCTGTATAATCTCACACGCTACCTGTACCAAGTACTATATGGGGCACTATTGAGGTGCATCCTGCAGAATATTATAATATGAGCGGTCCGGGCAGCCATACAAACCGGCCATATTATAAATAGCTGTTCACAGAGGAAATCAACTGTGGGCCAAAAAGAAAATAAACTATTGCATGTAGCATTAGGATCTAGGGATGTTCTTGCCCACTCGCCCTTGTGGAGGCACTCTGAGCTGATTTTGGTATTAATCCAACCTTGCAGATGATGTATACCCATAAATGCTGATTGCCTTCCCTGGGCTAGATCAGATGTTCTACCAAGACAGTATGACATGTCCTAGAAATGTCCAACATTTGTTGGAAGAGCATGACTAAGACTTCCAAATGCAACAAAGCAGTCGGGTTGCCATTGGTCGGGTAGCTTTGGTGGTGTTGTGGCTGCTAGGTTGGTGTAGGGTAACTTGGACACTTGTCAAGACAGGCACTGCTTCTGCAGGTTTAGATAACCCAAGTGTAACCTGGTGTGCAGGTGCAGAATAACAGGGAGAGTCCAGTAGCTTAACCAGAATAACAGCTGTTTACTTAAATTCTTCAGTTAAACACAACAATAAAGCTTCAAGAACTGCAGATGCAGGCAAGAGGTAGAAGAAGTAGGTACTGTAGGAGTGAGAGTAGAGGAGCGTCCTGAGGGCCCTGTCCAATGTAGCTGTGTACTCTGCTGGGATAGCGTAGTTGAGGAGAGAAGAAAAAGAAGGTTTTCTTTTGGCTCTACGTAGCCACCACTTGTCTTTTGTAACCTTTTCTTCAATAAAAACATTTAACGTAAAAAAAAAAGAAGATACTCGTACCCACATATAGATAACATAAATCTGACCACCCTATTCTCTACAGTGTTGAGATACCCATTCTGATAGGGTAGTACGAGGACCCAGGAGTAGACCTCCTAAAACATTTCAGAACAGCTGTGTATTACAGTAGGATACGTAGACAAGTTGCAGCTTTGTCCTACTGGGGCCAGTACCTCAGAACCTATGCTGCCCTCTGTCTTGTAGAGAGTATTCTTGGTGTGGACAAGGTTAACCTCAGAGGACGTTCTTTCCTCTGGAGGGGTCTAGCACTGCATGGTAGCGGTGGTTAATGGCTTAGGAAAACTCTCTCACTCTGTCTCTCTCCAACACTTCTGACAAAAGACCCACCACCACCAGGAACTAACCTCCCTTTTTATAGGGACCATACTAAACCTTCTAGTGATTCGTGGGGCTGTGTGTGCAAAAGAGAAAAACAGGAGATAGGACAGAAAAGGAACGAAACAGGCCTGCACCTGTGATAGGGGGAAAACAAACATGTGACAACCAACAGGTAACCCAATGCTTCCTTCAGCCATGCTCAATACAATACATACAGTAAGTAGAGCAGCGACACCTAGTGGGGAAAAACATATAGTACATCTTGACTTTATCCCACTGTGAAAACCTGAGTAAGTTACTTTGCCCAGGTGCACACCTGAGCTGGGGCAATACACAAGTACTACCCTGGCCTCCTAATTCTACAGACAAACTTAACTATCTGTGGGACCACCCCAATGTTCATGCATGTACTCTCTATGGATTGCACCCCCTGGCTCCTCCCCGCTCCATCCAGTAGCTGGTGGGATGCACTGCAGTCAGCATGGCTATAGTTTCTTGTTCATGCTACCCATGGCGGTTAGACTGGATATTTAGCGTCATAATATTGTTATCTCTGTTGGTTCTCTGGCTCATACAGATGCAGAAGACCCTTTATCACTGTAAATATTTCAACAGTCTAGATAAACAGAAGGTTTGTACATAAAGTCTTGCAAAAACTGATAGTTACACTGTGTTTGTTCAAACCTGTTGACATTGGATCAATTAAAACAGCCTGGTGTATGACATTGCAATAAATACCTGGCCTAGAGGGAACCATCTTTAGAACTAAGAACTACATGTGGGACAACCTCCATTGATGAATAGTTGTCAACTAGAGATGAGCGAACCGGGTTCGAGTCGATCTGAACCCAAACGATCGGTATTTAATTAGCGGTGGCTGCTGAACTTGGATAACGCTCTAAGGTTGTCTGGAAAACATGGATACAGCCAATGACTATATCCATGTTTTCCACATAGCCTTAGGGCTTTATCCAACTTCAGCAGCCACCACTAATCAAATGCCGAAAGTTCGGGTTCGGATCGACTCGAGCATGCTCGAGGTTCGCTCATCTCTATTGTCAATCTTTGTCATATATTAAAATATAAAGTATGATGTTTGGGCACAGTTTGTATCAGAAATAGCTGGTATAAATGTAATATGGCTGATTGGGTTACACAAGGAAAAGTCAAACAGGCGATGTGGGATTTACTGTATGTCTCTCTGAGACAAAGAGATTCTTAGGAAAAAAATTCTTAGGTATAGTTATTATTGAATCTAGGACTTTATATACTATTAGGTGCTTAAAATACATCTAGTGATATATAGTTTTTTGAACAGACTGGCAGTACTAGATAGCATGAGGAGTTAGTGATGCAATGAGATAGCAAACCAAATCACAAGGGTGGGAATTCCCTGGACCTGATCTTCTTCCGATACTGTTCAACTTCTAACCTTATAAATGATCCATCTGAGTTATCCGACCACAACGTCCTCTCTTACTCAGTTTCAAACATCCATCCCCCCTCTCTTGACACTCCTTGCCCATACATATACAGTGATCCCTCAACTTACAATGGCCTTAACATACAATATTTTCAACAAACAATGTTCCTTTCTGGACCATTGTAACTTGAGACCAGACACAACATACTGTACAATGCTACAGAGAGTCAGGATCTGTGGAACATGTAAAAAAAAACAAAAAAACAAGCAAATCGATCAATGAAAGTGCCCATTTTACTGGTAAAACCCCAGTATTAGTGAAGTACCTGCACTTGGTTGGATGTCTGGTATCTCCTCTGTACAGTATAGTATGATACTACATGTCCTGTACTCCTCTTCACCTGGGCTAGGATGAGTTGCACCTTTGGGCACCAGTTTTTCATTGAGTTTTGATCTCAACACACAATGGTCGTCCTGGAACTAATTAATATCGTATGTTGAGGGACTGCTGTACAGAAATCTGCCTGGTATCAACACTCATCAACTCATAGACTGTCTACAATACTCAGAGGAAGAAGTCTCCAAGCTCTTCTCCTCCCCCCCTCCCCCATCCTACTACCTGCCCTAGTGACCTGCCCCTCACACTTCATCCAGTAACCTGTACTCAGAGACTGGCGGGTGACTGGCTCACCTATAGACACGCTCTGATTATACCGTATGTACAATTGCTGGGCCATTTGTAAATAAAGCACTTACCCCCACTCTCCCCAGCCTGTAAACTCTCGTGAGCAGGTTCCTCTCTCATTTTGTATTTTTATTTATTTAAATTATTTAATTTTGTAATGTGTGTATGTAATGTAACTTATATCATTTAAAAAAAAAAAAAACAATGCGGAAACTTTTAGCGCTACACACATACATATTATTATACCGTATTTTCCGGCGTATAAGGCGACTGGGAGTATAAGACGACCCATGACTTTTTTTTTTTTTTTTTTTTAAGTTTTTTTTAATTTTCCAATATATACGATTTACAGGTGATTAACATAATTGATGGGTTACATTAGAGTAGTCATGTTCACATATAACACATAAAATAAAAACACATGTCAGTTCTTTTCAAGCTATCATATCACTACTCCAATTCAGGAGTTCAAACTGTTTTAACCCATATCCCTGTATATTTTTAAAAAGAACAACTTTATTAATGCCCAAAAGACCCACCCACCCCACCCCCGCCAGGCCGTGGAGAGAAGAGGAAGAGGGAAGGTCGGAAAAAGAAAAAATAGATAAATAAATACATTTCAATAGAATTAAATAATTTCACTTAAAATTCTCTCTCATATATCAGTGTTCCCATGGGTCCCATATGTGATGAAATTTCTTGCGACCTTTTAGAGTGCGGTAAAAGTAAATTTTTTCATATTGCTGAGTCTGTTTTATTAAGTTTTCCCATTCTTTCACATCGATTGATGTGTTGCACAAACTCAGTTATAGCCCTCCAATAACCTTGTATATAACTACAGCTCCACAGTAGGTGAGGGAGATCTGCTTCCTCCATGCCACACTTAATACACCTTGAATCAGCCCTTAACCCCATCTTCGCCAGTTTAACGGGAGTATAATATAATTTATTTATAATTTAAAATTGGATAATCCTATAATTATTATTTAATGAAGTAACCTTGTTATTTCCCACTATACTATCCCAATCAGTACTTGGTATAGGCCCAAATTCTTTCTCCCATCTACCTCTCATTTTAATCTGTGTTCCTTCTGTACCATGCCTAACCAATAGTTTATATAACCTACCTAAATCTCCTTTTTTGTATGTTGTCATATTCATGACCTGAGTGACAATCTCGTGATCCTGTACATTAACCCTTTCCCGCACGAGGACGTAACTGTACGCCCTCACGCGGGTGCGGGCGTTCAGAGCGGGGCCGCGCGGCGACCCCGCTCTGAACCGCAGGTGACGCTTATAGCCAGGGACCGCCGGTATTAGCGGGCACGGTCCGATCGCCGTGCCCACTAATACAGTAATCAGATGCAGCTGTCAAACATGACAGCTGCATCCGATTACCAGATACAGCATTTCCCTGGTGTCTAGTGGCGGAGATCGCTCCTCCGGGACATTGCTCCCGTTACTGAAGCCGGCCGGGGACCGCTCCAAGATGGCGCCGACCCCGGCTCGGCACTCGTTTGTTTTCGGCTGCAGCAGCCGAAAGCAAACGAGTGCCAATCTCATTGATCTTTGCTGTATATCTATACAGCAAAGATCTCAATGAGAGATCAAAGTGTATATACTAGAAGTCCCCCAGAGGGGCTTCTAGTATACGTGTATAAAAAAAAAAAAAAAAAAAAAAAAAGGGTTGTTAATAGTAAAAAGCCCCCTCCCCTAATAAAAGTCTGAATCACCCCCCTTTTCCTAGGTTTTAAATAAAAGTAAATAAATAAATAAATAAACATGTTTGCTATCGCAGCATGCGTAATCGCCCGAACTATTAATTAATCACATTCGTGATCTCGCACGGTAAACGGCGTCAGCGCAAAAAAATCCCAAAGTGCAAAACTGCGCATTTTTGGTCGCATCAAATCCAGAAAAAATTTAATAAAAAGCGATCAAAAAGTCGCATATGCGCAATCAAGATACCGATAGAAAGTAAACATCATGGTGCAAAAAATGACACCTCATACAGCCCCATAGACCAAAGGATAAAAGCGTTATAAGCCTGGGAATGGAGCGATTTTAAGGAACGTATATTTGTTAACAATGGTTTGAATTTTTTACAGGCCATCAGATACAATATAAGTTATACATGTTATATATGGTTTTAATCGTAACGACTTGAGGCGAATGGCGTAAAAACACATTCCCCCCAAATAAAAGAAATGCAGGGGTTTTTTTTCATTTTCACCACACTTTGAATTTTTTTCTGGTTTCGTAGTATAGTTTATGCAAAAGTTCAGTGTGTCTTTGCAAAGTACAATTAGTGACACAAAAAATAAGGGCTAATGTGGGTCTGTAGGTGTAAAAATGCAAGTGCTATGGCCTTTTAAGCACAAGGAGGTAAAAACGAAAACGTAAAAACGAAAATTAGCCTGGTCCCGAAGGGGTTAAAAATAGCTTTATCATGAGTGACTTTAACTGCGTGCTCTAATTGCTTATAGTATAGAAAGTGTGCGCCTGAAAGCTTATATTCCCGAACCATTGTGTCAAAAGACAAAAGTATGCCCGAAGTAAATAACTGTGTTATATTTCTAATCCCTCTGTTTATCCAAAAATTATATTCAATATGTTGATTAAATTCCACCAGGTTATCATTACCCCAGAGAGGGGTACATTTAAGACTGATTTATTCCACATAGTTTCTTCACCCGTGCCCATGCTTTAGTCCATACCGATGAATAAGATGTGCCATGCCCTTGTGAACTGTGAACTATCCCCGCTTCCAAAAAGCTAAGCATGTTTACGAAGTATTTCTTTGTTGAGCCCATAACCACGTTGCCCAGTGGTTTATTATAGTATAGTAAGGAGTTCTGAATTTGTACCACCAGAAAGTAAAAATAAAAGTTTGGCATAGAGAAGCCCTCCTCTTCCTCCTGTAATGTGAAACTACAGTATTTGATACGAACGCATTTGCGTCCCCAGATCAAATTGTTGAGCACCCTCTCTATTCCCCTAAACCACCGGCCCCGTATCCATATGGGGGATGCCCTTAAATTATATAGAATCTGTGGTTGAAGGGTCATCTTTATTAAGGGCGTACGGTCAGCCATTGTCAGAGGTAATCTAGCCCAAATTTCTATTTTTTTACCGATTCCGTGCAACAGAGGCTTAAGATTTAAATCTAGAAATCTGGTTACTTCAGCTGAGATCCAAATGCCAAGATACTTGAACCCCTGGTCTGGTTCCACCACCTTCAACCCAAAATCAGGCATACACACCCTGTGATCGATATTCAATAGGGAAGATTTACTCCAATTTACTTTCAGGCCAGCGACCCTGCCAAATTCGCCTAGTCTTTCCATTATATACAGGGCATAGAGAAGGGGAGATAGGGGACAGCTCTACCGGGTACCCCTAGACAGGGCAAACTGAGAAGTTACATTACCATTTATTATGAGTCTTGCGACCGGTGACATATACAGGAGTTTTATCCACTTAATTATATTTGAGCCCAGACCGAACTCCTCCAGGGCCCTCCACAAGAAGCCCCACTCCACCCTCTCGAAAGCTTTGACCACGTCAATCGACAGGATGGAGCGGGGGATCCAACTGCATATTAGCCATCACTCGGTCGAAATTCATAAACACAGACCTGCCAGGGATAAACCCGTTTTGTTCACACCCCACCAGCTGTGTAATAACCTCTTTGATCCTATTGGCTATTATCTTAGCAAAAATTTTGTTATCAGAATTAAGTAGTGAGATCGGTCTATATGAATCCAACCGTCTGGGGTCTTTCTCTTTCTTTGGAAAGACAATAATCATGGCTTACAGCATCGAACTAGGTAGTCTCCCGGTTTTGCAGGATTCATTTATAACTTCGGAGAGAACAGGTAGGAGAGAATCAACATATTTTTTGTACAGCTCGATTGGCAAGCCGTCCGGGCCCGGAGTTGAGCCATAGGGAGATGAGTTAATAACCTGCTTTATTTCTAGTGCCGAGATAGGGGCATTTAACGCTTCTTTCTTTTCCCTTGCTATAATGGGTGAAGCTATCCTTGCAAAGAAGCTATCTAGTAAATCCGAAGCTATAGCCTCTTCTGCTGTATATAAGTCCTGATAGAATTGGACAAAAGCCTTCTCTATCTCCACTCGATCTGTGATGGCCGATCCATCATCCCCCATTATCATCTCAATATCACTAGGTGGTTCCTGGGCTCTTACCACATCAGCCAATACTTTACTCGGTCGCCCGCCCTCTGTATGCAGCCTAGCCTTGCTAAAGAATTGCTTGTGTTGTGTCTTTCCTAGTATAAAAGCTGCTAACTCTTCTTGTGACTGTTTTAACATACTTAGATTTTCATCACTGGTAACCTCAGACAGCCTCTTCTCATTTTTAATCACGGCTTCTTCAAGCTGCCGTTCTTTTTGATTATAGCTTTTTCTTTTCCAATTAATTTCTTTGCAAAGCAACCCCCTTAAGTAAGCTTTTAGTGAGTCCCATAGCACCTGTATCTCAGCTGTTCCCTTATTAACCCTCCAAAAGAAAGATATCTCTTCTCCTATTCTCATATTTTCATCTATTAGCGTCAACCAATATGGCTTGACTCTATATGGTTTGTTACCGGGAGAATAATTCTTATTTAGACCCATGACTTTTAAAGAGATTGTCAGGGGTTCCCCTTATATGCCCGAAAATGTTAACCCCTGCCTGACTGCAGCCTTGCTGCAGTCAGGCAGGGGTTAACTGCGGCTAAATTAATTAAACAACAAACAGGTAACTCACCTGGGCCCGGCCTCCGCGCATCTTCATCTCTGCTTCCTTTCCTGGCGCAGCCAGTGTGACGTACACTGACTGCGCCGGGGATGCCTGAAGCTCTCCGGAGCAGCCAAGCATCTAATCGGAGACGCTTGGCTGCTCGGGAGAGCTTCGGAAGAATGACAGAGGCTTCGGGAGGCTCTGGAAGTACTCCAAGGCTCTGTCATTCTTCCAAAGCTCTCCCGAGCAGCCGAGCATGTCCGATTACACGCTCGGCTGCTCGGGAGAGCTTTGGGCATCCCCGGCGCAGTCAGTGTACGTCAGTCACACTGGCTGCGCCGGGAAAGGAAGCGGAGAAGAAGACGTGCGGAGATCGGGAACAGGCCCAAGATAGTCAACTGTTTCAAGACAAGATTCTTCGGAGTTAAAAAGTCGTCTTATATCCTGGAAAATACAATTGTTATTATTATTATTGCAAGATGTTTTGTAGGCAGAAATTAAAGAAACACCAGGATCACAGCAAAGAAAGGGTTACTGTAAGCACTTACTTGCTACTATCCCAGTTTCTACTAAGACACAAAGAGGGAGAGGGGAAGGGGAGACGACACTGCAGCAAAACATTATAGACACTGTATTTACACCATTGACAGCTTTCTTAATCTTTAAGGGTTATGAGACAGGAGATAGAAGCCTTGATTTATCTTTGAGGAACAGAGTGATTTATTTTCCCCACCTTTCTCAGCTTGCATTTACACAGGCCAGGCTATATCTGTCTCTCTCACTCCTGTACAGAGCACATGGTAAGCCCCACTCACACACCATGATATTTGACCTAATGTAGCTGTTAGTAGAGACAGGTTTACTCTGGCAAGAGGCAGTGGATAACAGATTCATAAGATATAAGACGCCTTGTAGTGTCCAACACATTAGAGCTGGTTTTCTGTGGAAAGGATTATTTTTTTTTGTTAACAAAGTTACAAATATAATGAAATGGCGAGAAGCTGCTTAAAATGACAAGTGCACATTTAAGTGTAATTTGTAATTCAGTCAAAGCCATAATACCATAGGTCTCAGCTTGGCGATGTTGGCCATGCTGGGGGGACACCTGGCTGGGGTTGCATTTGAAAGATATAGCGCTCTTTAATGGAGACTGAATCCACATCGGCATCATCTCAAAATTATAACTTCTGAGACAGGGGTGATCATTGCATGCAATAGAAACCAAGCCTGCATTGGTCCGATAGCACCTGTATGGTTTTCTTATAGGGTATTTACAACCTTAAACGTTTTATGGTCATGGAGAGGGGATACTTCAGGTTGCCTACTTTCCTTTGGCCATGGGGTAGCGTGATCTTCATGTGACTTTTCCTCTCTGCCAGATCGAATTATTAGCAAATAAGATAGATAAATAGATATGGCTCCAGAGGTTGCACCACTGTTCTATTCTACAAGGAAAGGGAAGGAAGAAGGGCTGGTAAATAAGTCCTCCTTCCATTGACTGCAGTGTAATGGTGTGCTAGAAATGAGGCTTTGTTCTTGACATAAGGCTGCTTTTCTTCTATGTATGTGACACACATAAAAAAGAACTTATTGTAAAGTATCAGGGGGGAAAGCTTTGTAATACGATGGGTTAATTACTTTATTTGTCTGTGTTAATATTTAGTTTTATGAAATGCACTTTGTTACTTCGCCCCCAAAGGACCTCAGATCAATGACCCCTGGTGATAGGTGTTGGATCTAGTTTTTCACTGGGTGAATATAGGGCTATATTAAAGCCTGCTCCGGGAAATCAGGTCTCCATTTCTCTCGTCTTGTTCAACCATGAGGACCACCACCATCCTCCGACTGATTCTTGGCTGTCTCCTTCATATAACATGGGGGAGCGCCTTCGACCCCTGCTTTAAAGGAAAGGTGCTGCCATTTGATGTCGAAAATGTAAGTAGTCAAAGTAGAAAATGTTTTATTCTTAATGCTCTTCCCAGATGACATATCAAACGTTTTTATCAGTTGAGGTGTTCGGACCAGGAGCAATGGGGAGGAGTCAGCGCTCAGCACATTGTCTTCTGGCTCTGTGTCCTATGACCGAGATGGCTACATAATATAAATCTATGGGGCAGTCTCACTCACATAGACACACACCTGCCGCATGCCTCTCTCCCCGCTCATATGCCTGATCCGTCGCAGTCTGAACACTCAGACCCCAGCCGGTAATAACTTCTGACGTGTCTCTGTGACAAAAGTATTTTTTTAGTAACTGCTACAATTTTTTTTTTAATGGATATTTTATTCTACCTTGGTAGCCTAAAATACATGATCCAAAAGGGATTTACTAAAAAGTAGGAGAAAAACACTGCTTGAACATCAATTGAATGTCCCCTGACCCCCAATGCTGCCTACTTTTTTTTTCTTTGCCTGAGGGTATCATTACAGGGAACGATAATCGGCTGAATCGGCCCTATCCGGCCGTTTATTGTTCCGTGTAATAAAGACAACGATCAGCCGATGATCGTTGTCATCGGTTGATTATTGATATAGGTTCTAACCTATAATCGTCGGGTGTAATAGCGGTGCACGGCCAACGCTGACGATATGCAAAGAGGAATACACACCTATTCATGCTGCAGGGCTCCTCTTCCTCGGCCACTGATTGGCTGAGCAGCCTGTCAGCTGGGACAGGCCGCTCTGAAGCTGTAGTGCGCGGGACCAGGGGAGAAGCACAGAGGAAGAGAAGGCCTGAAGCCTGGACAGGTAATGTATACAGTTTAAGGCCAGGTTCAGACTATGTAACTGTGCAGCTGTATTTGCGGCTGTAATTTTGCGGCGGTATTTTTGGTGGTTCATGCGTACGCTGGAAAGTATAGGATATACGGCTGCACAGTGCACACTATGTATGAATCTACGGCCCGATCGTAAACGGACCCGTAAAAAATGAATAAGACCATTGTTTGCGGCTGGACATGCGGCCGAGGATTGACAGGCAGTCCGTACGGAGTACTTCAAAAATAGCCGGCAATGATGCCGAATGCCGATGCCTCTAATAGTTAATATATTAAATTAATAAAACACATTTTCTTTGTAATAAAGTCCCTTTCGTTGGTCAATAATTTAATTCTAACGAATCCATCATTTGGCAATTAAATATACTGTTAAAATAAATAGATATATAAATAAATGTATATTTATATATATATTTATTTTTTGACAGTATATTTAATTGCACAATGATGGATTCGTTAGAATTAAATTATTGACCAACGAAACTGAATTTATTTCATCGAAAATGTGTTTTATTAATTAAATATTAATTAGTACAGGAAGCTCCATAAGCCGTTAATTCATATGCCGGCAATAGAGCATTCTGTACTAATCATCACTTTACTTTAATGAAAACATCAAATGTTTCTTCTAATTATGTTATGACAATAGCATTATTAGAAGAAACATTTAGAATTATATGTGCGCTCAGCTGATTGGCTGATCGGCTGAGCGCACATATAATTAGCGGGTCCGCAGCACAGTGACTTCATTGTGCTGCGGACCAGCGAAGAGGACACATCGGGGTGAGTATAGAGCTCTCCCCACCCCCTCCCCAGCACTGCACCCCTCCCAGCAAGGAAGGGGGGGGTCAGTTAACCCCTTCCTTGCTGGGATGGGTGCAGTCTGACATCAGTCTGGCCCCCAAGGGGTTAAGGGGGATGCAATACATCCTCCCTTAACCCCTTGGGGGCCAGACTGTAAGCAGCGATCTGTAAAGATGCTGCATACTGTAAGGTGCACAACACCGCTCACAATGATGGGTGTTGTGCTCCTGTTTGTGTGTTTTTTGTGTGTTTCTCCCTTTTTGTTTTTCAGATATCGGTATCCTGTGGATTACGTCGGATTACGTGGACTACGTCGATGACCAGCGTTTTTTTAATGTTTTCTTTTAATAAAATGGTCAATGAGGGGTGTGGGGGTGTTTTTATTTGAATAAAAAAATGTTTTAACTTGTGTCTTGTCTTTATTTCTTTACTTTATAGACTTAGTAGTGGAAGCCGTCTAATAGACGGAATCCATTACTAAGTTGGGGCCTAGTGTTAGCCGGTATAAAATGGCTAACACTAACCCCCTATTATTACCCCAGTACCCAATGCCACCAGGGGTACTGGGAAGAGCCGGGTGCCAGTGGTCCCGGAGCGTCAAAATTGGCGCTCCTGGACCGGGCGGCAGCAGGCTGGTAAGATTTAGGCTGGGGAGGGCCTAAACCAATGGCTCTTCCCACCCTGGTGTTACCAGGCTGCTGTCGTTTGGTTTTTAACCCAGCTGGTTATAAAAATAGGGGGGACCCTATGCGGGTTTTTAAAAAAATATATAAATAATTTAAAAAACGCATAGGGTCCCCCCTATTTTTATAACCAGCCGGGTTAAAAACCAAACGACAGCAGCCTGGTAACACCAGGGTGGGAAGAGCCATTGGTTTAGGCCCTCCCCAGCCTAAATCTTACCAGCCTGCTGCCGCCCGGTCCAGGAGCGCCAATTTTGACGCTCCGGGACCACTGGCACCCGGCTCTTCCCAGTACCCCTGGTGGCATTGGGTACTGGGGTAATAATAGGGGGTTAGTGTTAGCCATTTTATACCGGCTAACACTAGGCCCCAACTTAGTAATGGATTCCGTCTATTAGACGGCTTCCACTACTAAGTCTATAAAGTAAAGAAATAAAGACAAGACACAAGTTAAAAAAAATTTTTATTCAAATAAAAACACCCCCACACCCCTCATTGACCATTTTATTAAAAGAAAACATTAAAAAAACGTTGGTCATCGACGTAGTCCACGGAATCCGACGTAATCCACAGGATACCGATATCTGAAAAACAAAAAGGGAGAAACACACAAAAAACACACAAACAGGAGCACAACACCCATCATTGTGAGCGGTGTTGTGCTCCTTACAGTATGCAGCATCTTTACAGATCACTGCTTACAGTCTGGCCCGCAAGGGGTTAAGGGAGGATGTATTGCATCCCCCTTAACCCCTTGGGGGCCAGACTGATGTCAGACTGCACCCATCCCAGCAAGGAAGGGGTTAACTGACCCCCCCTTCCTTGCTGGGAGGGGTGCAGTGCTGGGGAGGGGGTGGGGAGAGCTCTATACTCCCCCCGATGTGTCCTCTTCGCTGGTCCGCAGCACAATGAAGTCACTGTGCTGCGGACCGGCTCATTATATGTGCGCTCAGCCGATCAGCCAATCAGCTGAGCGCACATATAATTCTAAATGTTTCTTCTAATAATGCTATTGTCATAACATAATTAGAAGAAACATTTGATGTTTTCATTAAAGTAAAGTGATGATTAGTACAGAATGCTCTATTGCCGGCATATGAATTAACGGCTTATGGAGCTTCCTGTACTAATTAATATTTAATTAAGAAAACACATTTTCGATTAAATAAATTCAGTTTCGTTGGTCAATAATTTAATTCTAACGAATCCATCATTGTGCAATTCAATATACTGTCAAAAAATAAATATATAGATAAATATACATTTATTTATATATCTATTTATTTTAACAGTATATTTAATTGCAAAATGATGGATTAGTTTAAATTTAATTATTGAACAACGAAAGGGACTTTATTACAACGAAAATGTGTTTTATTATTTTAATAGATTAACCATGAGAGACATCGGCTATAGTGCAGAGGATCGCAAACCCCGGTAATAGCAATTCATGTAAACTGTGTTCCCTGCTTTCCCAGATGCATCCAGAGGTGTTTGCATCACTTTCTTAAGATTTTATTTGTTATTTTTAGTTGAACCAGATTTCCAAGTAAATGACCGTATGTTTTGAGCCGCATGTCTATTTTTTCCCACGGCCGGAGTTTCATCCGCACATTTACAGCCGCATAAAAAATACAGCCGCACAGTTACATAGTGTGAACCTAGCCTAAACATGGGCTGAAAGGACATCGGTAACGATGTCCCTGAAGCCCTTCTTAATCGATTATCGGGCCGTGTAATAGGCCCAGTAAATGAGCGCCAATCTAGCAGATCGGCGCTCGTTTACAGGTATTATCGGGCCCCCATCGGCCCGTGTAATACCACCCTAAGTCTCTTATGTAAAACTGTTTTGTAGATTGTCACAGCTCCGCCCCCTTCTGACAATATAAAAAGATTGAGAATAGAAGCAGCAACAGTGGCAGTTCCATCAGGTGCTAATGTAGCAGGCTGGAGTGAGGGGATCTCAGGGGGGGGTAGAGGTTATATTGAATAAATGAAAATATGTCCTGTCACAGGCGGAGTGGTAATAACTATATCCCTCTCCATGAGGAAAATACTGCCACAGATTGGATAGGTAGTGAACCACAACCCAGTGAAATGGGAGACTTTTAGGGTTATCTGGGCCGGGCCTTAAGCCACAGTGTTTCGGTTCCCAGAATATACTGAGGGTCTGTTGAGAAGTTGCCCTTGTGAATACCTTGATGAGTAAGTGGATCAGGCTCGCTTTCTTGGTAAGGTCATTAATAAAATAAGCTCCTTGGCTCCACAACTCCTATTTGTCGCACTATCTCCATAAGTTGTTAGACTGTCTCCAGTAAATCTCCTCACAGGCTTTAGCTCCCCCAGAGGATATTATTCCTACCACAGCTGCGCTCAACTACTCAGGGAATTCCTGTCACAACTGCCTCTTCAGGGGAGCGCATTAGAATAGCTCCGCCCATCTGCTGGACCTGTCTCCTAGCTAATGTAGTACACTAACGCCCCGTTCCCACTAAGCAAAGCTAGCGGAATTCCGCGACGAACATGTTCATTCTTCAGCACGTACAGAGCAGGAGCATAGACTCCCATTATGAGCGGGAGGCTAACGGCATTCCGCGGCGGACAATTCCGTCGCGGAATTCCGCTAGCTTTGCTCAGTGGGAACGGGGCCTAAGGAGGCAGATGGTGTTGCTATGGTAACTCCCTGATGTGGTATGTGTGAATAGTGATGCTGACCCATCTCTAGCATAACTCTTCCCTATAATAGAATTATTAATATATTGGTTATCCTTTATTGTATTATAGGGAAGAGTTATGCTAGAGATGGGTCAGCATCACTATTCACACATACCACATCAGGGAGTTACCATAGCAACACCATCTGCCTCCTTAGGCCCCGTTCCCACTGAGCAAAGCTAGCGGAATTCCGCGACGGAATTGTCCGCCGCGGAATGCCGTTAGCCTCCCGCTCATAATGGGAGTCTATGCTCCTGCTCTGTACGTGCTGAAGAATGAACATGTTCGTCGCGGAATTCCGCTAGCTTTGCTTAGTGGGAACGGGGCCTAAGGAGGCAGATGGTGTTGCTATGGTAACTCCCTGATGTGGTATGTGTGAATAGTGATGCTGACCCATCTCTAGCATAACTCTTCCCTATAATACAATAAAGGATAACCAATATATTAATAATTCTATGTCAATATAACACGGGGTCCATCCTCTGCCCAACTATAGGGAAAAAAACAACTTCTGTACACAACATGAAAAAGTTAACACGGAACTTATTGTACAACATGCTATAATAGCCACATAGATGAGGTGGATCGCATGACGTGGTATACTGCTGTATAAGAAAAGTGATCAAATCTAAGTAAACACGGCGTAATTCTGCGGCGGATCTCTCCGCTGCAGAATCCCGCTGCGCTCAGTGTGCTGCTGTAAGTGAATGAGAGGGCGCGCGCTCGTCCGCTCCCTCTCCTCTCCGCTCAAAGAAGTAGCATACAGTAATACTTCTTCGAGCGGAGAGCGGCGGCAACGGACGAACACGCGCCCTCTCATTCACTTACAGCAGCACACTGAGCATGGCGGGATTCCGCAGTGGAGAGGTCTGCCGGGGAATTACGCTATGTTTACTCAGTGTGAACTGGTCCTAACCAACGAAATATGTAGTATTATGGCCGAAAGCCATCATTGTGAAGAGTGTGTATAAAAAATTGTGTTATCAAGTACCATGGTAGACAATGCCCTGCCTTGTATCACTAGCTAGCAATTCAGTAAAGAAGCCTGACTTTGAATTCAGATGACTTTGTGCCTCTCTTGATAGATTAATGGAAGAGATTACCAAACAGCGCCCTATCTACGAATCCCTCGGGTGAGTGAATTTACCCTTTTCATAAGTTCTATGTTTTCCAACACTCATCGCACATGCAGCACCTGTGCTAGGTATACAACAATCTCCCATACAGTGTGTGTGTGTATATATATATATATATATATATACAGTCGTACCTTGGTTTAAGAGTAACTTGGATTAAGAGCGTTTTGGTTTAAGAGCTCACAGTTTTTCAAAATTATGACTTGGTTTAAGAGCATTGCTTTGGTGTAAGAGCTCCCTGTACTGGGTGGGAGCGCGAGTGGGGGAGGGGCATAGTCTGCATAGCGGGGTCTACAGCCCTGTACTCTGACCCAGGAAGCCTCCCTCACCTTCCAAATCATAGCAGATCCACTTCAGGCTGGGGCTTGCATCAGGGGACAGGACTGTGGGGGTAATCTCTCCATAGCTGTAACCCCTCTCTCCCCGGAAAGAGAGTGCTGCATGTATGTGCCCACATCTCCCCTGCTCATTCCTTCATGCTCCCTGCTGTCTCTGTCAGTCCTTGTGTTTCCCATCCTCTCCATTACTGTACAGTAACTTATAATATCACAGATTCTGCTGTTTCTGAATGTTTGTTTCATCTGTTTTGCATCTTATTCAGAATAATAAATATTTATTTTTGGGGTGTGGAACCAATTGTCTGCATTTCTATGATTTCTTATGGGAAAATTTGTTTTGGTTTAAGAGTGGATTTGGATTACAAGCATTGTCCCGGAACAAATTATGCTCGTAATCAAAGGCACCACTGTATATATATATATATATATATATATATATATATATATATAGTATTGTATGGGAGATTGCTGTATACCTAGCACAGGTGCTAGATACTGTATATCTGTAATTCAGAGGGTTTAGTGCAGTCCTACTGGCTGGGATCTGAGCCACCTCTGATCAAAGTCACTTAGCCCCCTAGACACTAGATACCTTGAGCTAAGCAATTGTGGCATCTAAGTAGTTGGACAGATGGAGGAGACTCCCTCTGCTTGTTCATCAGCCTACATATTGCTCTACATAGGATCACGTCTTCAAGTCTCCTGTTGTAAAAAAAAAATCTTGCTGTTTTTTACTAATTAAAAAGCTCTAATATTGGGAAAAAACCCATATACATATTTATTATAAAATGATGACACATTGCTAGGATATAATATCACTTTCTGATTAGTGGGGAACCCAACGTCCTATGGCCATCTCCACCAGTGGTATGAATGGGAATGTGTTGGGATAATCTAATAATAGCGGTAGGCACCCATGTCTAATGAAAAGGGGGATAAACCAGTAGTGTAATCCCTTTAATTCTCAGGATCAGTTAAAGGGTTTGTCCAGCGAAAACCTTTTACTTTCAAATCAACAGGTGTCAGAAAGTTATATACTGTAGATTTGTAATTTACTTCTATTACAAAAACTCTAGTCTTCCCATACTTATTAGCTGTTGCATGTCCTGCAGGAAGTAGTGTTATTTTCAGTCTGGCACAGTGCTCTCTACTGACATCTCTGGCCGAGACATGAACTGTCCAGAGCAGGAGAGGTTTTCTATGGGGATTTATAGAAAACCAAGACAGAGTTCCTCTCTCAGCCAGAGGTGTCAGCAGAGAGCACTGTGTCAGACTGAAAATAAAACAACATTTCCTGCATGACCTATAGGAGCTGATCAGTATGTGAAGACTTGAGATTTTTGTAATAGAAGTAAATTACAAATCTATTAGTGATGAGCGAATACTGCTCGATCGAATAGATATTCGATCGAATAGTGAGATATTCGAATATTCGATATTCGTACGAATATCCCGCGAATATTCTATGAATATTCGATAAGCGTTCAAGTCCTCCAGCTTCCGGTTTTATCCTCCAAATGGTTAAATAGATGTTTTTCATTAATCGAATACTTGTTCTTATAGACTTTAATGGGATCGAACGTTCGAACGAATATTCGAATATTCGCGGGATATTCATACGAATATCGAATATTCGAATATCTCACTATTCGCTCATCACTAAAATCTATATAACTTTCTGATATCAGTTGATTTGAAAGAAAAAGATTTTCACTGGATAATCCCTTTAAGTCCCAGTAGTGATGTGCCCTCTCTTTCTAGGATAGGAAACCCATGGGCGTACTTGAGGGTAACCTTCATAGGCCATGCTGGACACTTATGGGTGGCCATTTTAATTGGACATATAATTTCTCCTCTACTAAACTCAGGAAGCAGTCATGATGAAGGGCGATGCTATGCCCAAAACACATTGGAACCGATTAACTTTGAAATACTGACATTTTAGTAAAATACTTGAATATGGCTTTCATTCACAATTGTCTGGGAGGGTGATAGCCTTTAAAGAGATTTTTTTAATGTTAAGTAGTACTGTGCACAAAGCTTAGTATTTCTCGTTTTATTTTCATACAGTTAAATGGCTTGTGGAACCTCAAAGCCTTAGCGGCCCAAACCACATTGGCTACTCTGACTGTTCTCAGTAACGTGCACTATTCCTATGCCAAATTGTCTCTGACAGAGAAGGAGGGAACAATTACAGAATTCTTCAACCCGTAAGTTTACATGAACAGGTTTCCACTTCTACGAGAACTGACATTTTCTTGGGGTGAACTCTTCATAGTTGAGTGGTATCCATTATTATTCTGTGGTTGAAGCCCAAATTTTCCATTATGTTATGCATATTTATAATCGTTAAGGTGTTATCATACAGACATGTACTTTCTCAATGTATAGTGTGGTATATTGTCTGAGATGTCCTGTGCTTGTCTATGGGTGACACTCGCTATTAAGGCTGTTTGGTATAATCCATCTAGAGACACTCCTTGTTGGCAATGTGGAGTGTGTCTATGGGTGTGTTATGTCAATGAAGTGTTCAGATACCATGTCATGATATTGTGCTGAATTGGTTTATTGAGAAATTGGAACCCTTAACTAAAGGAAAGCTAAAGATGGACACATATTGTCTGGTTTGAGATGTCAGTACTTTGCTTGTCTATGGGTGGGCACATAGACATTTTTATGTAAATGAAGCCTTTTTAGCTATATGAAAAAATGTTGTGATATTGTGCTAAACTGTTTTTATGAGAAATGGAAATCCTTAACTATAGGAAATGTAAGGCTGGACACATCTCTGCTTTTGTATCCTTCTATAATTTCCTAATATCTTTTCTACCCACAGTATGGAGGGGATCACTGATAAGCCAACTCATTTACAGAGGGTCCCTGAGGAAGAAAAAGTCCTGACTTATAAAAAAGATAAGGAAGGTAAGTGCTCACGTAATATGGGTGAATAGACTACTTAAAGTGTATGATTAGAATAAAACATGGCGGCTGTCTTTCAAAAACAGCACCATATCTCACATCTATTTACAGCAGCACTTCTCAAATTGTAAAGCTGACAGTCTCGTAGGGAACAGGGTCCCTGCCTGTGCCTGACATCAGCACACACCAAGAGCTTTCACAGCAGACACCAATGACAGCCCTATATTCTCAGTGTAGGCTTTGTACGTACAGTAAGTTAAGGACAATGTTATGATTATGACATCAATGACATGACGATTTCATGATAATGGTTACATGACTATGATCTCCAAGTGTTATTACTTTGGGGGCAGTGTAACTGAACATA
Source organism: Dendropsophus ebraccatus (assembly GCF_027789765.1). NCBI lineage: Eukaryota > Metazoa > Chordata > Amphibia > Anura > Hylidae > Dendropsophus > Dendropsophus ebraccatus. The sequence continues at coordinate 90,867,663 of NC_091463.1, forward strand.
GAAAGCACAGGTGACCTCAAACAGAAGAGATAAGCGGCATCTCCGAGTAGCGGTGAGAGCTCCTGACCTTCCCCTTCCACATGTAATGATTTTCTGTGATCTAAATCTCTACAACAGAGCTGTGAATGTGGAAAGTGGTGTAGGGAAGAAATGGGTTAAGATGTATGTATTTCCGCACTGCCTTGTTAGATTACTACAGGTGGAGAGGTATTGCTGCACTTTGGTGTTGGCTTCCTACGGGTGGCGCAATATTTATTTCTGAAATGTGGGTCTATTATGTGTACTATATGGGGGTACCGTATTTGGTGTTGTGCAGTATTTGTAAATAGGTGAGGCCCCTACATAAGCATGGATTGCCTGGCGAGGCTTAAAAAACCAAAAGTTTGAGAAGCTCTAATTTATAGGGTATGTGCAGCTCACCTCCATTCACATCAATGACAGGGATGTTGCTGTTTTTAGGAAGCAGGACATGATAATACTGTAGACAGTAGAAGGTGGATCTACCAAGCTCAGACCAAGCTCATTGATGGACCATTTTTGCCCCTCTCTACAGCAGGGTCCTCAACCATACATGACCCTAGAAAACTGCCCACTGTGCCCTTGTTTAGTTACAGCTGTGGATCCCTTCACCAGGTTCAGTTCTCATTGGCCATAGTAGAAGAATGGCTCATTGGTGGCATCCCCTCTGCACCCAACATTTGGGGCACATGCCTAACCAGCTCCTTCCCAGCATGCTGGATTCTGGGCACTAGTAACTATTTAGAAAAAGCTGCAAAATAACCAAGAATGACAGCTCCCACAAAGGTTGTCACCTTTAAGTCTTGGACTACTCGGACCACTTGCGTTGGATCTGGCCTGGAGTCCTTCACCCCTATAACTTCTGATACAGGCTGTGAATAATTTTAACCATTTTTTTTTTTCTTATGCATGTTTGGATTCTGCATGGAGCCATGATGCAGATCATAGTCCATTCTGTCCATTATCTTCACAATGTATTTGAGTTCTCTAAGGACAAAAGGCAAGGCCCTCTGGGACATCTTGCAAAAGAACACTGCAGAGACACCATCACGTCTTGACGTTCTGGGACATCTTGACTTGCTGAGCTGACTGTACGCTGCGGCCTAGCATTCCTTGCGTCTATTGCTTGATACATGTATGCACGTCACTGTGTATATATGCACGGCGAAGAAAAGATACGCTAATGCTACGCACCACGTAAATGCTCCGCTATTATGCATTTTACGCTTTGCATCTGAAAATCTGTACACATGTGCGTAACTCTAGACCAAAACGTACTCTTATAGGGGGAGATTTATTTAACATGGTGTAAAGTGAAACTGGCTCAGTTGCCCCTAGCAACCAATCAGATTCCACCTTTCATTTTCCAAAGAGTCTGTGAGGAAAGAAAAGTGGAATCTGATTGGTTGCTAGGGGCAACTGAGCTAGTTTCACTGTAAACCATGTTTGATGAATCTCCCCCATAGTGTTCGTTTGTTATTTGTTCGTTAATGTTCGGCGAACACGAACCAATCACGATCATTTTTTTTATGTTAGTGTCCGGGACGTTTGCTCATCACTAGTAAGGAGGGCCAAGGCCACTTTTGCCTCATGAGATACAAGTATTAGTGTCAGACGTGGGGTCCCATCATAGATTTTGCACTGGGTTCAGGAACTTGAAGTTCCCCTATTGAATGGATGACAATATCACAACATAGTGACTGGAGATGACTAAACATGATGTATGTTCCTCCTCCCTCCAGCCTCTACACTGATCACAATTGTTGAGCTTGAAGATGATGATGTTATAATGATCAACCGTGTATCAAATGGGATTCTTAAAACATCAGCCCTATACGGTGAGTCCTGTGTATGTAACTGTTCACATTCTCCACTATAGAGAGTATAGTATATAGTATAGTATATATAAAGTTAATCATGCTGTTCGAATGATGATTCATTAGGGCAGTTCCCAGTGGCTTCTTCCCACCCCAGTCTTGATTGACAGATATTTGTTATCTATTACAGCATTATAGGCAGGGGTCCCTTAAAAATGTCATAGATGTATACAGCAGAATAATGAGGAGGTATTGTTAGCTATAATAGTCATGCAGAGTCACCTGGGCGGACCCTGGCTGCTTTTCCCTTCCCACCAGCAGCGATAGATCTCTCCTTCTTTGGGTATTAAGAGAAATCTATCAATGAAGGCCGGTAGGGTGGACAAAAGCCACTGGAGACTCAAGTTCAGATAGTGTAAAAGTGATGAGAGGTTCCCTGTATTCTCAGCACTCTGTCTGAAAATAGATTAAAGGGTTTTTCCAGAGAATAAAATTATTTTTATTTGCCAGAAACCCCCTTTAAACCTATGACCACCAATTATTCTATAGGATTGTATGGCCATATGAGACCGGCCGTTCCGTGACCCCGACCGGGTCACGGAACGGCCGGTTTCTGGCCGGATCATCTCGGCCGGTACTTAAGTCTTTCTGGCCGCGGAGCTCTGATGCGAGCGCATCAGCGCGCGCTCGCATCAGAGTTTCCCGTTGCACGGCCGGAGCCGCTCGCTTCACTGTGTGAACTGACAGGTCTTTCTGCGTCCGGAATTCACTGAATTCCGGCCGGAGAAAATGACCTGTCAGTTTTTTCTGGCGCCGCACGGGATCCCGGACGGAGCATATACGATGTGTGTACCCATTAAAAATAAAGCTATGTCCCACCCTGCAAAACTACGGCCGTAGTTCTGCGGCGAGAACTACGGCCGTAGTTTTACGCAGTGTGAACATAGCCTTAAAGCGATACTGTATTCAGTTACCCACCCACCCCTCCAAACCGCAGGTACTGGCTGTGTGCTGAGCTAAAGTCCTTTCCGGTCAAGTGTTCCAAAATGTACCTGCTGGTTTGCCAATAAAAATAATCTTTAATCCGCAGCAGCTGAATCAATAGCTGAGTCAATGAGGCGTGGTCCTGGGCATCTGTGTTCTAGGCCTAGAACGCTTCTCTTTCCTTCTTTTCCACCCTCCTTGTCATGTGTAACGCCATCAGCAAGTAGTTCTCCCCATTATCATCTGTTCCAGCATGCCCAATCGGGGCAGAGGGCATTACAGATGACAAGGAGGGTGGAGAAGATAGAAGGAGAGACATAGCAGGCCTAGGGCACAGATGTCTAAGACCAGGCCTCATTGACTCAGCTTCTGTGGATTAAAGAGAGGGATTTTTTTGCCAAACCTTCCTGGTCATTTTGGAACACATGACCAGGAAGGACTTCAGCTCAGCTGATGGACATTACCTGCAGTTTAGGGTGATGGGTAGCTGAATATAGTATCACTTTAAATTGTAATGTTATTTAGATTTTATACATATAATTGTAACATATACTGTACATATGGCAGTATTACAGCACTCTATGAAAGTTAAATGGGAGCTTTTTCACAATTATGTTATGTTGGATTATTTAGATATGATCTGGCAGGATTATTCAGTTGCTAAATGCTTTTTTTCCTATTAAAAAGTAGTATGGTCTGTATATTTTAAACAAACTTACATTTTATGGCAGTATTCAGGTATAAATATTTGGATAAAAAAATGTAGATTCTCCTTAACATCACTTAAAATTTAGAAAAAAAAAAAATATACAAAAACTAAATACCGTTCATTTCCTCTATCGAGACCAGTAATCCAGCCAAGAGTCCCATAGTCTATAATGTCTTTTCATAACCATTCATAATGTATATTCTCCTTAACATCACTTAGAAATTTAGAAAACAAAGCTTTAAAAATAAATGACAAATAATAATATTTTGACTGCCTGATGTTACCACTAGGGGGAAATCACTGCCCCGTTTTTAAAGTTTTTGTTGTGCCAGTACATGCATATAGAAGGAGTCTTCCCCCCCCCCTTCCCGTAATAACTGTAGGCAGAAAAAAAAATATTTTAAGATTACTTAATTACTAAAGGAAAGGTAAGGCTGGACACATCTGCATGTAGTTATCCTTTAAAGGTACTCACTTATACAGACCCCTGAGAGCAGTGCCACTTTTTATAGCTGTTAGAGTTATATGCAACCTATATTGCAACTCATCATCTCACATACCGGATCACCCTCACCACCTATTACTTCCTGTCTCTAGTGAGATCATCTTCAAATCCAACTTTTAATCTGGAAGAGTTCAAGGAATGGGGAACATGCAAGGAATTAACCTTTTATAAGGAGTTCAACATCACTAATGATTATGGTAAGAAAATGATCATCAGTCACTTCAATCATCATTATAAAAGTTAGGCGATTATTGATTATTTCCGCGCATGTGCACTGTGTGAAATTCATGGCAGCCATCATGGGGAAGCAATGTGCATCATTAACCAGCATGGTCTCTTTATAGTGTACCACTCGCTTTGCCTGCTTGACGAAATACAAACCTCTATGGGTCACTATGGGTTTAACAGCTTCTACTCTTAAAGGGTTTTTTCCGGACAAAACATAGCTGATGAGCCATCCACAGGATCTCGTTTTATGGCATCAGCTGGATGGTGCCCACACTACACAATGAACTGGGCTGAAAGCAGTTGGCTCCATTCCCTGTGTAGTGGCCAGACTTAGTAACTGCAGCTCAGCTCCTGTTCACCTGAATTGGATTTGAGTTGCGGTTACACATCACTACCACTACACAGTGATTGGAGACAACTGCTTCCGGCCACATTCACTGTATAGTCTGGGTGCCAAACAGCTGATGGGCATTGGTAGGGGGTCCCTGCTGATCAGGAACTGTTTTGGATAGTTTATTAGTATATTTTCTTTAGAAAATCTGTTTAAACTAATCCCTACTAATCCATTGATAGACATTAATGGCTATGGATTTAGAATGTGATGTCCTAGGGGTGTAATAAGTCCAAAAACTTTTGTCCATACAATATATATTATTGTGGTTTACAATAATCTTTACTCTTCTCTTCAGCAAAAACATGCCCTGGACTTCTTGAAATAAAGACACCTCTGCATCTGGCGGAATCTCAGGTTTGAGTCCACAAAATGTAAAAGGGTAACATAAGTGTGGCCATAACCCAAGAATTTGTGAGGGGAATTATCCCTCCAGAATGATCCATTTAGTGGAGCTGCCAACCCATGGTAAAAGTGGTGGTGGCAAAAATCTAGGGAATAATAGAAAGAGCCTCTTCGATCATGTTCCCCCTTTGTCTTCTCTCCTGCAGACATTACAGATTAAGAACTGTATACACATTGGGGGAGATTTATCAAACATGGTGTAAAGTAGAATTGTCTCATTTGCCCCCGGCAACCAATCAGATTCCACCTTTTATTTTCCAAAGAGTCTGTCTATGGGTGTCCCATTGGTTAGGTCCCCAACAGTCAGCCATATTTGTCAGAATACCCTTTTACAGCTCCCTACCAGTTTCGGACTGGCCCACCAGAACACCAGAGGATCCTCCGGTGTGCCCCCAGCTTTAGAACCTGCACAAACACTGAATGGCATGTTGTTTTTCACTGGTTCTTCATTGGTGGGCCCCAAGGATCATTTCCTCTAGTGGGTCACAGATACCCCAGTACGACACTGCTCCCTACCCTCTGATAATGATTTCTCTCATACTCCCTCCACTTCTGTAGAATATCTTTACCACTTGGCATCTGTTGGCTAAATCTCAAAACTCTATGGACCAACATTACAACGTGAGAATCCTCTACACTGCCCGACTGGAGATCAGTAAGACAGAAGGAGAAATTACTCTAAAAGAGATCATGACAGCGTGAGTTCTACCCGAACATTCCCTTCTCCTCAGTGACCCTCTTGGTACTTGATCCCACTTCCCCCCCCCCCCCCCCCCCCTCCCAAAGTCAGAAATTTTCTAGAACCGCCTTTGGTCAACCAGTCATCCAACCTGTATATACATTGTACTCTCTACTCTCTGTTATAGTATTGTAAACGTTCTGAGTTACTTCCTTAGTCAGACTTTTGTGCCTTCTGTTGCTTCCTATACCAAGGTAAAATCACCCACCTGATAGCCACACATGAACCCTGCAATGCTAACTCATCCTTTCATGGTCTCCATCCATTTTATTGGAGGGCACAAATAGCTGGAAAAATCTGACATTTACACATAAAACAGACTAAGGACATGTTCGCACTACGTAAGTTCCATGGAAATCACGGCCCTTGTTTCAACAGCCCTGATTTCCATGGAACTTACGTAGTGCTGCAAGCTTGAGGGATCCCGGACGGAGTGTATACACATAGTATACACTCCAGCTGGGATCCCTAGTGAATAGCGGCCGCAGAAAACCCTGTCAGTGCACACTATGAAGCGAGCGGCTCCGGCCACACGCTCCATTGTGGGCAGTGAAGAGTTCTGATGCGGGCGCGCTAGCATGCGCCCCGCCCGCATCAGAACTAAGCGGCGATAAAGATCATCCAGTCGGTACTCCTGTACCGGGCCGAATGATCTTTTCTGAGACCGGCCGTTGCGTGACCTGGCCGGGTCACGGAACGTCTGGTCTCTTATGTAGTGTGAACATAGCCTAAGATAACAAAGATATCAATGTAATACCAATAAGTGTTTAGAAAAAAGAGGCAGAAATATCTTAGACACTGGAACCCTTTCTTATAGAATGTTCTGGTTTCCTTCTCCCTCAGGCCAGAGGACAACGTTGTCTCAGAGCTGAAGTTTGGAGAACCAACTAAAGGTATAGACAAAAAAAATGGTAAAGTATCTAAATATATGTAAGTGGTTATGGAAACAATGGTGAACACCCACACACATTTGTGTAAGACTGGGTTCACACTGCGTGTTTGTTGTCCGTTTAATGTATCCGTTTAATTGGGGGGGGGAGAGGAAACAGATTAAAAAACTGATGAAATTGTGTGCATCTGTTAGGATCTATCATTCCATTGACAGATGAAAAACAGATCAAAACAGACTTTATTTTTTTTTTTGTGTACAGATAAAATGTGGTTGACCAAGTTTTTATGTACACTCCAAAAAAAAGAAAAGAAAAAGAAACGGATTTGTTTTGATCTGGTTTTTTTTTTTTTTAAATAATAGAAGTCAATGGAAAAAAACATTTTTTCCATCAGTTTTTCCGGTAAACAGACAGCAAAAAGGCAGTGTGAACCCAGCCTAAAAACCCTACTCAACGAAACAATTAGCATCTGTATTCGGAGGTATTCGACCGTTACGGACAATAATCGTCCGGTGAAATAGGAGGCAACGATCAGCTGACATCGTTCATGTCAGCTGATCGTTGAAGTCATTTGAAAGACATCGCCGTTTGAAAGACAAACGACTTATATGGCAGCGATCTGCTGCCGCCGCTCCGTGGGCTGCCCAGACGATTAGCGATCCCTCCGGCAGCCCCCCTGCACCTCCCTCCAGCCCTTCCCGGACTCACCCGCTCGCTGCTGCCGCGTGTAATAGCGGCAGCAGTGAGCGGGGAGCGACAGCGAGTTGACAGCGCTCGTTTGCTCCTCAGAGTTGGGCTGTGGAATACGGCCTTTAGTCAGTTACATACAGTCACTCACACTGGCCAACCAAACAGGTGCCTTTATCTTAGAGCACATAAACCAAAGAATGCTTCAAACTTTTTTCCCTTTTTTTTTTTTTTTTTTTGCTAGATGGCAACATAGCCTTGATCCTTCACAGTGATGACGGTTTTCTGCTTTTGGGGGTACAAAGTAAAACTGGAAGAACATTATATCTTGCTTGTGAGTATGTGATGCAAACATATAATATATAAACTGTATTCCTTATCAGAGTCACCTACAGTCATGGCCAAAAGTTTTGAGAATGACACAAATATTAATTTTTACAAAGTCTACTACTTCAGTTTTTAAAATGGCAATTTGCATATACTCCAGAATGTTATAAAGAGTGATCAGCTTAACAGCATTTACTTGCAAAGTCAATATTTGCCTAGAAAATGAACTTTATCCCCTAAAACACATTTCAACATCATTGCAGCCCTGCCTTAAAAGGTCCAGCTAACATCGTTTCAGTGATTGCTCCATTAACACTGGTGTGGGTGTTGATGAGGACGGGGCTGGAGATCAATCTGTCATGATTAAGTAAGAATGACACCACTGGACACTTTAAAAGGAGGCTGGTGCTTGGCATCATTGTTGCTCTTCTGTTAACCATGGTTATCTCTAAAGAAACATGTGCAGTCATCATTGCACTGCACAAAAATGGCCTAACAGGGAAGAGTATCGCTGCTAGAAATTTTGCACTTCAATCAACAATCTATCGTATCATCAGGAACTTCAAGGAGAGAGGTTCCATTGTTGCCAAAAAGGCTCCAGGGCGCCCAAGAAAGACCAGCAAGCTCCAGGACCGTCTCTTAAAAGTGTTTCAGCTGCGGGATGGGGCTACCAGCAGTGCAGAGCTTGCTCAGGAATGGCAGCAGGCAGGTGTGAGGGCATCTGCACGCACTGTGAGACTGCGGAGACTCTTGGAGCCAGGCCTGGTCTCAAGGAGGGCAGCAAAGAAGCCACTTCTCTCCAGAAAAAACATCAGGCACAGACTGATATTCTGCAAAAGGTACAGGGAGTGGACTGATGAGGACTGGGGTAAAGTCATTTTCTCTGATGAATCATTCGGAGAAGACGAGGTGAGCGTTACCACCAGTCTTGTCTCACGCCAACTGTAAAGTGTCCTGAAACCATTCATGAGTGGGGTTGCTTCTCAGCCAAGGGAATCGACTCTCTCACAGTCTTGCCTAAAAACACAGCCATGAATAAAGAATGGTACCAGAATGTCCTCCAAGAGCAACTTCTCCCAACCGTCCAAGAGCAGTTTGGTGATCAACAATGCCTTTTCCAGCATGATGGAGCACTTTGCCATAAAGCAAAGGGGATAACTAAATTGCTCAGGGAACAAAACATAGAGATTGTGGGTCCATGGCCTGGAAACTCCCCAGATCTTAATCCCATTGAGAACTTGTAGTTAATCATCAAGAGACGGATGGACAAAAAAAAACCAACAAATTCTGACAAATTGCACTGATTGTGCAAGAATGGACTGCTATCAGTTAGGATTTGGTCCAGAAGTTGATTGAGAGCAGCCAGGGAGGATTACAGAGGTCCTGAAGAAGAAGAGTCAACACTGCAAATATTATTGACTTGCTGCATTAACTCATTCTAATCAATATAAGCTTCTGTTACTCATAATATGATTGCAATTATAATTCTGTATGTGATAGAAACATCTGACAAACACACATAAAAACCAGAGGGCAGCAGATCATGTGAAAATATAATATTTGTGTCATCCTCAAAACTTTTGGCCATGACTGTAGGCTTTTTATAATCAAGATAAGACACAGTACAGGCACACTGGCCTACTCTAAAATAAGAGAGAGCTCCAGGGCTGCTCACACTGCGACTAAATCTAATGTACAATCTGTGACTATAGGGGGATCTTACAACATACAACATATATTTATTTTGTTTCTGTTTTTTTTTTTTTTGCCCTTCAATTCTCTGCTTGCAGGGTTCAGATCTGTAATAAATCCATAATGTTCTATCCACAACTGTAGTAGGCCTGGCCAGAAGCCTACATGGCTCTATACTCAGTGCCATGAGGCCCTTTTACAACTTCTCCTCACGGAACATCCCCTTATTTCTCTTCTTCCTCCACTATAACATTTGCTCTGAACGGATGCCTGAATATATATATATATACATATATATATATATATATATATATATACAAACACAAGAGCTGATCTGTTCTCTCCTCTATGTTTAACAGCCAAGACACCAACCGAAAAACAGTTTTTCATCAAGGTATTTAAGGCCCAGGCTTTTTGCTTTGAGACAAAGTTTAATTACATCATACCAGGAAGCAGCAAGGACAATGATGGTAAGAATCTACGGATAACAATACATGATGGTAGGATTGTCCTTATTATAAGATCCACTTGATATAAGGGGGGGGGGGGGGTAACTGGAATCACCTCAACCTCTTTATTGTTTTCCAGGCACAACTGTATGGTTCTAGTGGTTCCTGTGCATAGTGTTACAATTCACTTCACATTTGTCCTAATAAGATGAATGTGACCTTGTTGTAATATAAAGTACAGCCACCACCAAATGTATAGAGATGTGCCAGGTAACTAATGTGCCAGGCACCCCTGCCTTTTCCCAAGCCTGTTTAACAGCTGATCATTGGGGATGCTGAGACTCCATTGATTTCATAATGATATATTGAGTCCCAAAAACCCCTTTTAATACAAGGTATACAGAGGCAAGGGACTCCCCCCCCCCCCCCCCCCCCCCCCCCCCCCCCCCCACGCCCTCAATATACACCCACTTCTAATTTCTCAATCTTGTGTTTTCGTATTTTAGATGTTGAAGCTTGTTCTCGGCATCTGAAGCAATGGGTGCCCACCACTTACCGAGACGTAAGTCAGTAGATTTTCAGGCTATGTTCACACGCAGTAAATTAAAATGCAAATTCAAAAACAAAATAGATATAAAAGGCATCCGTATTTTAAGTCTAATAGTGTACTCCATTAAAGTCTATGGGGAACTTTAGGAAGAATACACCTTCCACAGCCCCTTTCATATCTTCTATTGTCTGTATTTTTAGCTCCATTCCCCATCACCAGTGGAGGCTACTACTATGGATACATAACACAGGTTCTTTACAGAGGATTTATATCACATCATATTTGGAAACATTTGGTATTTATAATATTACCTTATTTTTGTACATTTTTCATTTTTTATCTTAGTCTTTAGGTAAATGGGTCCTGATGGCCACTGCCTATGAAAGCCTGACAACAGCTCTACATCAACAGAATATACATAAAGAAATTACATTTACACTTCAAAATAATGAAGTGCACCAGTCCATCCATTTGCAAAAGTGAGTATGACCTACTGGGAGTAATAGTATCTGAATTATGACTGAGAGTGTACTAAGCTAGAGGGTACCATTTGAGGGTATATGGAAAACACATGGCGACCATATTGGAGTTATGCTACCACATCCCAGCCATATTGGAGTTTTCCTATCAAATGCCTACCATATTAGAGTTATGCTTCCACATGGCAGTCATATTAGAGTTATGCTTCCACATGCCGGCAACATTGGAGGTATTCTTCCACATGGTGGATATATTGAAGTTATGATTCCACATGGTGGCCATATTGGAGTTATCCTACCACATGGTGGCCATATTGGAGTTATTGTACCATATGGTGGCCATATTGGAAGTATTCTACCATATGGTGGCCATATTGGAAGTATTCTACCACATGATGGCAATATTGGAAGTATTCTACCACATGGTGGCCATATGCTATTGGAGTTATGCTTCTACATGGTGGCCATATTGGAAGTATTCTACCTCATGGTGGCCATATTGGAAGTATTTCTACCACATGGTGGCCATATTGGAGTTATCCTTCCACATGCTGGACTCACTGGAGTTATCCTACCACATGGTGGCCATATTGGAGTTATTGTACCACAAGGTGGCCATATTGGAAGTATTCTACCACATGGTGGCCATATTGGAGTTATCCTACCACATGGGACTGGCCCTGGAATCCAGAATAGTCCAGCTGAATCAGGGACAGTTGGAGGTAGATAGATAGATAGATAGGAGATAGATAGATAGATAGGCTACTATACAGATAGTCAGTGGTTTGGATGCAATTTTATAAAAAAAAAAAAAAAAAAGCAGCGTGTGAAATATGAGAAATAAAGGTGAATAAATATGTTCACATTTAAAGGGGTAATAGCAACACTATTCTCAATAGGCCGTGTTGGGTACTGCAGCTAAGTCCTATTTATAAAAATCATAAACCATTAATTATCTCTTTTCAGGCCTAATTTCAACAAAGGATTTATGGGGACAGTTACAGACACCCAAGGCATCGATGCATATGTGGAAGAGACTTCTGGACATGTCCATTTTATAGGTAACGCTGTACAGATTAAGTGTCAACCCAACCGTGGTGCACACTCCCCATAGGAGGACCTGGGATATAATCTACCCAGCTCTGACTTGTATTGTTAAAAAATAAGATTTTGAGGAGCTCCAGCTACCACTAAGGGCACCAGATTGTCTACTACAGGGATGAGGAACCTTCGTCTCTCCATCTGTTGCCTAACTACAATCCTCATCATCGGGGGCGTAGTTAGGAATCCATGAATCCTGCACGTTCCCCCACCACCAACAACCTTCATACTTACAGTACATGACCCGGCACAGTCCTACAAGGCTGGGGAGCTCACGAGTGCTCTGACAACGGAATGCTGTGGGACTGAGCCAAGTCATGTTAGTGTGTGCATCTGGGGCATGACAGGGGGGAGGGGCAGGTCGGGGGTCTGGGGTGCAGTGCTACTTCTGACCACAACAGGGAATGGCAGGGCAGGAAGCCCTACCAGTGGGTGCTGTGAGCTGTAGCTACCATGGAGACAGACCACTGTCTGTCTGCCTCATATATACATATGTACCCCTACATACATTTTAGAGGGGTATATATGAGGGTATTATATACATATAAGAGGGGTATATATGAGGGTATTATATTCATGTGTTTTGCAAAAGAGGCCCAGGCCCCCCTGCCACGCGGGCCCCATAGCGGTTGCATGGTCTGCCTCAAAGGTAGCTATGTCACTGCTTATCATGCCAGGACAGCCTAATTTTAGCTTTGATTGTTCAGGCATGATAGGATTTGCAGTTAAAGTGTAACTGTCATTTATTTGTTTTATTTATTTTTTTTGCGCAGAAATCAGTAGTATAAACGATTTTAAGAAACTCTATAATAGGTTTTATTAGGCAAAAAAGTCTCTTTCTGTACTCAAAAAGCAATCTCCCAGCCACACAGAAATCCTGCTTCTTCTGAAGTGAGGGGGGAGCTAGGAAAACAGTTTTTTGACCACAGAAGGAAACTCTTTTGATAAACAAAACCTATTACAGAGTTTCTTAAAATCGCTTGTACTATAGATATTTGTTTTCAGAAAAATTATCCTGAAATGACAGTTAAGCTTTAAGCAACAGCAGGAGAGCCAAAGGTCGCTCATCTCTGTCCTACAGCATTAGTGATCAACTCTATGGCAGGATTAGGCAGCACTCCCCCCTTTGCAGCCTACACTTCCTTTTGTGATGGGAAACGGGGAAGTTCAGGGTTTCCTGAGCCCCCTCTACAAAGTTTCCCAGAGCATTTACATGATCAGTGGTAAGTGCTATGTGACAACCAAGGAGTCCCAGGAGTCCTGTGGGACCTGACGTGACGCCATATTGTCAGTCTGATGAATAGAAACATTGATGTATATTCACAATTTATGGATATTTTTCAGACTTCACTAATAATTATATTAGAGTTTGTGTGTACAGTCCCCCAGGTAGGATATGTAACACCATTCATCTCACCTGTTATGCCTTCTCTCTCCATAGATTTCCGGCAGAATGAAACCACCGTCCACACAGTGAGCCCCAACTGCAACATTATCTCTAATGAGAAAAGACACCTTCTATACTGTATGTAACCAGTCTACTGTATTATAGTAGTTATATTCCTGTATATAGGAGCAGTATTATAGTAGTTATATTCTTGTATATAGGAGCAGTCAGTATTATAGTAGTTATATTCTTGTATATAGGAGCAGTATTATAGTAGTTATACACAAACTGGAGAGAATGGAACCGCTGCACATCCCATCTATGGCTGATACTAATGCCGCTAGGCCTATATTAAAAATCAACACCAGAGTGTCTGTATATGAATTGATCAAGCCATATTGCCCCGTGTACCACCGCGCAGGTCCTCTGGTCCACACGGGTCCCTACACTAACTCCACACTGTGTCGGTCAGCTACCGCCAACCCCGCAAAGCGTGCACGTGCAGGGGAGGGAGGCCATGGAACGGCCCTGCAACCCCAATGTCACAGGACCAGACCCAAAAAGCCCCACCAAAACCCAGCCAGCACCACCGGCGGGGAAGGCGGGTATGGCTTGATCAATTTATACACAAAATTCTGATGTGATTTTTATTTAGCCTAGGGGCACTAGTATCAGCCATAGGTGTGAGGTGCAGCACTCTTTTTCTTCCCTAAACCGCATTTTGTTTCTCTCTTCTCTCCATGTTTTGCACTCCTCCTGGTGAGACCCACATGACCGCGATTAGCAGGAGACACCTGAGTGCACATGGTTTTAATCCCTCCTGTTTTTTCCCATTCTGTCTGCATCAGCTATGGTGAGTGTAATACCTCATCCAGACTTGTGCTGTTTGGGGGCGACCTTCTCCGCCGGCGGTGCTGGCCGGGTTCTGGTGTGGTGTTTTTGGGTCTGGTCCTGTGGCATGGGGGTCGCAGGGCCGTCCCATGGCCCCCGTTCCCTGACTGTGCGTGCCTGCGGGGTTGGTGGCCACTGACTGGCACGGTGTGGACTTAGTGTAGGGACCCATGTGTATCAGATACCGGCACGAGGTACATGGGGCAGTATGGCTTGATCAATTTATACCCAAAATTCTGATGTGTTTTTTATTTAGCCTAGGGGCACTAGTATCAGCCATAGGTGTGGGGTGCAGCGCTCTTTTTTACCCTGAACCGCATTATAGCAGTTATATTCCTGTATATAGGAGCAGTATTATAGTAGTTATATTCTTGTATATAGGAGCAGTATTATAGTAGTTATATTCCTGTATATAGCAGCAGTATTATAGTAGTTATGCACGAACTGGAGAAAATGGAACGGCTGCACATCCCATCTATGGCTGATACTAATGCCGCTAGGCCTATATTAAAAATCAACACCAGAGTGTCTGTATATGAATTGATCAAGCCATATTGCCCCGTGTACCACCGTGCAGGTCCTCTGGTCCACACGGGTCCCTACGCTAACTCCACACCGTGTCGGTCAGCGACTGCCAACCCCGCAAAGCGTGCACGTGCAGGGAAGGGAGGCCATGGAATGGCCCTGCAACCCCAATGTCACAGGACCAGACCCAAAAAGCCCCACCAAAACCCGGCCAGCACCACCGGTGGGGAAGGCTGCCCCCAAACGACACAAGTATGGATATGGTATTACACTTACCATTGCTGCTCTCACAGAATGGGGAAGACATAGGGTCCAGACATGTGAGCACAGACATATCCTGCTAATTTTGGTCATGTGGGTCTTATAAAGGAGTGCTAGCTGTTCAGAGAGGGAGAACTGTAAAACACGAATTGGAGAGAATGGAACGGCTGCACATCCCATCTATGGCTGATACTAATGCCGCTAGGCCTATATTAAAAATCAACACCAGAGTGTCTGTATATGAATTGATCAAGCCATATTGCCCCGTGTACCACCGCACAGGTCCTCTGGTCCACACGGGTCCCTACGCTAACTCCAGTTAGCAGTCAGTATTATAGTAGTTATTATAGTAGTTATATTCTTGTATATAGGAGCAGTATTATAGTAGTTATTCGAAAAAGGGAGACAAAGAAGCTTGCACTCACCAAAAAACTGCTGCGGTATAGATCCGTTTATTTCATCTTCATAGACGAGAATGGGGAGGGGAAGTGAAGGCAGGGGCGTCCGATGGCTACAGCCGTTTCACGTGACTAATCACGCCTCTTCTGGCCTGGGCCAGAAGAGGCGTGATTAGTCACGTGAAACGGCTGTAGCCATCGGACGCCCCTGCCTTCACTTCCCCTCCCCATTCTCGTCTATGAAGATGAAATAAACGGATCTATACCGCAGCAGTTTTTTGGTGAGTGCAAGCTTCTTTGTCTCCCTTTTTGGAATACTATACACTCTGTTTAAGCACTGCACCCCTATGCTGCACACCGTTAGCCTTACATCCTCCTTGTATACGTCCTAGCTCATGGGCATGTATAATAAGTTACTGGACTTTGGTGCAAACTCAGAATTTCTCTCCCAGTTTTGATTATAGTAGTTATATTCTTGTATATATATGAGCAGTATTATAGTAGTTATATTCCTGTATATAGGAGCAGTATTATAGTAGTATATTCTTGTATATAGGAGCAGTATTATAGTAGTTATATTCTTGTATATATATGAGCAGTATTATAGTAGTTATATTTCTGTATATAGGAGCAGTATTATAGTAGTTATATTATTGTGTATAGGAGCAGTATTATAGTAGTGATGTTTTTGTATATAGGAGCAGTATTATAGTAGTTATTATAGTAGTAGTAGTTTTTGCACTCCTCCTGGTGAGACCCACATGACCGCAATTAGCAGGAGACACCTGAGTGCACATGGTTTTAATCCCTCCTGTTTTTTCCCATTCTGTTTGCTGCAGCTATGGTGAGTGTAATTCCTTATCCAGACTTGTGCTGCTTGGGGGCGACCTTCTCCGCCGGCGTTGCTGGCCGGGTTCTGGTGTGGTGTTTTTGGGTCTGGTCCTGTGGCATGGGGGTCGCAGGGCCGTCCCATGGCCCCCGTTCCCTGACTGTGCACGCCTGCGGGGTTGGTGGCCACTGACTGGCACGGTGTGGACTTAGTGTAAGGACCCATGTGTATCAGATACCGGCACGAGGTACATGGGGCAGTATGGCTTGATCAATTCATACACAAAATTCTGATGTGTTTTTTATTTAGCCTAGCGGCACTAGTATCAGCCATAGGTGTGAGGTGCAGCACTCTGTTTCTTCCCTGAACCGCATTATAGTAGTTATATTCTTGTATATAGGGGGCAGTATTATAGTAGTGATATTTTTGTATATAGGAGCAGTATTATAGTAGTTATATTCCTGAATATAGGGAGCAGAATTATAGTAGTTATATTCTTGTATATATGAGCAGTATTATAGTAGTTATATTCCTGTATATAGGAGCAGTATTATAGTAGTTATATTCTTGTATATAGGGGGCAGTATTATAGTAGTTATATTCTTGTATATAGGAGCAGTATTATAGTAGTTATATTCCTGAATATAGGGAGCAGTATTATAGTAGGTATATTCTTGTATATAGGAGCAGTAGTATAGTAGTTATATTCTTGTACATAGGAGGCAGTATTATAGTAGTTATAGTGGGGTGGAGAAACAGGTAACCTGCACCGCCCTGGATATATACTGAAAAAATGGAGATGGTGTAAGTAATTAAAAAAATTAGGATCACCGCTCAAATAAAGTAGCCAAAAAACAGGGTTCTAGATAAATAATGAAGGCAAAATGGTATGTAGAGAGGAGAAAAACATTTCCAGCACTCACCGATCAGAAGGGAAAGAGCTCATATTTTTCCATATTTATTGGTAGCGGGGATAGGATAGCAGGAGGTGCAGACCACGCTGCAGAGTTACGAACGTTTCAGGCTTCTTAGCCCTTCAACTGGCCCAGGAAACAGCCATGTAAACCAAATAAGTCAGAAAAAACAAAGGTTCGGCCTACATCTATGTAAGTTGTAAACACCAAAAGATATTAACCCAGATACATGAAGCTGAGGCAGTGTATGATCTTACTAGAGAGGCGGGTCCAGCACAGGGAGGAACACTGGGTAACATCTTTCTGGTTTTAATCTAATCCTCATTAGTAAAAATCCAAAGCAAGACGAAAAAAATACTAAAAAGTTTTTCATATAAGCATCCTAGGGATAAACTGACATGTTTCACTTTATTATCTCCTATTTCTATATATACTGCAATTACAGGTCGTGAAAACCAAGTGCCTACTCTCAGCGAACTGATTCAGTTTGTAAGTTTTTCGACTTGCCGGGACTTCAACAAGATTTTGATTCACTCATCCTTAGGTGAGTATCAAACTCCGGGCAGACTCCTGGGGGTGGGGAAGATAAAAAGTCCAACTTTTGCACCATCACATGTAGCTATGTACAATCCATCATTTAAAGGGAATCAGTCAGCACCCGGGCCCTACCAGAGGTGCTGACAGTGTGCTGTAGCTGTCAGTCCCCTAGTGAGCATGGTGCCTTTTGGTAATTTGTCCTTGGAGTGGACAAATGCACAATTTCAGGCCTCCTACTGTAATGAAGAGTCAAAGAGGAGTTGAGGCCCAGTGTTTGTGCTGCACCTTAGTACACCTCATTTCTCCTTCCTCCTCCCTCTTCTTCATGTGCTCGCTTAGCTGTCAGTCAGTATCTTCCAACAAAAGACTGATCTGCAATCAGAGACACTGGCTTACAGCTGAGCGAGGAGGAGGTTGGGAAGCAGAGTTTATTCCTGAAGGAGAGGGAGGTAAAGCAGTGGTAAGGCGTGCCAGAGTGTTGCACAAATGCTTAGCCACAACTCCTCTTTGACTCTTCAGTAAAGTAGTAGACTGGAGACATATGGAGTGCATATTCCACTTCACGAACAAAATACTAAAAGGCACCATGCTCACTAGGGGACTGCCAGCTAAAGCACACTGTCACCACCTTGGCTAGAGCCCAGGTGCTGACAGATTCCCTTTAAGTCCAAAACATAAAGAATTATCACATCTCAGATTGCCTTTGTTTTATTTTTCAGCAACTTCCTGCTCTGAGATTCCTGCTGAAGTCAGTGACCTAGATGTGGAGAAGGTAATGTTACCGCAATGTAATATAGTCCAAGGCATGCCTGAATCTCTATGTGCAGTCACTACCAATGCTATTTTCAGCCAAAATAACAGATTTTACTTCAATTTAACAGATGTTTAGAAATAACGCCATAATTCAAAATGACAGACATTCAAACAAACGGTCGTGAAATGGCCAAATAAAGCCATTGTGTGGTCAGGTTATGTGGTGCATTTTATTTCCCATCAGATTGCCGGTAAATGGAAGCTCACTGCTGTTGCCTCCAATATTACAGAAAATAATAAGAGGTTTCCACACTGGATACGATTTACTGTGAAGAATGGAGAGGTGACACTCACAGAGGGCACCTGGTAAGAGACACAATCTAGGTTTGCAACAGTAATGTATTTGATTTAGAAGAGGACAACTCATGGCACAGCCAATGCTAAACCAGCCTTTTGAAAACTTTTAGTCACAATTTATTTCAGGTATGTCTATGCCATGCCCTAGAAACCAAATGTTTCCAGTTGGTGGCACCATATCTCATGGTGTTGCCACTCTTGTGGAAATAAGTAACGTTCTAAACCACTAAGATGGTCCCATTATGATATCAATAGGGTGCTGCCTCAAAAGCAGCCTCTAAAGGACACCTCCCTGACACCATCATAGCTATAGTGGTCCACCAACGTCTTGTCCATTATGAAGATCTACTAAATATGGGAAAGATATGTAATTATAATACAAAATGTACCCAATACAGTCACCCCATAGGAGATGTTAAAGGGGCACTCTGGCATGAGAAAACTTATGATACCATGCTGCATATTGGTTCAGCGAGCTCGGGATCCTTCAGCGGGGGACTTAGAGATACTGACGGAGGATATTGGGGAAGCTTGGTGAGGGAAGAATAGCTTCTATGTTATTTTCTATATAACAGCAGCTATAAATATTAGGTTTTCTCACACCAGAGTACCCCTTCATATTAAGATTTTATGCAATTTACCGAGAAACTGAAATAATTTGAATTGTTTCTAAAGATTTTAAATGGAACAAATTACATCTATTGTGATATCATTGCAGGACGGGTACAGTCAAGAAGATAGGAAATAATCGACTTCAATATACCAAAGGTAAGGACCATCTCACAGAACATCTCCCGAGATCATTGCATATACTGTTCCTGCCTCACAAATTGTTGGGTATTTCCCAGATGATGGACAAGTAAAGGAAATGAAATTTCACGAACCTCTGGGAGACTCCCTTCTGATCTCTTCTGAAGTTGGTGGAAAGACCTCCTTGGCTCTCCTCTGTAAGTGTCTGTAAGAGTTTTCTGCGTCAAAACAAACTACCAAAGGTGGAAGGATGATTTTTTGTAAATCTAATAACGTATTTCAGTGTGTTGAATGCCACTTTTTATCACTAGTTTATGGCATTTTTTTTTCTTTTCATTTTACAATGCACGAACCCGGTCATTTCGTTTTCCTCAATTAATGAAAATACATAATGCAATATTCTGGGATTTACATCAAATTCACAAAAACATCGGGGGGGGGGGGCTATTTTTGAGGCTCCCAATGAAAGTAATCAGGTGTGGAGCTAGAGTCCCATGTGACCCAGGTTAAATTTTAAAAGGGGGGGGGGGTACCGTCATGAATGCTACTTTGGCGCAGTCCTTGGTGCGTAAGGTACGACCTAGACTGCGCTTTTGGCCATGACTTTTCACCTATTCTGTGTTTAGTTTGCCTTTGTTTGTACCCAGTCTGAACTCTGTCTTATGTCTTCTGTTCTGCTAATTGTTTTCCCCGCCCCACCCGTGTCTGTTTTGCTAGTTTCCTCTGATCAGGTAACGGTTAACCTGGTTTTGCCTCTGTGATTGACAGCTGCTTCCTCCAATCACCTTTTGGACTGGGTTCCTGGTCTCCTATTCTCCTATTCATCTCTGTTTCTGCCTGTGCCTGGCCGGTGCTTGTGGATTCTGTTTCCTGGTATCTCCTTACTCCTGCTTTGTATCTTTGACCTCCCTTGCTTGCCGCCTGCCCCTGACTTTATTGCCTGTTTGACTACGCCTTTGGATCCTGATTTTGTACTTTTGCTGCCTGATCGCTGTGACCCGGATTGCTGACTATTCTTATTGTGTTTGTTTGTCTTGTGTTTTGTTTCACATATCCAGGCCAGGGACCGCTGCCCAGTTGCCCGCTGCCATTTTAGGGCAGATAGCGGCAAGTAGGCAGGGAGAGTGGGCGGGGCTGAGCTTAGCGCTCACGGTCTCTGTGTGTTTGATGCGACTGGTCCTGACAGTAGTCCTTTTGTACCCCCTTCAGTGTATTTTTGTTCTTTTGTGCCCCCACCTAGTAGTTAGCCACTTTTGTGCCCACTAACGGTAGTTAGCCCCTTTGTGTCCCCTTTGCCATAACAAGAATTAAGAAAAAAATAATAATGACCTCTGTTTGTCAGCTGATCCTGAACGCCAGGGCATCCAGATGGCAATCATCATGTTTTTACGCTTTAAGTGGGCCGTGGGGGTGGTACTGTTAGGGCACCACCACTTGGAGTTACTTTTACACCATGGGACCTTTAGAGATTTTTTTCGCTTCTTGATGCACTGGGCCTTTGATTAGATATCTGTCCTCTGTAATCTATTGATTTTTTTCTATCACATTTATTACAGCTAAATCCAACCATGAGAGACCAATAGCTCTCCTAAAGTTTAGACACCTTGCAGCCTGTATGTTTATCCCTGTGGTATTCTGGGAGGACTAGAGGTAAGAACTGGTTGGGCGGTGGTGCCAATTCAGTGGTATTCCCCAAGATTAAAGGATATCCCCTATAAACAGAATATACAATGGTGTAGCAACGAATACGCTTGATCATTTCTCCATTTACTGTCTACAGCAGTGATTTTCAACCTTTTTTGAGCCGCGGCACACTTTTTATACTTAAAAAATCCCGGGGCACACCACCAACCAAAATGGCACAAAATGACACTAAAACAGAACATATTATACATATAGTTCACGGAGTTCACTCTTGGGGGTTTTAAATCAGCTTCTTATCACCACAAGAGCTGCTTTTTAAGCCCTCAAGAGTGACATATGCCGGGCAGAGATCCTTTCAATAAATTATTCATTTTAAAAAAGTGAAATAAAAAAGGATAACCCCCTCATATATACAATCCCATGTAACCTCATACATACAGTGCCATTTATTCCCATATATATATATATATATATATATATATATATATATATATATATATATATATATAACAGTCCCATGAAAACTCATACATACAGTCCCACGTATATGAGCACATAATTATCAGCACCATATACTGTGGTGATGTGCACTGTATAGCCACAGTATATGGTGCTGATAATTATGTGGCTCATATAACTGCAGTATAAAGGGGTACAATGAGATGTACTATGGCCATGAGGCCAGAGTACAAGTGCCCCCTGCTTTGCCCTCATACAGTAATAATGCCCCCTGCAGTATGCCCCATATAATAATAATGCCCCCTGCAGTATGCCCCCATATAATAATAATGCCCCCTGCAGTATGCCCCCATATAATAATAATGCCCCCTGCAGTATGCCCCCATATATTAATAATGCCCTCTGCAGTATGCCCCCATATATTAATAATGCCCTCTGCAGTATGCCCCCATATATTAATGCCCCCTGCAGTATGCCCCATATAATGCCCCCTGCAGTATGCCCCCATATAATGCCCCCTGCAGTATGCCCCCATATAATGCCCCCTGCAGTATGCCCCCATATAATGCCCCCTGCAGTATGCCCCCATATATTAATGCCCCCTGCAGTATGCCCCCATATAATGCCCCCTGCAGTATGCCCCCATATAATGCCCCCTGCAGTATGCCCCCATATATTAATGCCCCCTGCAGTATGCCCCCATATATTAATGTCCCCTGCAGTATGCCCCCATATAATGCCCCTTGCAGTATGCCCCCCATATAATGCCCCCTGCAGTATGCCCCCATATATTAATAATGCCCTCTGCAGTATGCCCCCCATATATTAATGTCCCCTGCAGTATGCCCCCATATAATGCCCCTTGCAGTATGCCCCCCATATAATGCCCCCTGCAGTATGCCCCCATATAATGCCCCCTGCAGTATGCCCCCATATATTAATGCCCTCTGCAGTATGCCCCCCATATATTAATGTCCCCTGCAGTATGCCCCCATATAATGCCCCTTGCAGTATGCCCCCCATATAATGCCCCCTGCAGTATGCCCCCATATAATGCCCCCTGCAGTATGAGAATATGCACCAATAGTTTTAAAAAAAACAAAACAACA
Organism: Dendropsophus ebraccatus; assembly: GCF_027789765.1. Classification (NCBI taxonomy): domain Eukaryota; kingdom Metazoa; phylum Chordata; class Amphibia; order Anura; family Hylidae; genus Dendropsophus; species Dendropsophus ebraccatus. The sequence continues at coordinate 90,890,448 of NC_091463.1, forward strand.
AACCATCATACTCACCTAATCGGCGCTGTGTGTTCTCCCTCCTCTTCAGGCTCCGTCCTGTGAGCCGCGGCGACTGAACCTCCGGCAGGCGTGATGACGTCACATCATCACGCCTGCCGGAGAGGTCACGTCCCGGCCTCCCATAGGCTGCTGGCATGAAGTGCCGCGGCCTATGGGAGTCAATGTCAGAGCAGGACGCTGACAGGTCCTGCTCTGACATTGTGCGCGATTGAATGTTTCGCCCGCTCACTGTGTGAGCGGGCGGAACATCAATCCATCGGCATATCCCTAGAAGCTGCGCGGCCGCAGCTTCTAGGGATATTAAAGGGACAGTTTCTAATTTCCGACCGGGATCCCGCGGCACAGCTGGCGGGTTCTCACGGCACACCAGTGTGCCGCGGCACCCCGGTTGGGAAACGCTGGTCTACAGGATGTATTGACATTGCTGAGCACTGAACCTAACAATGCTGACACTCTATTGCCTTGAGTAACAATTGACCTCCATTCTCGTGATTGGTGGGGATCCCAGCAGTCGGAGTTATCAGTTATTATGTACTGTAGATGAGGGTTAAAGTTGACATTAATAACTATTGGTTATTAGTAGTAAAGCTCTAATACTGCATTGATCTAGTACTGCATTTATTAATTTGTATTCGCTTAGAAGATTTCGCTTTCCAGAAGATTTAAAGGGGTTATCTAGCATTAGAAAAACATGACAGCACCACTCTTGTATCCAGTTCAGATGTGGTTTGCAATTAAATGTGTCATCAGTAAATGACGTATTGTTTAAATAATGTTTTTATTAATGTTTTATTTAATGTTAAACTAATCTTGCAGTTTTCGTTCTCACCACTGGAACTAAAACTGTACAGCATTGCAGCATCATGTGACACCTGTAGATGGAGGAGACAATAGCAGCTCCCTGTGGAATGACCTCTTCACAGGTCACAAGGAGCGCTCAGTAATGTTTCCCATTCATGATAAGGGGACAGAGTCTGTCTATTGTAGACTCTATGTCCATGAGTCTTGCTGTAAAGCATGTCACTAAATGCTGTTATTAACAGATCAGATAAGATGGCCGGCCCCATAACAATGTACAACAAGTGAAATAAAAAAAATACAGTAACAAAATTGAAACAGTTTGAACAATTTTTAGCATCTGACTCCTTAAAGAGGTACTCCAGCGGGGGGGGGGGGGGGGGGGCACTTTTTTGCTGGGACCGGGGCGGGGGTGGCTGAGGAAAAAGACGTCCACTCACCTCCCCGGTTCCAGCGGTGGGTCCCGCATCGCTTCTTCCGGCTGCTTCCTGGTGTCTGACGCCGCCCGAGACGCTACGTCTCAGGTCCGCTCAGCCACTCAGTGAAGGAGGATCTGAGCGGACTTGACACGGATCCCGCCTCCTTCACTGAGTGGCTGAGCGGACCTGAGACATGCAAAACCCCACGCAAACTGCAGACAAGAGAGGTGCTGTCTCTGGAAGAAAGAGGGCATGTTTTTACAGCACTGGATAACCCCTTTAACTATTGTTAAGTTTTTAATAAAGCGTTTTAGTGGAAAACATTGTGGGATGTAGAATACTGGGCGGTTCCTCAAGGCACAACAGCAACTAACCAATGAACCCCTCACTACACCCAGACCACCAGGGATTAGGAAATGGATGAAAGAGAATTTACATTGGTCTTTTTGTATTTGGTTCTAGATAAAATATCTTCAAGCTTAAAGTTGCAAGAGGCATTGTGACACCTGCTGTGCCCTACAAGGATCTTGGTGATGGTGGTAGAATAAAGATCATTTCTGAGTATCCGGACTGGACTATTATTTGTATAAAAACATGAACGAAATCAATGGAAGTGACCTCATAAAAGGGTATTATTTGGAACAGGTTACAGGATAGGCCATAAAAATCCTGCCAGTTGGCTGTCTGCTCGGACGCGCGCAGGAGACGGAGTTCCTCTGGCTGAATACACTTACAATGCATCTCCTGCTTGCAGGATTTTTGTGGCGTAACCTGCCGCCTGCTCCAAATGATAGGTACACTTTAAACTAATATCAGCGGTAGCGCCCTCTGCTGTTCCTTGTTCTGCTGATTTTTGGGTCCACCTTCTGCAGCCTGCACTGGTGGTCACACATGTTCAGTTGCTAGCCTTCTCACTATGCATTGAAACCCAAGTAGAAATTTGTGCATCATACGTTTCTTTTATGGACTTCCAAAAGTCTGTATAGCTAAAGAGTAAGAACCAGTACTACATGTACTCAATTGTTTGTCTCAGTGTACATGTACAGGCTTATAGGAGTGTATGACACTCAGATAAGAAACATAGACTAGTAGAGATAGTGGGATAGAAAACTTTAGGAGAAATTAGATCCTGTATCAAAATGTTTTAGGGAGATGTCTAGAGTGGTGTGTGAGGGACCCCTTTCTATTCAGGTCAGTGAAGGTAACCAGGAGTGGTTAACTAGGTGAGCTTGGGAAATTACATATTGACTGCCATACACTCGGGCACATAGTCCACATTGCTTTCCACCGACAGAAAGTGGAGAGACCGGGACTGCACCACTGCATGTTGCTTCCCCCTGCACCCAAGAAGAGATGTCTCAGCTGGACCTACAGTACCTGCAGTTATTGGCCGAGAAGGGGTGCCTCTGGTTACGTAGGGAGGTCCTGTCCAACATCTCTTCCGCAACAACCAGCAGGGGATCAGAACAAGGTGTAATAGGAGGTGCTTGGGAACAGGGTAGGTAGGTATCACATTTTTCTTTTTTACACTAAATCTAACAACATTTAGAAAACAAATTTGTACTGAAATACCCCTTTAAATACACAACTGCTTTTGAACTGATCTCTATTTAGGCCCAGCCAAACGGTTGATCAATGCAGCTTAAAGAGACTCTGTCAGCAGGTTTATGGTGTCCTATCTCAGGGTAGTATAAACTAGTGACAGGGAAACTAAACAGAATGATGTATCACTTACATTGTTCTGTGCAGCTGATTCGGAGATATTCTCCTGAATAACATGGACAATTAGTAGTCATCTCCATTATGTGCATGAGCCCAGTAATCCTGGATATTCATGAGAAGCAGAAAACTCCACCCACCAGCTGCTGATTGGCTGTTATCTATGCCCACTGTGTATAGGCAGTGAACTGTCAATGAGCAGCTGAAGGGCGTGGGAGGGGTGTGGCAAGAATCCTACTCTCCTGCATATTAGGAGAACGGCTAAACAGAATGCTGTAAGTAATACACCGATCTGTTCAGTATTTATATTACTAGTATATGCTGTCCTCATTTAAGGCGGAATAAACCAAGTAACAGATTCCCTTGAACTCCCAGTCTCTAACACAGCACCTTTAACAAGCACATTTACACTGATCGCCTGACACGAGATGGTCGAGGGCTTGACTCTCCAGGATCCTTCACACAGCAAAGTGATATATTAACATGAAGAACATCAACAATCTAGAGCAGCAGCTGGTATAACCCGAAGTGCAACAAAATGTGGAGCATGGACTTCCTCCCAACTGGGGCACGGCAACAGCAAGACTATCATTTACATCTTTTTTTTTTTTTTTTTACAGTAGATCAATGGACGCCTGTGGCAACAAATCATTGAAGATAAATTTAGGTCTAATGAAGTAATTTAGGTTAACTTGAAGATCTATAAAAAAAAGGCCACAAGGTGTCAGCAGAGATTTATTCCAGATAAGTGATGGTCAGAAGATTCCTGCTAATAAAAGCCAGTGAGAGAGAGAGTCCGAGACTTCAGAAGAGACTGTATTGAGAGAGATAAATTCCGGCCTGTCAGTGCACATCTGTCAGCAGCCCCGATTTCTCAGGTTGATGATGTATACACGTTTTATAAAGCACAATTGTGAACCTAGCCTAGGGCAAGGTTTACACTATGTAAAAATGATGGCCGTCTTTCATAACAACGGCCGTTATTATGTAAATAACATCATTTTTAAAATCCTGGACTTTTTTTTTTTAATTAAAGACAGCCATCATTTTTACAACACTTGAGTAGTCTTGTCATTGCTACTGCAATTCATCCTCACCCTAATTCTCAGATACATGCGCTGTCTCCTTCTAGTCCTGGCTCCACAGGCTCCGGAATAAGCTGAGGCCTAGTAATGGTCATAGGACTACTGGCCATGTTCACACATAGTATTTCCATCAGTCAGTTTTTTTGTACCACAACCAGGAATGGGTTAAAAACAGAAAAATTGGGCAACTCTTTCCATCATAATTTTGGCCTGTCAGTTCCACTCCTGATTTTGGTTAAAAAAAACAGACTGACAGAAATACACTGTGTGAACACAGCCCTTTACAGATGAGCGCACACGCTTGTTTATTAGACTACAGTATATGAGTTCTTTACTTGACAACTAGGCATAACACACAAAAAATAGGGTTTCATTCAGCTTCACTGGAAAGGCACGGTCTTAAATATTTGCAAAAAATAACCTTCAAGGGGTCTCCCTATCTCAGTTTGTTATCCACTACCCATACTATAGGAACTAAAACACTGACCTCTGGGGGTCCCACTGACCCCCGAGAATGGAAGCACAATTCCAAGACCCATAACACTTGTATCTTTTGTTAGTGCAGTGTCCTAGAGAGGGGTCCCCCGGTTTTTTCTAAACAAGTTTTAGGTCGGTACCATATATGTGTATAACCTCTGAGACTGTAGTCTATAGTACGCATCTCCCACCACTAGATGTCACTATTCTACTGTACGGCTGATAGCTAAAAGTGTATGTACAAGGGTTGATTGATGTCTCGTTTGTTGATTGTGTATTTCCTGGCACTGTCTTCTAATATTTTGCTAACCAATCCCTAAGCTGTGAGCTTCTACCTATCACACATGGTTATCTTAAGTGTATTACCCAATCAGATCCCCTTCTATTAGCTCTATATATATAGTGAGGTGGGACTACTAGACCCTAGAGCACCGCGTGGAGCTGTGGTGAGGGCGTGACTGACCTATTCACGCTGAGGGACTGTCTTCTCTACTTCTTACTACTCTACTACTATATAAAAAATTTGGACAGTTGCGGGCCAAGCTTCATATGTATTGCAGTGTTCTTGCACTGTCAGGGACGCATCAATGTCACTGCGGCATGTACTGCCTCTGATGCATGGACCGAGCTGTCCACAGAACTTACCTCTATGTCATATCTATAGTTCACCATAGACACTCCACTTTTATAACACCTAATACCCACCTATATACAAGCTCCCAATCCATAGTGCCCAAAATTTAAACAATGTCCCCTTCTGTAGCCCATCCGATATTAGTAATGCCATAATAGTGCCCTATATAGTAGTCAGCCTTCCTGAATAGTGCCCCACGTAGTACTTGGCGCAGGCAGCGTGTGTGATGATGTCACCACGTTGCCTGTGCCACAACACAGTGCTCACTTCTAGGCAGCACGCAGTGTTAGGCCTGAAGCCTAGAATTAAGTTGTAATAGAAGGCAGCACCGCATCCCGACAGAGGCGGCGTGGTGACATCATTACACACGCTGCCTGCGCCAGGTGCATCCTGCAGAGTAATTAATTGTAACACTATCTGGGGAGACTGATTACTATATGGGGCACTATAGAGCAGGGCATAGTACTATACGGGGCACTATAGAGGGGGGCATAGTACTATATAGGGCGCTATTGAGGTGCGTCTTGCAGAATACTATAATATGAGCAGTCCAGGTGGCCATACAGACCGGACACATTATAATTAGCTGATTTCCTCTGTGAGCCAAAAAGAACATAAACTATTACAGGCAGCATTATGATCTAGGAAGGTGTGCTGGCCCACTAGCCCTTGTGGAGCTGATTTAGGTATGAATCCATCCTTGCAGATCATGTATACCCATAAATGCTAATTTTCTTCCCTGGATGGATGGGATATTCTAGCAAGATCCAACATTTGCTGGAAGAGCATGACTAAGACTTCAAATGCAACAAAGAAGTCAGGTTGCCATTGGTCAGGGTAGCTTTGCCGCTGCTAGGTCACTGGGGAACTTGTCATGGTAGCCTGGAGTAGCGTTGGTATCCACCTCCGGTCAGACAGGCACTGGTGGGGCTGTGAGTGCAAAAGAGAAAACAAAGGAGGGAGGACAGAAAAAGGAGGGAAAAAGGCCTGCACCTGTGATAGGGGGGAACCAAACATGTGACAAACAGCAGTTAACCCAATGCTCCCTTCAGCCGTGCTCAATACATACAGTAAGTACAACAGCGACACCTAGTGGGGAAAAACACGTAGTACATCCTGACTTCATCCCACTACTACTTTGCCCAGGTGCAATAAAACTTATACGAATACTACCTTGGCCTCCTAACTCTACAGACAAATTTGAGCATCTGTGGGACCACCACGATGTTCATGTACTCTCTATGGATCGCATCCCTATGGAGAGGGGGCATGAGGAGGAGGAGGCAGAGGGGCCTGAGGAGGCAGGGGTTCCGGGTGATGTGCCTGCAGTAAGAGTAAAAGTGAAAGTAAGGGATTGTGCCGGCCCCTAGTGGAGCAAAGAATCTGCCGCCTGAGGCAGAAAGCTCACTCTGCCTCATGGCAGAAACGGCCCTGGCTAAAGCAACCTGTGACACCTACCAGGACCTTTTTAAATCACCCTCGGCCCATTCAACTGTTCATGCTGCACATGTCTGTTACCCTGGATATTTGGTGTCATAATAATGTGATCTCTGTTGGTTCTCTGGCTCATACAGATGCAGAAGACCCTGTAGCACTGTAAATATTTCAACAGTCTAGAAAAACAAGGTTTGTACATAAAGTCTTGCAAACACTGATAGTTACACTGTGTTAATTCAAACCTGTTGACGCTGGATCAATTACAACAGCCTGGTGTATGACATTGCGATAAATACCTGGCCTAGAGAGAACCATCTTTAGAATTAAGACCTACATGTGGATACAGTATACTGCGGTCAGTGTGATGCCATTAACAGGGGCAGAAGTCTGACAACCTCCATTGGCAAATATAATAAAACATAAATCTGGGAGCTTATATACTATTAGGTGCTCAAAAATACATGTAGTAATATACTATTTGTAGACATTGCAGGTGCCAGGGATTAAGAGACATTTCACTGCTCATATTACCGCTGTAATTACACCACTGCAGTAGCAGCAGTCTGCGGTGCTGTTGGCCAGGGTAGCTCTGGCAGTGTTGTGGCTGCTAAGTAGGTGTGGGTCACTTGGGCACTTGTCCGAGGAGTCTGGAGTGGTGTTGGTACCCACCCCCGGTAAGACAGGCAATAGCTTAACCAAAATGACATCCGTCTACTGAGGTATTTTTTCAAAGCAATACAAGACAAGGATTTTGTAACTGCAGGTGCAGATGAGAGGTAAAAAAGGTTGTAACAGCGGAAGTGAGACTAGGGGAGCGTCTTGAGGGCGCTGCCCAATTTAGCTGTGTAAGCTGCCAGGATAGCTTAGTTGAAAGAAGAAAAAGAAACTCATACACACGTATCTGACTGCCTAATGCCCTACAGTGTCGGGATACCCGTCCTAGAAGGGTAGTATGAGGCCCCAGCTCACTGCGCTAGGTGAAGCAGACTTTCCAAAACCTTTCAGAAAACCGTGCATTACAGCAGGATATGTAGGCAAATGACAGCTTTGTCCTTCTGCTGTCAGTTCCACAGGGTATACTGCCATGTGTAGTGTTGAGTGTATCCCTGGCTTGGACAAGATGATCCTCAGAGGACGTTCTGTCCTTCTGAGGGTCTAGCACTGCATGCTAGTGATAATTACTTGCATAAAGAAATACGGTTAAGTTTCTTGGTCCCTGACAAGGGTCCTGGCCTAAGCCAGGCCCTGGCTTCACTGTAGCAGGAACTGCGTCTGTGTTGCTCTCTTTTACAGAACTGACTACTGAACTAAGTCTCCCTGTGATTGGTAGGGCTGTCTCTGCAAAAGGAAGAAAGAAGGAGATAGGATAGAAAAAGGAGGGAGACATGTGACACAAAACATACTAAGGTACCAAATATACTAGCAAGTCAAATATAACAAAATTATATGCAATCAGGCTTAAGCAGAGGCCCCTGTGAAATATGTTGTATGAATACACACACGGTAATTTTAACAGCTCAGATATGCCGACCACCATATACCTACCAATCCCCTGAATAAACGGGAACCAATATGTATGGGTGCTTCTCATGGGCGCTTGAGAAGTAGCACAGCAGCTCACAATCTTATAAACTATTTACACTGTTTCTTAAACCACAAATGACAATATAACAAGACATATGGCCGAGTATGCTGTGATGTTCCTTACACAATATAATGTGGCCTGTCACAGACAATAGCCCTGACTTAACTATATACAGGCCCAATATCTGTCCCAGAAAGTTTAGCGTGCACACTAGTGACCCAGGTCTCCTTTAGATGGTTGCTAAACGTGGGAGTCCCTCTTGCCAAAGTTCTGTAGCAAAGATGGTGGTTGTTTCTCTTTACAACTGGATTTGACACAGCTCCTATGGCTGTCTCAGCGAATCTCTCAACAGGACCCAGTCACAGACTAGTATAGCTGCTCTCCACAGCAGTTGGGGGTCCCAGAAGATATATGCTTCACATAGATGGCATCAGGTCTGTCAGTCTACACCTACTACAGCCCGCCCTCTCAAAATGGCTGCTCCGGACCTCCCTCAGCTCCTCTTTCTTCTTCCCTCAGGTCACATCTTCCAACTGTAAGGTTTGTCTCCCTTGACAACAGCACAGCCTTAACAACACAGGTTGTGTACTGCAAAACAGCGACATCTTGTGGCCAAATGCAGAATGTCAGTTTAAAACCATATATTATATATATTACTATACACAGTTACATCTCTCCGGTTGTTTTACCCTCTCACAACACCACTATAAGTACCCTCCATGGTACATAGAAAAAAACTGAAATTGGCAGCTGCCAATAACAACAAAGCACTTACTCTTACTCTGCTATATTATGACATAGTTATGGAGAAAGTGTACTGGACTGAACAGACTGTGCGTTACAGCCGATAATCGCTTTGTGTAATAAAAGGCAACAATCATTATCTTTTAATCTCTTTCAACAAGCGGCAATGATAGCAATGATTTACTGCCATTACTTTGTGTAATAGGAGCGGTGGCAGCAGACCACCACTATCTCCTATGGGCTGCCCGGACAACTTAGCGATCGCCCGGGCAGTCCTCACAGCCCCCTACACTCTGTTCCCAACGACAGGTTGGTGCTCGCTTGCTCCTGCTGATTGCCCTGTGTAATAGGGGCTTTAAAAGACACTACTCAGGCTTCACAAGAATGTGAACAGTAAAATAAATGGAAGAGGAAGAAAGAATGAACATGGCAAAGATCAATATGGGCTCTGTGTTTGTTTTCTTTTTACAAAGATTCAATGAACCATGGACAAATATCACACCTCCTGGTTATTAATAGTTAAGATGGGGTCCCTGGGAATTGGATCTCCTTTCACCAATGGTCCCATTGCACATGCATGGTACTTCAAGTTCCCTCCTTTCCTTTGGCCCATGGGGTAGTGTGGTGTCCCACCATGGATGTTCTTTTCTCTCATACACCTGTCGCAAAAGTTTCTTACTCCAGATTTAGTGATGATTTAGCGCGCTTTGGAGTTTCACCACAAAATGTCAGTATTTTATATGTATGTTCTTATGTACTGCATAGCTGAGGTTAGGAAAGGGTTATTGCTTTATGTGTACCATGTGTTTTTCTGACCTATAAGAGATGCTCTTTACCTTTAGCCTATCTCTTCTTCTCTTTCTTTGCACACATTCCTTTCCACCACTTACAGGGTACCTTACTTAGCCGCTGTAAGAAGTTACTTGGTGGGAGGTGAGTTCTGATCCAGATTCTTGTGGGAGAGGGACACACAGAGCAGTCCCTGCTGTAGTCAAGCCAAGGCCTGGCTCTGCCAGGACCCTCGTCCGGGACAAGTCTGTTTAGTCTAGTCTGGTCTAGTCTGAAACACGTGTGGTCAGATGCAACTTCCTTCTTTTAGTATTTATACTATATCTACTATGCAGTGCTAAACTCTACAAGAGGGAGAAGAGTCTGGGAACAACCTAGCCCACACCGTGAACCAGTCTAAAAGGTGTAGGGCAGTATCCTGATATAAAGGAGGAACTAGCCTGGATAGGACAAAGCTACCAGAAGGTCTACGTATCCTATCTCACAGTGCAGGCAACTGGGACACCCCCGGGAACTCAGCTTCACCCAGGTAACCAAGGCTGGGGCTTGTATCACCCTAGGAGGACAAGTCACTTGACACTGTAGGGCAGAAGGTGGTCAGACTATAGTCTATAAGTGGGTACAAGTAACTTCTTACTCTCAAGAATTCCGGAAGAGTACATTGCTATATTGGCTTAGGAAACTCCTCTCCTCTACTCTACGCTACGCTACTCTACTTCTAATTCTTCAAGCACCGTTACAACTACATCTACCCTACTCTACTTCTTTAAGCATTGCCTATGCACAAACCAGTTCAAGCACTATAGTCCCTGTAAAGATTTATCTGCCAAAGTGTATTGTACTACTGAGCGACTATACAGTAAAGCTGTTATATTTTTACATCACTTGGACTCAGTCATCCTGTCCTCCGCACCAGCACCTATGCACACCAACCTCACACCTTGGGTTATTTTTTCCCTTTCTGTGGGTGGCGGAACCGATATTCCAGGTGGGTCAATTGCCACTCAGGACTACCGCGACAAGAGCCCAAGGGACTCACTACAGCCCGGCAGGTCACCGACAATTTTTGGGGAGTACAGCCAGCCACAACACAAAGCAGTTACCATCATCACACCTGTGTGCTGGACTACCACTGGCGTCACGACACTTACATCTTTGGCTGAGCTGTACAACAAATCCGACCAACCACCGCAGAAGTGGTGTCACTAGTAACATCACTGCACGTCACCGGTAGATTATCACAGTAGCGTAATCTTCATGTGACTTTTCCTCTTTGCCAGTTCTACTTGTTATCAAACAAGATAAATAGATACAGTATGGCTCCAGAGGTTGCACCACTGTTCTTTTCTACAAGAATAGGGAGGGAAGAAGAGCGAGTAAATAAGTGCTCCTTCCATTGACTGCAGTGCAATGGTGCGCTAGAAATTAGGCTTCTTTTTGATTCTTGACATAAGGCTGCTTTTCTTCTACGTATGTGGCACACATAAAGAAGAACTTAATGTAAGGTATCAGGGGGAAAGCTTTGTAATACGATGGGTTAATTTTTCTGTTAGTCTGTGTTAATATTTATTTTTATGAAATGCACTTTGTTTCTTTGCCCCAAAAGGACCTCAGATCATTGACCCCTAGTGATAGCTAGTAAATTTTTGGGTGAATATAGGGCTATATTAAAGCCTGCTCCGGGAAACCAGGTCTCCATTTCTCTCGTCTTGTTCAACCATGAGGACCACCACCATCCTCCGACTAATTCTTGGCTGTCTCCTTCATATAACATGGGGGAGCGCCTTCGACCCCTGCTTTAAAGGAAAGGTGCTGCCATTTAATGTTGAAAATGTGAGTAGTCAAAGTAGAAAATGTTTTATTCTTAATGCTCTTCCCAGATGACATATCAAATGTTTTTTTTATCAGTTGAGGTGTTCGGACCAGGAGCAATCGGGAGGAGTCAGCGCTCAGCACATTGTCTTCTGGCTCTGTGTCCTATGACCGAGATGGCTACATAATATAAATCTATGGGGCAGTCTCACTCACATAGACACACACCTGCCGCATGCCTCTCTCCCCACTCATATGCCGGATCCGTCGCAGTCTGAACACTCAGACCCCAGCCGGTAATAACTTCTGACGTGTCTCTGTGACATGTTAAAAGTATTTTTTTAGTAACTGCTACTTTCGTTTTTTTTTTTATGGATATTTTATTCTACCTCGGTAATCTAAAATACGTGATCCAAAGGGATTTACTAAAAAGTAAAAACACCCCTTAGACATCAACATATTACCAAATACCAGCTAATGTGGATTAGACAGTCACTAGTAATGAGCAAACATCCCGAAATTTCGATGTTATCAATGAAATATGTCCATGTATTATGGTATAAGGCCACTCTGGTGTAGAATGTCCATAAAAAGTTGTGTTATCAAGGACCATGGTAGACAACGCACTGCCTTGTATCGCTAGCTAGCCATTCATTCAATAAAAAAAAAAGCCTGCCTTTGAATTCAGATGACTTTGTGCCTCTCTTGATAGATTGATGGACTAGATTACAGAACAGCGCCCTCTCTACGAATACCTCAGGTAAGTCAATTTACTCTTTTCGTAAATTTACTATGTCTTTCAACACTTATCGCACATACAGCACCTGTGCTAGGTATACAGCAATCTCCGATACAATATTGTAAATATATATATATATATATATATATATATATATATATTTATTGTATTGCAGAGGGATTAGTCCTACAGTATACAGTTATAATATACTGTACACTGGCTGGGATCTGAGTCACCTCTTATCCAAGTCACTTAGTCCCCTAGACACTAGATACCTTGAGCTAAGCAATTGTGGCATCTAAGTGGTTGGACAGATGGAGGAGACTCCCTCTGCTTGTTCATCAGCCTACATATTGCTCTACATAGGATCACATCTTCAAGTCTCCTTGTGATTAAAAAAAATCTTGCTGTTTTTTTACTAATTAAAAAGCTTTAGTATTGGAAAAAATAAACATATTTATTTTTGCAAAGGAAAATTGCTATTATTCTATAAGATGGAATAAAAAGTGATAAAAAAAAACCATCATATGTCGAGGAAGAGGAAAAAAATAAATACATGTCCCAGTATAAAGGCCGATACTGGCTGCTTGGCATGGAGTTAAAGGGGTGTTGCAGAAAGTGATGACAAATTGCTAGGATATAACATCTGAGTTGGGGACCTCCAATGGGCATCTCCACCAGTGGAATGAATGGGAATGTGTTGACATTATAAAAATATATAAAAATAGTAGTGGGTGGTACCCATGTCCAATGAGAATACTTGAAGGGGGCTAAACCAGTATTGTAACCCCTCTATTCTCAGGATTAGTTAAGTCCCAGTAGTGATGTACCCTCTCTTTCTAGGATAGGAAACCCATGGTAGTACTTGGGGGTAACATTCATAGACCATGCTGGACCCTTATGGGCAGATGGACGTATAACTTCTTCTCTACTGAACTCAAGATGCAGCCATGATGAAGGGCGAGACTCTCCCGAAAACACATTGGAACCTTTTAATTTTTGAAATACTGACATTTTAGTAAAATACTTAAATATGGCTTTTCTTTACATTGTTTAGGAGTGGTAAAGCCTTTAAAGAGATTTGTTTACCTTAAAGTGACACTGTCACCCCCTTTTTGCATTATGACTTCTCTACACAGACGTAAAGGGTAAATTTTGCAGTTTTCATACCTTATTTTATATCATGCATCATGGCGCTTGTTCCAGTAAAAAGTGATCTTTTGTCATCCGCAGATTGTGCTACCTGCGCGGGGCTTCACGGGCGCATCACCACTTAGCCACGCCCACATCACCATTGTAGGCCCCACCCTTCCGTGATGTCATCACTGCATGGGCCCCATCCCCTCGATGGCCATTGGAACGGGCTGGCCTAAAGGTCTAGGCCCCACCCTCTCTAGGCTGGCCCACACCAATGGCAGCTGAGGGGGCAGGGCCTATGTGCTGATGATGTCATGGAGAGGCGTGGAGATGTAGGTGGGGCTAAATGGCACTGTGGCCATGAGGCCCCGACAAGGTAGCACAATCTGCAGATGATAAAAAATAACTTTTTACTGGAACTAGCACTATGACGTATGATATAAAATAAGGTCTGAAAATTGCTAAATTTACCCTTTACACCTGTGTAGAAAAGTTATAATGCAAAGAGGGGGTGACAGTGTCACATTAAGTAGTACTGTGCACAAGGCTTAGTATTTCTCGTGTCATTTACATACAGATAAATGGCTTGTGGAACCTCAAAGCCTTAGCGGCCCGAACCACGCTGGCTACTCTGACTGTTCTGCACTATTCCTATGCCAAATTATCTCTGACAGAGAAGGAGGGAACAATTACTGAATTCTTCAATCCGTGAGTTTAAGTGAACGGGTTTCCTCTTCTTCGAGTACTGGAAACTTTATTATTGGGTGAAATCTTCATAGTTGAGTGGTATCCATTATTATTCTGTGGTTGAAGGCCAAACTTTTTATTATGTTATGTATACTTAAAGGAAAAGTCCAGCAAAATTTTTTATTAAAGTATTGTATTGCCCCCTAAAAGTTTTAAAAATCCCAAATATACACTCATTACGGGAAATGCCCATAAAGCGCTTTTTTCCCTGCACTTACTACTACATCAAGGTTTTACTTCCTGGATAACACGGTGATGTCACTTCCTGGATAACATGTTGATGTCACTTCCTGGATAACATGGTGATGTCACTTTCTGGATAAAATGGTGATGTCACTTCCTGGATAACACGGTGATGTCACGACCCGACTCCCAGAGCTGTGCGGGCTGTGGCTGCTGGAAAGGATGATGGCAGGAGGATGCTCAGTGTCCCTCCAGTGCCCTGTGTCCCTCAGTGTCCCCCTGCCATCATTCTTTCCAGCAGCCATGGCCCGCACAGCTCTGGGAGTCGGGTCGTGACATCACCGTGTTATCCAGGAAGTGACATCACCATTTTACTTTTGGGGGGCAATACAATACTTTAATAAAGATTTTCGCCTGACTTCTTTAAAATCTTTAAGATTTTATCATACAGACGTGTCCTTTCTTAATGTATAGTGTGAGATGTCCTGTGCTTGTCTATGGGTGACACATGCTATTAGGGCTGTTTGGTATTAGGGTGTTTGGTATAATCCATCCAGAGTCATTCCTTGTTGGCACAGAGTTTGAGTGTGACTATAGGTGGACACACAGTGATTGTTATGTCAATGTAGCCTTTTAAGTGTTCAGATACCATGTCAAGATATTGTGCTGAATTCGTTTCATGAGATATTGGAACCCTTAACTAAAGGAAATCTAAAGCTGGACACATATTGTCTGGTCTAATATGTCAGTACTTTGCTTGTCTATGGGTGGGCGCATAGTGATTTTTATGTAAATTAAGCCTTTTAAGCTATATGAAAACGTGTTGTGATATTGTGCTAGATTGTTTTCATGAGAAATGAAAATACTTAACTGTAGGAAATGTAAGGCTGGACACATCTCTGTAGAGTTTTTGTACCCTTCTATAATTTCCTAATATCTTTTCCACCCACAGTATGGAGGGGATCATTGATGAGCCCATTCATTTACAGAGGGTCTCTGAGGAAGAAAAAGTCCTGACTTATAAAAAAGACGATAAGGAAGGTAAGTGCTCACATAATATGGGTGAATAGACTACTTAAAGTGTATGATTAGGATAGGAAGAACATGGCTGTAGTCTTAACAAAAACAACACCATATCTTAAATCAATTTAAGCAACACTTCTTACACTGTAAAGCTCACAGTCTCATAGAGGGCAGGGTCCCTCTCTGTGCCTGACTTCAGCACACACCAGGGGCTCCAAAGCAGACACCAATGGCAGCCCTATATTCTCAGTGTAGGCTTTGTACGTACAGTAGGTTAAGGACAATGTTATGATAATGACATCAACATGACGATTTCATGATAATGGTTACATGACTATGATCTCCAAGCATTATTACTTAGGGGGCAGTATAAGGGCCCTATAACACCAACAGGTTATCTAACAGATCAGTAAAGCCAAAGCCAGAAATGGACAATAAACAGAACAGGTAATAATGGAAAGACTGAGATTTCTCCTCTTTTCAAATCCATTACTGGCTTTGGCTTAAAAAGTCTGTCAGATAATCAAAGTCTGTCACCTAATCAAACAGGTGAGCTCAAACAGAAGAGATAAGCGGCATCTTTAAGTAGTGGTGAGAGCGCCTGACCTTCCTCCTCCGCATGTCATCATTTTCCGTGCTCCACATCTCTACAACAGAGCTGTTAAAGTGGAAAGTGGTTTGGGACAGAAATCAGGTGTGTGTGGGGGGAGCTGCCAGTGGTGTGGGAGGTGAGGGGCTTGTAATCGAGGGGGGGGCCTTAGGCAGATGTGAAAACTGCCAAATGGGTAGATTGAAGAGTGATGGGGAAAGAACTGCTAAACTGTGTTGTTGGTTTAGAGGCAGAGAAGCATTTATTACTGCACTGTGGTGATACAGGTGGAGCAGAATATATTTCTACAGTGTGGTATTAGGTTATACAGGTGGAGCAGTATGTATTACTGCAGTGTGATGTTGGGTTAAACACGTGGAGCAGTATGTATTTCTGTAATGTGGTATCTGGTTAGAAAATGGAGCAATATGTAACTCGGCACTGTGTTGTTGGGTTATACAGGTGGAGGAACATGTATTTCAGTTCTGCGGTGTTGAGTTACTACAGGGGAAGCACTTTGTAGTTCTGCAGTGTGGTGTTGGTGTACTACAGGTGGATCAGTATTAATTGCTACATTGTGGTTTTAGCTAACTACAGGTAAAGCAGTAAGTGTTGTTGCACTGAATTGTTGGTTTACTAAAGATGGAGCAGTATTTACTGCTACAGTGTGGTGGTGGCTAACTACAGGTAAGGGTAGCTTCACATGTACCGTATTTTCTGCTGCGGATCCGTCATGGAGGTGGGCCAAGTCCATTGATGGTCCATTCTTGCCCCTCTCTACAGCAGGATCCTCAACTCTGCATGACCCAAGGAAACTACCCACTGTGCCCTTGTCTAGTCACGGCTGCGGACCCCTTCACTAGGTTCAGTTCTCATTGGCCATAGTGGAATGGCTTGTTGGTGTAAGACCCTCTGCACCCAACATTTGGGGCACATGCCTAACCAGCTCCTTCCCAACATACTGGATTCTGGGCACTAGTAACTATTTAGAAAACATAACCAAGAATCACAGCTCCCACACAGGTTGTCACCTTTGAGTCTTGACTTGTAAATCTGTCTTGTTATAAAACAATACAGGAGAGTGATGTATCAGCAAGAAGACATTCAGGAGGGCAGCTGTAGGGTTTTTGGAAGTAGAAGTTGCACTGGGTTCAGTTCCCCGAGTGAATTGATCACAATATCACATGGTGTTCTAATTTCTTCTCCCTCCAGCCTCTACACTGATCACAATTGTTGAGCTTCACCGCAATGTCTTAATCATCAACCGTGTATCTAATGGGATTATGAAAACATCAGCCCTATACGGTCAGTCCTGTGTATGTAACTGTTCACATTCTCCACTACAGAGATGTAAATGTCAAAATTTAAAGGAAACCATCATCATTTTCATGGTGTACAAATTATGATTAAATGGGGCAGTTCCCAGTGGCTTCTCCCCACCCCAGGCTTGGTTGACAGATATCTTCCTGTTAGAGTATACAGAGGAATCTATCAATCAAGACCAGCAGGGCAGGCAGAAATCACGTGGGACCACCCAGATGACTCATGGTTCAGGAAGTTCTAGTGCAGACAGATTTCCTTTAAGTAACCAGTGGTGGTTCCACATCATGTGATCTGCTACAGCATTATCGGCAGGGCCACCTTGAAAAATGTCATAGATGTATAAAGCAGAATAATGATGATGTATTGTTAGCTATAATAGTCATGCAGAGTCACCTGGGCGGTCCCTGGCTGCTCTCCCCATCCCACCAGCAGCGATAGATCTCTCCTTCTTTAGGTATAAAGAGAAATTTATCAATGAAGGCCGGTGGGGTAGACAAAAGCCACCGGAGACTGTAAGATGGCTCCAGGTTCAGGTAGTGTAAAAGTGATTAGAAAATAGATTAAAGGGTTTTTTAAGGGAGTAAAATTACTTTTTATTTGCCAGAACACCCCTTTTAACCCTATGACCACTAAGTATTGTATAGGATTGCACGGTGGTATTATTTTGGATTTTAAGCCATACTGTATTCAGCTACCTACCCACCCCTTTAGTAAAAAAACTGTATGGGGTCTCATAGTTTCTGTGCACCCCCCTCCCCTTAGATACTTACCTGGTTCAGTTCTGTCCCCCAGTGTCTCTTCATCTCCACAGCTCCAGGTGCCAAAGTGACACCACTCATGCACCAGGAAAGCTAGGGGACCGCACTGGATTGGGTGGGTATGGCAGTCTGCTGTGGGGGGGGGGGGGTATGTGTGTTGTGCACTGCAGGCAGTCTGGGTGGGGGGAAACGGTGAGCCTCTGTACAGGGGAAGAGTGCGATCTGTGGCAGACATGAAGGCAGACCATGCTTAGCCGGGCCCCCTTACCAGTTGTGTGGTCTGCCCTCTTGGTAGCTACGCCACTGCAGGTACCATCTGAGCTAAATTCTTTCCCAGTCTTGTGTTCTAAAATGTACCCAGTACCTTGGTTTTCTAAAAAAGAAAAAAAAAAGATCTTTAATCCGCAGCAGCTGAATAAATACCTGAGTCAATGCGCTGTGGCCTAAGGAGTCTATGTCCTAGGCCTGCCACGTCTCTTTTTCCTTCTTTTCCCCCCTTCTCATCATCTGTAACGCCAAGAGCAAATAGTTCTCCCTGTCATCATCTGCTTGCACATGCCCCGTAGGGGCCAGGGGAATTACAGATGACGAAGAGGAGGGGAGAAGAAGGTAGGAGAGGCATAGCAGGCCTAGAGCACAGACGCCCCACGCCTCATTGACTCAGCTATTGAGCTGCTGTGGATTAAAGATTAAGTCAGTGTGTGTGTGTGTGTGTGTGTGAGATGCGGTCAGATACTTCCTCTTTAAATTTTCAAAGTCATCTGCCACTTCCATATGCCCTTAATTACCTTCGCACTAGCCTTACGCATTGTATCCATACAACGGATTTCAATTGCCCACAGCACTCAAAAGAGAAGTACCAAGCTTTTATTTTTGGCATTGGCAAACAGAGTATACAGCCATATTCCCTCTCTATGACATAGCTGAATGCCTTACAGCAGGCAACAGGTGTTCAACTTATTTATGTCGCGCAGGAGGGGGGTCCCTCCTGCCTAATATGACCTAATACCTGATTGTCCCTGCTACACACTTTCTCTCCCTCTCTAGCTCCAAGCCTCATCTGAAATCGAATCTCAAATCCACTATTCTATTACTGTAAAGGTCACATGGTTTAGGCAGCCAATGAATGCAGATGCTTTTTTTTCCCACTTCCTGTGTGCTCGAGTATTTTGAATAGTGTACTACTCGATTGAATACCTACTCGATCATCTCTATTAATTACTAAAGGAAAGGTAAGGCTGGACACAACTGTATATAGTTATCATTTAAAGGTACTCACTTATATACACCCATGAGAGCAGTGCCACTGTTTATAGCTGTTGTTATTAGAGATGAGCGAATACGATTCGATCGAGTAGGTATTCGATCGAATATTTAGGTATTCGAAAGTTTCGAATTCAATTGAGTAGTGTGGCGAATACGCGGGAAACGTTCCAAATCCCTCCCATTACAGTTGGCACTTTTTTTAATCCAATCACCATGCCGGGAGGCCGGGAGGGACCCTGGGAGTACGCACGCAGCGCGAAAACTGCGTCTACCCTCATTGGATGACTGAACCACATGACCTTGAATGTTAAATACTTGTCTCCCGCCTCTCGACCGCAGATGAGCTTTCAACCTAGCCAGGGAGAGATCTTGCAGCAGGGAGAGATAGGTTTTAGTAGCATTTTGGTTAGGCAGGCTTACTACAGAACCCAAAAGTCCTTTTCAGGGCTAAGATCAAGCGAAAAGTCATCTCTGAATCCAAAGCTTCTCAGTGCTAAGAAATAGATGATATAACAGCAGCAGCAGCAACAGGTGTATTCATTCCAGTACCCTGTGTGTACAAGTGACTTATAGTGTCCCTGGTTTAGCCCACTAAGGGCACATTATACATACTGTTCCAGTAGCCCAGTAAGGGCACCTGATATATACTGTTCCAGTAGCCTAGAAAAAGGCATGTGATACATATTGTTACAGTAGCCCACTAAGGGCACATTATACATACTGTTCCAGTAGCCCAGTAAGGGCACCTGATATATACTGTTCCAGTAGCCTAGAAAAAGGCACGTGATACATATTGTTACAGTAGCCCACTAAGGGCACCTGATATATACTGTTCCAGTAGCCCAGAAAAAGGCATGTGATACATATTGTTCCAGTAATGTTCGTACAGCATGACGCGTGATAGGCGCGAATAACATGACGTTCTATGGACGCACATTGAAATCATGTATGTAACGCTGCGCAAGAAATACGAACGTGTTAACATTGCCATAAACGTTCGTAAAACGTAAAAATATTTTTCCTTCGCAACTGCGGAGAGTGGCATTATACTGTGATTTTGGGGTGTTGGGTGCACCCAGGCATGCTCCCCCTAATGTCCCAGTGTCATTCCGGAGGTGTTGGCATTGTTTAGGGAGGATTCATAGGGGATTTGGTGACCTCCAAGTGGTCGAATTTGGATTTCCAAGTGCCGAGAATTTTTTCCCCATAGACTATAATGGGATCGAATATTCGTTTTAATAGTCGAATCTCGGTGCCTATTCGATTCGAATTCTCGAAAGTCGAATATTTCACTACTCGCTCATCTCTAGTTGTTATACTTATATGGAACCTATTTTGTAACTCATGATCACACATACTTGATGACCCTCACCACCTATTACTTTCTGTCTCTAGTGCGATCATCTTCAAATCCACCAATAAATCTGGAACAGTTCAAAGAATGGGGAACATGCAAGGAATTAACCTTTTTTAAGGAGTTCAACATCGCTAATGATTATGGTAAGAAAATGATCATCAGTCACTTCCATTATCATTATGAATGGGATTTGAGTTGCAGTTACACATCACTACCACTACTCAGTGATTGGAGACAACTGCTTTCTGCCCCATTCACTGTCTGGGCTCCAAACATCTAATGGGTAGAGGTAGGGGTCCCTGCTGATCAGGAACTGATGGGATTTGTTGTGGACAGTTTATTGGTTTATTTTTTCCAGAAAGCCTGTTTAAACTAATCCACGCTAATCCACTGATAGATGTTAATATATATTATTTATATTTTTATTCTTCTCTTCAGCAAAAACATGCCCTGGACTTCTTGAAGTAAAGACACCTCTGCATCTGGAAGATTCCCAGGCAGGTTCACTTCACTTATATTCATTTATTTAAAATTTATCAACCACATCTGATGGAAGTTTGTTCCGAGCACCTACTACTCTTTTAGTAAAGTAATATTTTCTGCTATTTCCTTCGATAACCTCAGATTGTAGATTGCACCCCTTGTTCGTGCGTTCACTTTTTCTTACATTAAAAACACTTTCCTTCTGAACCTTAATTACTTCTTTAACATATTTAAAGTTTTGTCCATGTTCCCCCTTTGCCTTCTTTCCTCCAGACTATGCAGATTTAGAAGTGTTTAGATCTTAATGCCCCTATTCCACGAGTCGTTTGAAGGAGCAAACGAGCGCTATTAGCGCTCGTTTGCTCCTCGTTCCCCGCTCACTGCCGCCGCTATTCAACGCGGCGTCAGCGAGCGGGTGAGTGCGGGAGGGGCGGCGGGGAGCTGCTGGGGGGGCTGCCCGGGGGATCGCTGATCGTCCGGGCAGCCCATAGGATACAGCAGCGCCTGCTGCCGATGCTCCTATTCAACGGAGCGACGGCAGCAGATCGCTGCTATATCAGTCGCTTGTTTTTCAACATGTTGAAAAACAAGCGACTGCAACGATCAGCCGACATGAACGATGTCGGCTGATCGTTGCACTCTATTCCACGGGACGAATATCGTTCGTAGCGGTCGATATCGGCCGAATACGAACGATATTGCTCCTCTAAACGACCCGTGGAATAGGGCCTTAAGTCTAAGATGATTTTATGCTTCAGACCACCAACCATCTTTGAAACTGTTCTATTTTCTCAATATCTTTTTGTAGGTGAGGCCTCCAGAACTAGTCACAGTATTCCAGATGTGATTACTCTATGGGCGTCCCATTGGTTAGGTCTCCAACAGTCAGCCATATTTGTCAGAATACCCTTTTAGGGCTCCCTACCCTCTGATAATGATTTCTCTCATACTCCCTCCACTTCTGTAGAATATCTTTACCACTTGGCATCTTGTGGCTAAATCTCAAAACTCTATGGACCAACATTACAACGTGAGAATCCTCTACACTGCCCGACTGGAGATCAGTAAGAGAGAAGGAGAAATTACTCTAAAAGAGATCATCACAGCGTGAGTTGTAACCGAACATTCCCTTCTCCTCAGTGACCCTCTTGGTACTTGATCTAACATTTGTTCAACCAAATCAGCCATTTTCTAGAACCACCTTTGGTCGACCAGTCATCCAACCTGTATATACAGCATACTCTCTACTCTCTGCTAGGGATCCCAGCCGGAGAGTAAACTATGTGTATACACTCTGGCCGGGATCCCATAGACTGCAGTACAATGTAAGTTTAGTATTAATTATGGCCGTTGTTCCAAATCGGCAACAACAGCCATGATTAAAGGGGTTATCCAGTGCTACAAAAACGAGGCCACTTTCTTTTAGAGACAACACGACTCTTGTCTCCAGTTCAGGTGTGGTTTGCAATTGAGCTCCATTCACTTCAATGGAACTGAGCAGCAAAACCCCGCCCAAGCTGGAGACAAGAGTGGTGCTGTCTCTGGAAGAAAGTGGCCATGTTCTTGTAGCACTGGATAACCCCTTTAATACACAGCTTACGTTGTGTGAACATGGCCTAATAGTGCAATAGATGTCTAGAACAAAGAAGCAGAAATATCTCAGACACTGGAACCCTTTCTTATAGAATGTTCTGGCTTCCTTCCCCCTTAGGCCACAGGACAACGTTGTCTCAGAGCTGAAGTTTGGAGAACCAACTAAAGGTATTGACAAAAAAAAAAAATGTTAAAGTATCTAAACATGTGTAAGTGGTTAAGGAAACAATGGTGAGCACTTACACACATTTGTGTATAACTGGGTTCACACTGTGCGTTTGGTGTCCGTTTAATGGGGAAAAAACTAATTTAAAAAAGTATACATTTGTGCGCATCTGTTCACATCCTGTTTTCCATTGACTTCCAAATAAAGAAACAAATGGATCACAACGGATGTTGTTGTTTTTTTTAGCCACGTCAACCAGATTTTTATGTAAAAAAAAAATATCCGTTTTCGTCTGTTTTTTTTGTTTTTGTTTTTTCTTGGGGCTGACTGACCAAGAAATGCTATAATTCAAACTTTTTAAAAACTCTTTTTTTTTCCTCTAGATGGCAACATAGCCTTGATCTTTGACACTGATGATGGAGTGCTGCTTTTGGGGGTACAAACCAATACTGGAAGAACCTTATATCTTGCTTGTGAGTATGTGATGCAAACATATAATATATAGGCTGTATTCCTTATCAGTCACCTAGGCTTTTTATCATCAAGATAAGACACAGTACAGGCACACTGGCCTACTCTAAAATAAGAGAGAGCTCCTGGGCTACTCACACTGCGACTAAATCTAATGTACAATCTGTGACCATAGGGGAAGCTTACAAAATATATTTATTTTGTTTCTTTTTGACTTGAGCAGTTTTTTTTATAGCATTTAAAGATATGCTTTAGAAGGATGCCCCATGGACATAGACAACAGGAGACAGAAGCTGACCCATGAGTAGCATAGCAAAAGGGTTTGCAAAGGTTGCCATTGTGACTGGGCCCATATGTTAGGTGGCCTGTCCACCCTTCTCACTGCTTGCTCTCATTCTGTAGTTCCGCTGAATCGACTGTGAAAATGAATTGCTGCACATCGCTGCTACAACTAAATAGCTGGCAGGAGGAGGGGAGTCCTGTGCTCCCTGTGTGGTACTCGGCCAGTAGTGTTGATTGATAGTGTTATTTTGTCATGACACCAGCACTGTAGTAGTGCACAGGTGTGGTGTTGATACCGATTTATGTCCCCAAATGATCAATAACCTCCGGGCTTTCTGCGGGTCCCTTGGGCTCTTGTCACGGCAACCTGGAGTGGGTGAACCTCATGTGGTAGTTGACCCCCCCCCCCCCCCGGGATGTGGATACCACCACCCAGAGAAAGGGGAAAAATAACCCAAGGTGGATGGTGGTGTGGTAAGAGTGCAGGTGCAAACAGAGGAAACAGAGACCCATGTGTTTACTATAAAAATATAGAACAGTTTACTGAATGGAATTGCCAGGAAATAGTACACTCTATACAGATGTTGATGTGGGTGTCGTAGACTTCCAAGGTTACTTGGTTGTCTTGCACTGCGCAGTAGGATATGTAGACTTTTACTTTTGGTAGCTTTGTCCTACTGGGGTCGATTCCTCTTGTTTTCAGGAGATCGCTCTGCACTTTTTTGGGAGGTTCTTGGCGTGAGCTAGGGTGAACCTAGCTGGTCTTACTCACCAATTTCCCAAGAATATTTTGAATCACTCCTATCTTTCTAGCTGCTGCCGTCCGTCAGTTTCAAGTTTTTCTAAAAGCCGATCTACATCCAAGACAGGAAAATATATTCCTCATCATGCATCTCCCTAACTGGTCTGTTTGTGTACTCACCCCCTTAGTTTTCTTTCCTGCCGCTGCTGTCTTTACTATTGCACAGTAAACACAGGACTGTTTTTGTTTTTTTGTTTTTGCATCGCATCATCCCAGCAGTGATTAGGTGCATAGAGATGATGCAGATTATGTCTCCAAGTCGATAGACAGCTAACCCAACCCCCAGGGAGGAGATCAAATGTCCTGCGTCTACAAATAGAGGGGGGAGAGGGAGCAGAGTGTTGTCAGAGAGGACACAGAGAAGATGATTTTAGACATCCAAAGCTGTTAAATACAGGAAAAAACAGGGAAAGGGTGCAAGATAGGTTATACATGTGTATTAGACATAGAGTGGTATTTGGGGAAGGGGTATCCTTTAGAATATTGTTTTTGTTACCTGGATAACCCCTTTAAGGTAAGCTGTAAAAGACCTTTGATTTTATCTTGAATTACTCTAGAGCTTTTTAATAGTCAGCTTTAGTCAACTTTTTTTTTTTTTTTTTCTTTGTCCTTCAGTTCTCAGCTTCAGGGTTCAGATCTATAATAAATTCATAACGTGCTAGCCATTACTTTAGTAGACCTGGCGAGAAGCCTACTTGGGTCCTATTCTCGGTGCTATGAGGCCCTTTCACAACTTCTCCTCACAGGCTGAACATCTCCTTATTTCTCTTCCTCCTGCACTAAAACATTTGCACTGATAGGATGCCTGAATATCATCTGTATAAACAGAAGAACAGCATTAAGGATAACTAAAAGAGCTGATCTGTTCTCTCCTTTATGTCTAACAGCCAAGACACCAACCGTAAAACAGTTTTTCATCAAGAAATTTGAGGCCCAGGCTTTTTGCTTTGAGACAAAGTTTAATTACATCATACCAGGAAGCAGCAAGGACAATGGTGGTAAGAAACCAATACATGACCCCCCCCACCCCACCCCCCACCCTCAATATACACCCACTTCTAATTCCCCAATTCTTGTGTGTTTAAATTTTAGGAGCCGAAGCTTGTTCTCAGCATCTAAAGCAATGGGTGCCCACCACTTACCGAGACGTAAGTCAGTAGCTTTCACACACAGTAAAATAAAATGCTAATTCAATAATAAAATAGGTATAAAGCAGTGGCGTAGCTACCATAGAGGCAGGGTAGGCAGCTGCTATGGGGCCCATGCAGGAGGGGGGCCCAGGGGAGAAGGCAAGAGCTGTCCTGTGTCCCTCTGCTAAACCCCTTATGTACTGCAGTATGTATGTGACACAATTTTTTCTTACATGCTGTAACACAAAAAAAAGGGTTAACAAGCAGAACACAAAGGGGGAGATTTATGAAAGGGTTTAAATATACACCTGGTGTAAACTGCCCACAGCAGCCAATTACAGCTCAGCTTTCAGCTCTGGTAGGGTAAAAGAGGAGCTGTGATTGGTTGCTGTGGGCAGTTTACACCAGGGGGGACATTTATTAAGTCCGGCGTTTTCTGCTCCGGACTTAAAAATGTCCCCGCAGCTCCAGAACTATGGACATTTATGTAGAGGCGAACTGTCTCTACATAAATCCCGTGCGTGCCGGTGCGCACAGCGGGAAACCTACGCCAGCTGAGGGCTGGAGTAGGTTTCCTGCGTATTATTTGGCGAAACTAAAGATAAATAGCGTGGACTCTGATTCCGCGCCTCCCGTTCCGCCCCTCCACACCTCCTCCCCGCCCCCCTGGCGTACCCAGCGGAAAGTGCCGATTTGCAAATATTTTATTCGCAAAACGGCCATTTGCGAATAAAATATTCGCAAATCGGCACTTTCCGCCAAAAATAAATAAATACGTCGCTTGATATATGTACCCCCAGGTGTATATTTACACCCTTTCATAAATGTCCCCTAAATAGATCTCTGCTTCACTGCACTGAGAACCCCTGACCTCTGTTCTCAGCTGCCTGCCGCAATCAAGTAGGAAAATCTGCAGAGCTCCGTACAGAGGTCAGTGGTCATCAGTGAACCAACAGTAAAGCAGATATCTCCTTGTCTCCTGAACTTTGGGTCACTTATACACTGCAGTACATAAGGGGTTAAGCAGAAGGTAGTCTGCTCCTGCACCTATGTATTTAACTATAAGGGCTCCTAATGGGCCCTTATAGTGAAAAACAGTCGACTGACAGAGCAAGAAGCCATTGGCTCTCTGCTCTGCCAGTCACTTTTGTGGCTGCAGCCAGGATTCTGCCTCTGGCAAAAAGATTAGATTAGATTCAAAATACGTCCGCGTTTCATATCTATGGAGCATGAAGAGGAACGAAACTGTGGTCACCCAGATAGGAAGACAAGTGGATTTAAGTCAATGTGAGCCGTGAGGGATACATGAGAGAGTTGGGCTATGAAAAGAAAATATTAGAATATTAGAAATCTTGGGTCACCATAATCTGTCTCCTGGTCATCTAAGAAAAAGACGGCAGTAGGAGCGAGGATACACCTTCCACAGCCCCTCTCATATCTTCTGCTGTCTGTATCTTGAGCTCCATTCCCCATTACCAGTGGAGGCTACTACTATGGATACATAACACAGGTTCTGTACAGAGGATTTATACCACCTGATTTTTGTACATTTTTCACCAGCCAATCTTTATGTCAGTCTTTAGGTAAATGGGTCCTGATGGCCACCGCCTATGAAAGCCTGACAACAGCTCTACATCAACAGAATATATATAAAGAAATTACATTTACTCTTCAAAATAATGAAGTGCACCAGCTCATCTATTTGAAAGAGTGAGTATGACCTACTGGGAGTAGTAGTATTTGAATTACGGCTGTGAGAGTGTACTAAGCTAGAGGGTACCATCGGAGGTTATATGGGAGAGAGTCTAGTCTAGTCACATGACGGCCATACTGGAGTTATCCTAAAACATACTGGCCACAATGGAGTCATTCTATTACATGACAGCCATATTGGAGTTATCCTACCTCATGGTGGCCATTTAGAGTTATCCTACCACATGCCAGCCACATTGGAGTTATTCTATCACATGATGGCCACATTGGAGTTATTCTATCACATGATGGCCATATTGGAGTTATTCTACCAAGTCGGCCACATTGAAAGTATTCTAGCTATGTCAGCCATATTGGAGTTATCCTACCACATGCCGGCCAGATTGGAGCTATCCTACCACATGGTGTCCATATTGGAGTTATTCTACCACATGGTGGCCACATTGGAGTTATCCTACCACATGGGGGCCATATTGGAGGTATTCTACCACATGGTGGCCACATTGGAGTTATCCTATCACATGGTGGACATATTGGAGTTATTCTATCACATGATAGTCATATTGGAGTTATCTTACCACATGTCGGCCACATTGGAGTTATTCTACCACATGATGGCGACATTGGAGTTATTCTACCACATGATGGACATATTGGAGTTATCCTACCCCATGATGGCCACATTGGAGTTATTCTACCACATGGTGGCCACATTAGAGTTATTCTGCCACATAGTGGCCACATTGGAGTTATCCTACCACATGATGGCCACATTGGAGTTATTCTACAACATTATGGCCATAATGGAGTTATTCTACCAGATGCCAGCCACATTGGAGTTATCCTACCACATGCCGGCCAGATTGGAGCTATCCTACCACATGGTGGCCACATTGAAGTTATTCTACCACATGGTGGCCACATTGGAGTTATCCTACCACATGATGGCCACATTGGAGTTATTCTACTACATGATGGCCATATTGGAGTTATTCTACCACATGATGGACATATTGGAGTTATCCTACCACATGATGGCCACATTGGAGTTATTCTACCACATGGTGGCCACATTGGAGTTATTCTACCACATGATAGCCATATTGGAGTTATCTTACCACATGTCGGCCACATTGGAGCTATTCTACCACATGATGGCCACATTGGAGTTATTCTACTACATGATGGCCATATTGAAGTTATTCTACCACATGAAGGACATATTGGAGTTATCCTACCACATGATGGCCACATTGGAGTTATTCTACCACATGGCGGCCATATTGGAGTTATCCTACCACTTGGTGGCCACATTGGAGGTATTCTACCACATGCTAGCCATACTGGAGTTATCCTACAACATGGTGGCCACATGACAGTTATCCTACCACATGGTGGCCAAATTGGAGGTATTCTACCAGATGCTAGCCATATTGGAGTTCTGCTTCCACATAGTAGCCACATTTAGTGTCTTCTCTAGAACAGAAGAAATACAATTATTGCTGTTTCCAGATACCTGACACTGAAGACAGTGGGACTGGCCCAGGAATCCAGAATAGTCCAGTGGAATCAGGGACAGTTGGGGGTAGATAGGTAGGCAACTATACACATAGTCAGTGGTATGGATGCTATTTAAAAAAAAAAAAAAAAAAAAACTTTTCCCATTACATAGATGGAATATTGAGCAAGGCATGAAAGAGAAATAATAGTGAATAAATATGTTCAGATTAAAAGGGGTAATAGCACCACTATTCTCAATAGGCCGTGTTGGGTACTGTAGCTAAGTCCTATTTATAAAAATCATAAACCATTAATCTCATTTCAGGTTTTCCGACAAAGGATCTACAGGTTCAAGGACAAGAACCCAAGGCATCGATGCATATGTGGAAGAGACTACTGGACACATCATTTTTATAGGTAACACTTCACAGATTACTTTTGAGTGTCAAACCAACGTGCCAGGTTGTTGTGGGTCCCTTGGACTATCGGTACCATCACCCACAGGAAGGGGAAAAATAACCCAGTCCCAGTGATCTAAAAATAGGAGGTGCTTAGAGAAGTAACTAGAAGAGAGGTAGTTGTAGCGGTGCTTGAAGAGTGGAGTAGAGCAGAGGAGAAGAGTTGGTTGAAGGACCCAGACCCAGTGTAGCAATATACTCTGCCAGAACTTCAGAGAATACCTTATAGTGAGACATTTACTTGTACCCATGTTTAGACTATATCTGACCAGCTTGTGCCCTACAGTGTCGAGTAACCCGTCCTAATAGGGTGATACAAGCCCCATTTGTGGTTATCTGGTGGTGTCCCAGTTACCTGCACTGCGATATAGGATACATAGACCTTCCTTTGGTAGCTTTGTCCTATCCAGGCTACTTCCTCTTGTGTTTCAGAATACTGCCCTGCACCTTTTAGATGTGTTCTCGGCGTGGGGGGGGGGGTGCAATGCTGCCTCCGACCACAAGAGATACTGGCAGGGTAGGAAGCCCTACTAGTGGGTGCTGTGAGCCGTAGCTACCATGGAGGCATGTAGGGGTACGTATGAGGGTATTATATCCATATTAAAAGGTTATATATGAGGATATTATATACATATGAGAGGGGTATAAATGAGGGTATTATATACATATGAGATGGGTATATATAAGGGTATTATATACATATTAGAGTGGTATATATGAGCGTATTATATTCATGTGTTTTGCAGAAGTGGCCCTTGCCCCCCTGACACACGGGCCCCATATCAGTTGCGTGGTCTGCCAACATGGTACTGTTGCTACGTCACTGCTCATCATGCTAGGACAGACAAAATTTATCATGATAGGAATTGTAGTTAAGTGACAGCTGGGGGTCTGAAGGTTCCTCATCTCTGTCCTACAGCATAAATATACTTAGTAATCCACTCTATGAAAGGTTTAGGCAAGCGCTCTATACTTCTTTACTATTGTGTTGGGTAGCAGGGAAACAGTTCATGGTTTCCTTAGCCCCTTCTACAAAGATTCCCAGAGCATTTACATAATCCACCTCAGTGGTAGGGACTGTGACAACCAAGGAGTCCAAGGAGTCCAGAGTTTGTGTGTACAGTCCCCCATGTAGGATATGTGACACCATTCATCTCACCTGTCATGTCTTCTCTCTCCATAGATTTCCGACAGAATGAGACCACCGTCCACACAGTGAGCCCCAACTGCAACATTATCTCTAATGAGAAAAGACACCTTCTATACTGTATGTAACCTGTCACCTGTCCCCTACACAGAAATACTAGTAATAGTATAGTCTTCTATGGGGAATGGGAGCAGTGTAACAGTAGTTATATTCTTGTATATAGGAGCAGTATCATAGTAGTTATATCCTTGTATATAGGAGCAGTATTATAGTAGCTATATCCCTGTATATAGGAGCAGTATTATAGTAGTTATATTCTTGTATATAGGAGCAGTATTATAGTAGTTATATTCCTGTATATAGGAGGCAGTATTATAGTAGTTATATTCCTGTATATAGGAGCAGTATTATAGTAATTATATTCTTGTATATAGGGGGCTGTATTATAGTAGTTATATTCTTGTATATAGGAGCAGTATTATAGTAGTTATATTCCTGTATATAGGAGCAGTGTTACAGTAGTTTTATTCCTGTATATAGGAGCAGTATTATAGTAGTTATATTCTTGTATATAGGAGCAGTATTATAGTAGTATATTCCTGTATATAGGAACAGTATTATAGTAGTTATATTCTTGTATATAGGAGCAGTATTATAGCAGTTATATTCTTGTATATAGGGAGCAGTATTATAGTAGTTATATTCTTGTATATAGGAGCAGTATTATAGTAGTTATATTCCTGTATATAGGAGCAGTATTATAGCAGTTATATTTTTGTATATGGGGGGGGCAGTATTATAGTAGTTATATTCCTGTATATAGGAGCAGTATTATAGTAGTTATATTCCTGTATATAGGAGGCATTATTATAGTAGTTATATTCCTGTATATAGGAGCAGTATTATAGTAATTATATTCTTGTATATAGGGGGCTGTATTATAGTAGTTATATTCTTGTATATAGGAGCAGTATTATAGTAGTTATATTCCTGTATATAGGAGCAGTGTTACAGTAGTTTTATTCCTGTATATAGGAGCAGTATTATAGTAGTTATATTCTTGCATATAGGAGCAGTATTATAGTAGTATATTCCTGTATATAGGAACAGTATTATAGTAGTTATATTCTTGTATATAGGAGCAGTATTATAGCAGTTATATTCCTGTATATAGGGGGCAGTATTATAGTATATTCTTGTATATAGGAGCAGTATTATAGTAGTTATATTCCTGTATATAGGAGCAGTATTATAGCAGTTATAGTTTTGTATATAGGGGGGGCAGTATTATAGTAGTTATATTGTATTGTATATAGGAGCAGTATTATAGTAGTTATATTCCTGTATATAGGAGCAGTATTATAGTAGTTATATTCTTGTATATAGGAGCAGTATTATACTACTTATATTATTGTATATAGGAGCAGTATTATAGTAGTTATATTCCTGTATATAGAAGCAGTATTATATTAGTTATACGAGTAGTAGAAAAGAAAGACTGGGGCACTCACCAGGCTTACAAGCTGGGTTTATTGCGACTTCAATCCATAGGTGAGGGAGGACAGATGGAATAGCGGGCGCTTACACCCCCGGGACGACGTTTCACGCCCACTCGGCGCTTCTTCCTGCCGGGGAATCACCTGACCTCGGGAGGGGGAGTGTTTAAATACCGTTCACCAAAAATACAAAAAAGGTAACCAGTGACAAAAATAGTAATAAAAACACAAAATCATAGGCAACTATTGTAATCGTTGCGCTCGTTGAGTCCAAGCGGACCGACGGCATTTAACTTAGAGATCCAATAGACCTCTCTGGACAGTAGGCGTCTATGCCAGTCAGTGTGTCACGGCCGCGGCGGCTTCCCGGGTCCCGGGTTGCCGCCGCGACCGCCGCCTGTCCCGTGCAGCCGCCGGGGTCCTTGTGTAGGGACCCGGCGCTGCTGCTGCTTCGGCCCCTGGGGCGCCTCACCTCTCCTCCGTGCATGTCGCGGTCTGTGCCGGCCGGCGCGCGCGTCCCCGCCTCCTAGGGCGCGCGCGCGCCGGCTGTCTCAGATTTAAAGGGGCAGTGCGCCCCTAATTGGTTAGTGGCACCAATCACTCCCCTATAAATCCCAGCATGCCCTGTCCCTTGTGTTGGAGCCTCTACATGCTTCCCATAGCGTTTGGCCCAGCTCCCTGTTGTTCCTGATTCCTGTCCGCTACCTGGTCCCTAGTCCTTGTTCCAGATTCCTGTCCACTACCCGGTCCCTAGTCCTTGTTCCTGATTCCTGTCCACTACCCGGTCCCTAGTCCTTGTTCCTGGTTCCTGCTTCCCCGTTACTCTATTGCTCCTGTCTTCAGCCTGTCTCCTGCGGTCACGACTACAGACCTCTGTCACTACCATCTCCTGCCTACTGCTCCTGCCACGCCTCGCCTGCCATCACCAGCAACCAAGCCAGGGGTAGCTACCTGGGGGTCGCCTGCCGCAGCAAGTCCATCCCGCCTTGCGGCGGGCTCTGGTGAAAACCAGCGGCCCCTTAGACTCCGCTCCCTGGTGAGGTTAGTGCCATCGCTGGTGACGGTCCAGTGGATCCACTACTCCAGGCGTTACAGTAGGCTCCAACCATGGATCCCGGCGAGGTGCCTGATCTCCGTGACGTTGCCAGAGTGGTCACTCAGCAGGCGCAACAAATCCAGAAACAGTCGCAGCAGATCCAGCAACTCACTACCGCCTTACAGCAGCAGACTACTGCCCAGCGCACACCACCTCCTGACGCTTCTTCTTCACTCCGACTGGCTCTCCCAAGCAAGTACTCTGGGGACTCTAAGTTGTGCAGAGAATTCTTGACTCAGTGCACCATGCACATTGAACTTTTGAGTAGTCAGTTTTCCACCGAGCGCTCTAAAGTGGCTTTCATCATCAGCCTATTGGAAGGTAGAGCCCTGGCCTGGGCCACGCCACTGTGGGACCGTGATGATCCTGTTGCTGCCAATCTCCGGGCCTTCCTATTCAAGTTTCGCTCCGTCTTTGAGGAACCTGCCCGTGCTTCTTCAGCCGAGACTGCTCTCCTCAACCTCTCTCAAGGCAGCTCCTCTGTTGGTGACTACGCCATCCAGTTCCGCACCCTGGCAGCTGAATTGGACTGGAACGAGGCCGCCCTATTGGCCACCTTCAAGAAGGGTCTGTCTAGTCGAGTGAGAGACGTGCTCGCTGCCCGAGACCTGCCTACCTCCCTGAACGAACTCATTCTACTGGCCACCCGAGTTGATACTCGTTTTTCGGAGAGGGAGGAGGAGGTTCGGCATGAACATCTACTAAGCCGTTCCCGTCGCCATCCCCAGCTGGCGCCGGTTTTCCAGAATCCTGACCTTTCGATGTCCCAGCCCTCTCCTGAGATTCCTATGCAGGTGGAAAGGGCTCACCTGACGCCTGATGAAAGAATCCGGCGCCTGGAGCGGAATCTCTGTCTCTATTGCGGTGGTTCCGATCACTTCCGGCTGGGATGTCCCCTACGTCCCCAAACATCCGGAAAATGCTCGCACCTAGGTCCGGTGGGACAGGTGTCCCTAGGTGTGAATGCCACCTTTCCAAGTCTGTCTATGCCAGTTTCCATCCGGACTCCCTCAGGACAAAATCATCAGACTACTGCCTTCCTCGATTCTGGGTCAGCAGGCAGTTTTATTGCGGCAACATTGGTCCAAAGATGGCGGCTACCCGTGACACGACTAGCCAGGCCCCTGACTATCTCCTCGGTCACGGGCGAAATTCTTACCGACCGTGTGTACTACCAGACCGCACCTTTAGTCCTCCAGGTGGGTCCTTTACATCAAGAAGAGATATCCTTCTACGTCCTGCCCCATTCTTCCCCCGCGGTCCTCCTGGGACTCCCGTGGCTGCAAGAACATGCCCCTCAGCTGGACTGGAGAACCGGGGAGATTCTCAGTTGGGGTCAGGACTGTTCCAACCAGTGTCTCAAGTCACCTCAGACCAAGTGTACTATGTCGTTTTCTGTCCCTACCAAGCCTCTATCCGGCCTACCGGCAGAAGACCAAGACTCGGCGGATGCCTTCTCTGCCGAGGTGTACCCTCTCTCCGTACCCAAGACTGAGGTCATGTCCTCTCACCACCGGGAGAACTTACAGAAGGACCTCGTCCACAGACCCACATTCCCTTGCCACGTTTTACCGCCTGATCGCCTAGTACCAGTCGTCACCTCCTCTCTTCGGAGAGTACCCCCCGGAAAGACTCATGTTCACCCTGCGCTTCGAAGAGGTATTTTGAAGTGGGGACATTCCTCGTTGGAGGCCGGGCACCCTGGAGTCCGTAAGACCGGCCAACGGATCTCTCGCCACTACTGGTGGCCCAGTCTATCCCAAGATGTCAAAGACTTTGTGGCTTCCTGTGCCATTTGCAGGCAAGAAAGAGGGGGAGGCCAAAGGGGGGGGTACTGTCACGGCCGCGGCGGCTTCCCGTGTCCCGGGTTGCCGCCGCGACCGCCTCCTGTCCCTTGCAGCCGCCGGGGTCCTTGTGTAGGGACCCGGCGCTGCTGCTGCTTCGGCCCCTGGGGCGCCTCACCTCTCCTCCGTGCATGTCGCGGTCTGTGCCGGCCGGCGCGCGCGTCCCCGCCTCCTAGGGCGCGCGCGCGCCGGCTGTCTCAGATTTAAAGGGGCAGTGCGCCCCTAATTGGTTAGTGGCACCAATCACTCCCCTATAAATCCCAGCATGCCCTGTCCCTTGTGTTGGAGCCTCTACATGCTTCCCATAGCGTTTGGCCCAGCTCCCTGTTGTTCCTGATTCCTGTCCGCTACCTGGTCCCTAGTCCTTGTTCCAGATTCCTGTCCACTACCCGGTCCCTAGTCCTTGTTCCTGATTCCTGTCCACTACCCGGTCCCTAGTCCTTGTTCCTGGTTCCTGCTTCCCCGTTACTCTATTGCTCCTGTCTTCAGCCTGTCTTCAGCTCCTGCCACGCCTCGCCTGCCATCACCAGCAACCAAGCCAGGGGTAGCGACCTGGGGGTCGCCTGCCGCAGCAAGTCCATCCCGCCTTGCGGCGGGCTCTGGTGAAAACCAGCGGCCCCTTAGACTCCGCTCCCTGGTGAGGTTAGTGCCATCGCTGGTGACGGTCCAGTGGATCCACTACTCCAGGCGTTACACAGTGCCATCAGTAGGGGTTTTCACCCTCTCGAGCCCCATAAATTTGATGCAGCTAGTGTCTCCTTTGTGTACTGTACGTATGTGGTCAATTAAACGTGGCACACCTTTACCGGTCCTGGTGGAGTACATGTGCTCTTTATACCGGATCCACATCTTCCTTTTGGTTTTACCGATGTAAAAAAACATACACGGGCAGAAAATAGCGTAGACCACGAAAGTGCTTTGGCATGTAATGAAGTCCGTTATATTGATATCTGTGCCATTCAGCTTGACATATGGCTTATCATGCATGAAGCTGCAGTATCCACACTGCCTACACTTCTTGTTTCCTGCAGGTAAGGCCTGTCTAAGCCAGTTGGCTTCTCTGGGTTTGGCATTCTGAGCCATGTTGAGCACATCACCTATGGTTTTATTTTTTCTAAAAGTAATAACTGGAGGATTGCTAACCTTGGGGTTCAGATCGGAATCTGTTTCTAGTAACTTCCAATTTTTCTTAATGGCTGAGGAGATGATATTATTCAGGGGGGTATTTTGAAATACAAAAGAAAAACTAGCAGGTTTTATATCTTTGTGTGTGTGATATAGAAGAGTGTTTCTATCTAAATTAGCCGCTCTGTTCAGGCTCTCTGACACAATTTTCTCTGGATAACCTCTTCTGTGTAGCCTAGTTGCCAAAGACTTGGCTTGATTACAGAAGCTGTCATAAGAGGAGTTGATCCTTCTGAGCCTGGTCATTTGGCCGAAAGGGATTGCATTTCGTACTGCTGCAGGATGGGAGCTATGGTAATGTAAAAGTGAATTGCTGGAAGTGGGTTTACGGTATACGGAGGTATGTAATGAACCCTTTCTCGCCTCAATCGAGACATCAAGAAATTCTATACTCTGTCCCCCAAACTTGTGTGTAAATATCATATTAGAGATGTGGATCCGGTATAAAGAGCACATGTACTCCACCAGGACCGGTAAAGGTGTGCCACGTTTAATTGACCACATACGTACAGTACACAAAGGAGACACTAGCTGCATCAAATTTATGGGGCTCGAGAGGGTGAAAACCCCTACTGATGGCACTGACTGGCATAGACGCCTACTGTCCAGAGAGGTCTATTGGATCTCTAAGTTAAATGCCGTCGGTCCGCTTGGACTCAACGAGCGCAACGATTACAATAGTTGCCTATGATTTTGTGTTTTTATTACTATTTTTGTCACTGGTTACCTTTTTTGTATTTTTGGTGAACGGTATTTAAACACTCCCCCTCCCGAGGTCAGGTGATTCCCCGGCAGGAAGAAGCGCCGAGTGGGCGTGAAACGTCGTCCCGGGGGTGTAAGCGCCCGCTATTCCATCTGTCCTCCCTCACCTATGGATTGAAGTCGCAATAAACCCAGCTTGTAAGCCTGGTGAGTGCCCCAGTCTTTCTTTTCTACTACTCGTATTGCATACGCTATCCTGTTTTCCTGGGAGCACCCCTCTGCACAAGCATATACAGGCCTGATTTCTGGCAGTCAGCTCCAATACGCTATCATCGCCGGCAGTGCCGATCGCACTCTACCTCTGCATTATATTAGTTATATTCCTGTATATAGAAGCAGTATTAGGCTATGTTCCCACTTTGGGAACGGGCTGTCATATAAAGACAAAAGGTGGCAGTCTTTTCATATTGACAGCAGCACAGGGAGGAACAATGCTTTTAATAAGGTTTTAATATAATTCACATGAGTTAAAATACAACGTGAGACAGAAAAATACAAAGAAAGTTTTTCTTAAAACATTCTAGGTATAAACTGATAAGTTGTGAGGTCTTACAATACACAAATAACACAACCATCACTATATTGTCTCCTATTTCTATATATACTTCAATTACAGGTCGTGAAAACCAAGTGCCTACTCTCAGCGAACTGATTCAGTTTGTAAAGTTCTCGACTTGCCGGGACTTCAACAAGATTTTGATTCAGTCATCCTTATGTGAGTATCCGACTCTGGGATTTATCCTAGGGGATGGAGAAGAAAATGAATCAGTCATTTGCACCATCACACGTGGCTGTGTACAATCCATACAGTCTTCACGTCTTGGATTTTATGAGTTGCCTTTGTTTCACTTTTTAGTGACTTCCTGCTCTGAGATCCCCGCTGAAGTCAGTAACCTAGATGTGGAAAAGGTAATGTTACCACAATGTGACATAGTCCAAGGCATATCTTTATATAAAGTCACTGCAGTCAACCTCATTTTAGCACAGGAAGAAGTTGCCCATAAGCTCCTACTGTCCGCCATTACTGCAGACTTTATAAATCGTGTGTTCCTGATAGAAGAAGGCTCCAACAGCATCCACAATGTAAAATCTTCAAATACAATGTTTTGGCTCACCACAAGCTTTTGTCTAGTACTTGACAAAGACTCGTGGTAAGCCAAAATGTTGATGATTTTACATCATGGATGCTGTTGGACCCTCCTTCTACCTGTATTGTGACCCACTTCCTGGGATTGTGGGTCTTCCATTGTGCATTCATTTTCCAGCTCACAGAACTGATCGTTCGTTGCTTTTGGACTTCATTCTCTTTCCAGCAAAACATATGTTTCTGTCACAAGGGGCCCTTTCGGCCTCTCACGTCTTGGAGATCACTGTTAGGGATGTTTACAGCAGGTCACGACTAGAGATGAGCAAACCGAAGTGTACGAACCCGAGTTCAACGGAAAATTTTGGGTCAAACTCAGATTTAAGAGCAACCAAGACATTTGCCGATTTGTCGCAGCAAACCTCAGCAAAATTAAGCTATCCAGGTCTAAGAGCAGAAAAAAAGGAAGAAGAGAAGAGAACGTGGCCAGGACGTCTGAAGCCATCAACGGGAATGCACCATAGCCAATCAGGAGGCACAAAGGGGGTGGGTGGCCTGACCTGTGAGCACCATGCGTCCCATGAATGGGGTTAGCCAATCAGGAGGCACATAGGGGTGGGTGACCTGACCTGTGAGCACCATAAGTCCCATGAATGGGGTTAGCCAATCAGGAGGCACATAGGGGGTGGGTGAGCGGTGAGCTGCATGAATGACATTGGATAGGCAGGGAAAGAGAAGGCTCCTCGATGGTGACTACTACTTTATACCAGCAGGCAGGCAGCTCATTATTATCTCATCACCAGAGAATCTTATTCAGCATCAGGCAGCAAGGAACAGAACTGGACAGGCTTCTCTATCCTCAGTTTCCCAATCCATTATAGCTGACAGACAGGACTTTACACTTAACCTCTTCCATGTTACTTTAACTAAAGAGATTTTCTTACAACTATAGATCAGTTTTATGGTGTATTTTATTCCCATCAGATTGCCGGCACATGGAAGCTCGCCGCTGCTGCCGCCATTGTTACCGAAAGTGATAAGAGGTTTCCAAACTGGATACGATTTACCGTAAAGAATGGGGAGTTGACACTCACAGATGGCACCTGGTAAGAGACACATCCACAGTTTGCAGCATTAATCTATCAGCTTTAGAAGAGGACAACTCATGTGGAGCCAAGGCTGAATCAGCCTTTTGCAAACATTTATTTCCAACTTGATTCAGGTTTAACTTTACCAAGTCCTAGGAACAAAATGTTTCCAGTTGGTGGCACATGGTCCCATGGTGTTGCCACTCTGGTGGGAATAGGTTACGTCCTGAACCACTAAGATAGTCTCATTTTGGTATCAATAGGGTGCTGCCTCAATACCAGCCACTAAAGGACACCTCCCTGACACCATCATAGCTATAGTGGTTCATCAAAGTCTTGTCCATTATGAAGATCTACTTAATATGGGAAAGATACGTAATTCTAATATCTACTGTACCTGACACAGTAACCCCCTTGGAGATGTTAAAGGGGTACTCTGGCATGAGAAAACTTATGATATAATCCTGCAGTTATATTGGCTGAGTGAGCTGTTACTGCCAAGAAAAGTCCATCTTGGAAGTGGTGGCAGGATTGTTCAGCAGGGGATGGAGAGATACTGACGGAGGACATTGGGGAAGCATGGTGATTCAAGAATAGCTTCTATGTTATTTTCTATATAACAGCAGCTATAAATATAAAGTTTTCTCACACCAGAGTACTCTTTTAATTAAGATTTTATGCAATTTAAGGAGTAATTCAAATAATTTGAATTGTTTTGTAAAACATTTTAAATGAGACAAATTACATCTATTGTGATATCACTGCAGGACGGGAACAGCCAAGAAGATAGGAAATAATCAACTTCAATATACCAAAGGTAAGGACCATCTCACAGAACATCTCCCGAGATCATTGCATATACTGTTCCTGTCTCACAAATTGTTGGGTATTTCCCAGATAATGGACAAGTAAAGGAAATTAAGTTTCACGAACCTCTGGGAGACTCCCTTCTGATCTCTGTTAAAAGTGGCGGAAAGACCTCCTTGGTCCTCTACTGTAAGTGTCTGAGATTTTTCAGCAATATAACACAAAAAATGTGAAAGGATGATTTTTGTTATCTTATTGTTTCCTTGAATTAAAATGTTTTTTTTTTATACTTAGTTTATAGAATTTTTTTCTCTTTTACAATGTGTGAACCAGCCATTTAGTTTTCCTTAAAGGAGAAATCCGTCTATATCAAAAATCTCACAGGCGGCAGGGATAGGGGAGAAAATGTTTACCATTTCCTGTGCCCACAATGCACTGCATGGATATCCTGGAGCCTGGTGGGGGTCCCGGAGCATTTTATCCACACCTATAGTGGCTCATGGGGGTGGTGTTGTTGGGGCATCACCACTTGGGAGTTATTTTGACAGCCTGGGACCGTCAGTGAGTCTTTTCGCTCCTTAATGCACTGGGCCTAGGATTCGATATCTGTCCTCTCTGTACCTCCACCACCGAGTATGTTGCTCTGTCATCTATTGATTCTTTTCTATTACATGTATTACAGCTAAATCCAACCATGCAAGACCCAAAGCTCTCCTAAAGTTTAGACACCTTGCAGCCTGTACGTTTACCCCTGTGGTATTTTGGGAGGACTAGAGGTAAGAACTGGGTGGGCGGGCGGTGGTGCCACTTCAGTAGTAATCCCCAAGATTAAAGGATATGGGATCACTAGCTGATCAGGAGTGTCAAACCACCAATCAGAAAAATGAAGGCCCCTTAACCTCCAATGAATAGTGGAGCAGCGTATGTACTTGGCCATTGCGCCACTTACTGTCTATAGGACTGCCTATCTGTGCTGACCTCCAACAATTAACCTCCATTTTCATTATCGGTGGGAATTCCAGCAGTTGGAATCATCAGGTATAATGTAATATAGATGGGGGATAACTAGAGATGAGCGAACCTCGAGCATGCCGAACGTTCAGCATTTGATTAGCGGGGGCTGCTGAACTTGGATAAAGCTCTAAGGTTGTCTGGAAAACATGGATACAGCCAATGACTATATCCGTGTTTTCCACATAGCATTAGGGCTTTATCCAACTTCAGCAACCACCGCTAATCAAATGCCGAACGTTAAATTGTTAAACAATTGAACAATTGTTTATTTAGCAGGTCTTTAGTAAAGTTCTAGTAGTTCATTGATCTAGACTGCATTGATTTATTTGTACTAGCCTATTTACAGAAGTTATCAAGCGTAACATGGCCACTTTCTTCCAGAAACAACTCTTGCCTCCAGTTTAGGTGGGGTTTGCAATTAAGCTCCATTCACTTCAATGGAACCGAGTTGCAAAACCTGCATCCAAACTGGAAACAAGTGTGGGGCCATGTTTATCTAACACTGGACTAAATCTTTTTAGTTTTAGTGGGAAAACACTGTGGGATGTAGAATACTGAGCAGTTCCTCAAGGTTCTCACTTTCTAGGGGCTTCCCCAGGCAGAACATTACTTGACCAATGAACCCCTCACTACCCCCAGACCACCAGGGATTTTAAAATGGATGGAGAATTTACATTTGTCTTTTTCTCTTTGGTTCTAGATAAAATATCTTCAAGTTTCAAGTCTCAAGAGGCTTTTTGACATCTGCTGTGCCCTACAAGGATCTTAGTGATGGTTGTAGAATAAAGATCATTTTTGAGTATCCAGACTGGACTATTATTTGTATAAAAAAACATGAAATAAATCAATGGAAGTGATCTCATATAACTGAGAATATAAAGCTATTACATATTTATAGTAAATGAAGTATATTATACAATTAAATATCTTAAACTGATGTCAGGGGTAGCGCCCTCTGCTGTTCCTTGTTCTGCTGATTTCTGTGTCCACCTTCTGCAGCCTGCACTGGTGGACGCACATGTTCAGTTGCTAGCCTTCTCATTATGCATTGATACCCAGTTATAAATTTGTGCATCATATGTTTCTTTTATGGACCTACAAAAGTTTATATAGAGTAAGAACTACTATTATAGAAGTGTATAAAACTTTAAAGGGATTATCCAATGCTACAGAACAAGGCCCCTTTCTTTCAGAGACATTATAACTATTGTCTCCAGTTTGGGAGCAAGTTTTGTAACTCGGTTCCATTGAAGTGAATGGAGCTTAACTGCAAATTACACTTGAACTGGAGACAAGAGAGGTGCTGTCTCTGAAAGAAAGTGGCCATGTTTTTGTAGCACTGGATAACCCCTTTAAATAATAAAAAAGATAGGTGGGGATAGTTGGAAAGAAAATTCAGAGTGAAGGTAGACAGTAGAGTTGATCGAACCTTGGGAAATCCTAGGTTCGATCGAACTCGAACATTCACGAACGCGCCGCATTTAATTGCTGAAGCCTTCCCGGTCCGTGGGGAAGGTCCGAGGAGACTGCCCGGGTACCGCCTATTACCTAGGCTGAATCCCGGAATTCCAGGTGGTACCTGGGCTGTCTCCTCCTTCCGCACGGACTGGGAAGGCATCAATCAAATGCGGCAGGTTCGTGAATGTTCGAGTTCGATCGAACCTAGGATTTCCAGAGGTTCGCTCAACTCTAGTAGACAGGAGGTGCGCGAGCATACACCTCGTGGTTCTTGGGTAAAGGTAGCCATACACATTCAAGAACTGAAGGCCAAATGGTGGTCTATTGTACCTATTACATTTTTTTATTCTATTTTTTGTATATTTGAAGGGATGTTTACACAAATTAAACAAAAAAAAAAATAGAAAGAAAAAAATGTAGTAAGTTAACCAGACACCCTCCGCTCAGAGAGCCGATCTGCCAGATAATCTGCTAGATAATCGTTTAGTGAGGGCTACAGGGACATCGTTACCGATGTCCTTGCAGCCCTTGTTTAAACAAAATACATTACCTATCCATGTTGCAGGTCTTCTCTTGCGCTCCTTCTTCCTCCCGGTCCCTCGCGCAGCAGTAGCTTCGGTGCAGCCTGTCTGAGCTGACAGACCGCTCAGCCAATCACTGGCTGCGGCGGTCCTGGCCAGTGATTGGCTGAGCGGACTGTCAGCTAAGACAGGCCGCACCGAAGCTGCTGCTGTGTGCGGGACCGGGAGGAAGAAGGAGCGCAGGAGAAGCCCTGCAACATATTTAGGTATTGTATGGTGTTTAAACAAGGGCTGCAAGGACATCAGTAACGATGTCCCTGTAGCCCTCACTAAACAAAGAGAGGAGCTGCCAGAAGAGCTGCCAGGAGAAGAGCTGCCATGCTTAGGTAAAGCATGGTGCTTGTGAAATCGTTGGTCACCCGCCGCGCATCGCTATTCCATGCAGCGATTAGCAGTCGGTGCCTGATGATTTGAGGTTTGAAGCTAAATAAACGATCAGCTGATGACACGATCATCAGCTGATCGTTGTCTCTATTCCATGGAGTGATAATTGGCCCGATTAGGCCGATTATCGCTCCGTGAAATAGGCCCCTTAGCAGATAACTGAACACAGTATCAAATCTGCTGCAGATCCTATAGGTGTGAACGCACCCTAAAGAGTTTTTCTTTCCTTTGATTGTCCTTTTTTTATGTTTTGCTATTAGTGGATATAAAACAGTAAACATGTTATCCTGACCTCTCCGGGCGCCCTCTGTGTCCTCCTCTGGAGTTGCCGGTGTTGTCCGTTGACTACAGTACAGAACCTCCACTTCTGAGATGAATTCATCTTGGGAGTGACAGCCTGCTCAGCCAATCACTGGTGGGGCTGCCCTTTCTCAGTCAGCGATTGGCTGAGCGGGCTGTCACTCTCAAAATGAGTCCATCTCGGAAGTTGAGGCTTTGCAGTCAGCGGTGGACATCGGTGACACTAGAGCAGCACGTCGAGGGAACGCAGCTTGGTAAGTATAGGATGTTTATGGTTTTACATGCACCAGCAGCAATACATTTTTTTTTAAAAAAGGCCGACCCTCGGACAATCCCTTTAACGGTCTCTTAACAGGGTTATTGTTCCAAGCAGGAAGGTCCTTAAGGGTAGCTTCACACACACCGTATCGCAGATACGCAGCAGATTTGATGTAAATAACTGAACACAGCATCAAATCTTCACTATCAAATCTGCTGCGTATCTGCTGCGCATCGGTCGTGTGTGTTAGCCCCCTAACAGACAATTCCTTAACAGCAACTTCCTGCTCAAAGTCCACTTTAACAAGCACATCGCTTACAATGATCTCCTGATACAAGACGGTCCAGGGCTTGACTCTCCTGGATCCCTCACACAGCAAACTGATATATCCACACAAGGAACATCAATATTCTAGAGCAGTAGCTGGTGTAACCCGAAGTGCAACAAAAAGTGGTGCGTGAACTTTTTCCCAACTGGGAGTAGAGGAAGAACCCACTGTGGCAACAAATCATTGGAGCTACATTTGGGTTAAATTAAGTCTTTCAGGTTAACTTGGAGATCTAGAAAAAGCCACAAGATGTCAGCAGAGATTTATTCCTGATAACTTACGGTCAAGTTAGAAGATTCTTGCTAATAAAAGCGAGACAGATGGAGGGAGAGACCAGGTCTGTGCTCAGGGCCGCTTCTGCCATGAGGCAAAGAGTTTATTGCTCAGGGTGGCAGCTTTGAAGGGCGACTTGTTTTATGGAGTGGCCATAAATGATACTGTCTGCTACACACCAATGACTTCATTGTCCCCGTGATCTGCAGATGATAGCCGGACACAGACATAGAATGCAAGGAAGTCAGTCACTGTGCAGGTACTGTTATATGCTTCACGACACTACAGATGATCACTACCTCTTTACATGGAGCACAAGGTGTAATGGTAGTGTGAACAGGAATAAGATCACCAGGAGCAGTCACATTGCATTGACTCTTATA
Source organism: Dendropsophus ebraccatus (assembly GCF_027789765.1). Lineage (NCBI taxonomy): Eukaryota > Metazoa > Chordata > Amphibia > Anura > Hylidae > Dendropsophus > Dendropsophus ebraccatus. The sequence goes on from NC_091463.1 coordinate 90,935,177, forward strand.
TATGTCAGGGTCTTTTATTCTTGGAGAAGCAATAAACTTTGAGGAATTGTTTATACACTGTGGAATTGGAAACTTTTTCTATCTTGTCAAGGATGGAAGGTAGTGCTGGGACAGGGTGATTTATGGTAGAGCTGGATTGTGTATATGCAGTTATTATTATATGCTGCAGGTTTTCTGCATACACGTATTCCTTATGATTTCCAATAGGCTTTGGGGGGGGGCGGGGGTTGATGGCACAGTGAGAAAAGTTTTTTTAGGTGGCACGTCTGTGTCAGGGGTGGTGCTCGTAGTAGAAAAAAATTCCCATAGTATTATTAAAGTCCATTCTCGGCACTCACCATTTTCATGCTTCAAAAAAAAATTTTATTGTAGAAAATTAATCAGAAAATACAACGGCAACAGGACGTTTCGGCGTCAAGCCTTCCTCAACTGTTGAGAAAGGTCTGATGCCGAAACGGCCTGTTGCCGTTGTATTTTCTGATTAATTTTCTACAATAAAAATTTTTTTGAAGCATGAAAATGGTGAGTGCCGAGAATGGACTTTCATGATGGCACAGTGAGGGCACCGGGGGGGGGGGGGTGGGGAGCCATTTCAAGTTTCGCCTCAGGCAGCAGAAAGCCTAGAATCAGCCCTGCCTGTGCCTGTCAGTGTACATTTGTTGTCTTTCGTTTTTACAGGTTGCTGATGTATAAATGCCATATAAAGCGTGGTTGTGAACCCGTAGTCTCATCATTACTACCGCAGTCTATCCTTATTATGGTCGTAGGACTACTAGTACAATGTAAAAGACGGCTTCTCACAGGAGAACCTACACGCTTGTTTAGTAGACTATATGAGTCCTTCGCTTGACAACTGGGCACAACATAGCAACAAGAAATAGGGTTCAATCCAATTCTACGGTCTTAAATATTTGCAATAAATAACCTTATAGGGGTGTTTCCATCTCAGTTTATACACCAAAAAGAAGTCAGGTCCTTAGAGGACTATAGGGCCCACAAGCGATCCTTCCAATAGCATAGCGCAGGTATTCCAGCTGGGTGGTTAGTAAGCCGTATGTGGTCGGCTCCCAATAGATGTAACTCACCAAGCCAAGTCCTTACTATAACAAATTTATTTAAAACAAGCGACGCGTTTCGGCACACTAATCTCTCAGTGCCTTTCTCAAGCTTGAGAAAGGCACTGAGAGATTAGTGTGCCGAAACGCGTCGCTTGTTTTAAATAAATTTGTTATAGTAAGGACTTGGCTTGGTGAGTTACATCTATTGGGAGCCGACCACATACGGCTTACTAACCACCCAGCTGGAATACCTGCGCTATGCTATTGGAAGGATCGCTTGTGGGCCCTATAGTCCTCTAAGGACCTGACTTCTTTTTGGTGTATCGACTCTACACGCTGTGTAGATGATCCTCTGCTAAGCTGCGGTATTGATAATACGCTTTGTTATAGTGTTGTGCCTACTATTGCACAACCTCCCAAGGTGAGCACAATGATGTTTTTGTGCATATTTGCTATCTAGTAACTCAGATATTGCACTAGGAAGCGCCTTTTCCCCCCCTTTTCTCCATCTCAGTTTGTTATCCCCTATTCATAGCATAGGCAATAGCAAGCCGATCTCTGGTGGTCCCACTGATTCTGAGAATGGAAACACAATTCCAAGACCCATAAGGTTTGTACCTTTTGCCTGATAGGGTAATGTAAGTGTGGTGTGTCACCACGGGTGTTACTAGTCTGAACACCTCTCACAAAAGCCTGTACTCAAAGTGAAGTGGTAATGAAGTCATATATAAGTTTTGCCACTAGATGTCGGTAGTATGTGTATTCATGTATGTATATTGCACAGCTGTAGTGAACTAAGGGTTATTGTTTTGTTTATGATCTGCGCACCAGTGAGAGCTGCTCTTCTCTTCCACCTATCTCTATCCTTCTTTCTTCTTGCACTCTCTTCTCCACCACTCACAGGAGCTGTTACACACCCTGTAGGAAGTTGTCACATGGGGAGAGAAAGTGTACACCCACACCTAGTCAGTCTTAGCCAAGTTTCTGTAGAGAGAGGGCGCAAGACAGGATGCTTCCTGCTGTAGTCAAGCTGGGCCCTGGCTCTGCCAGGTCCCCTGTCAAGGACACTTAGTCAGTCCAGTGTAGTCTAGTCTGGAGTTTGGTAGTGGACAGACGTATGGAAGACACAGAGACCTTTTCTTCTTTAAAGCAACATTTCTACCTATAATCCAGTGCTAAACACCAACAGAGGGGACAAGTAAGAGACCACCCCAACCCACGCCGTGAACAACTCAAACACAGTGCAGGACAGTATCCTACAAGCTAGAGGAACTGATTCAGATAGAGCAAAGCAGCCAAGTGCCTATGTACTCTATCTCGCAACGCAGGTTAAACCAGATAACATTGGACACCTTGCTCAACTCAGATAACAACGTCTGGGGCTTGTGTCTCCCTAGGAGGACGGGTCACCTGACTCTGTAGAGCGAAGGTCGAAACATGGGCACAAGTATTCTTCTTCTTTCAAGTATTCTCAAGTAACCTTCTACTCCTTCTAAAGTTCCGGCAGAGCACAGTACTACATTGGGTTGGGACTCTCAAGACAAACTGCTCTCCACTACTCTAAACTCTTAAGACCTATTCCTCTCCAGTCCTCTCAACTCATTCTATTCTTCTCAGCATGCAACCAACTCAGCACTGCTACTCTGCGTTAACTACCTCTGCAGTTCTCTGTGCAGATCTAGTCAAGTCCAAAGTGATACCAACGTATTCGCTAGTAAAGGAAGAGTTTATTTATTTTACCGGGACTCAGTGGTTATTGTACTAGCACCTACACAGTTAAACCGTCATTGGGTTATCTCCCCTTTCTGTGGGTGGCAGTACCGACAGTCCAGGTGGGTCATAGCTCCACTCCGAACCACTGTGATAAGTACCCAAGGAACCCCCTCACAGCCCGGCAGGTCACCGACCATTGGGGAAGGGTATAGCCAGTCTCAAAAGACAAAAAGCAGGTACGCTCTATACCTGTGTGCTGATTCAGCACTGACGTCACAACACTATACCATCTGGCTGAGCTATATTCCACAGACCAACCACCATTGTAGTGGAGTCACACTCTACCACCTAGCAGCCTACCACCACAGAATAGCTCAACGATTTGTAGTTTTTATTGCTACCATTTTATAATACATATGACTTTTAGGACTAGTAGTCCTATAACGGTATACGTCTTCCATACATATAGACATATTACACAAGACTCCACCCACTCACCCTATGCCAAAGCCACACACATGCCACCCACCAGGCTCCTGACATACAGGGTCACATGTCCATGGGATGTCACAGGTTAACCCTATTCACCCTAACAAAGGCAGTGACATAATGCCTCTGGTTGCAACACAATTCCCAGCTGCAGGGTTAACACTGACTTTTGTAGTTTCTCTAGCTACAGGCTTTGTACACAGTGACCCCACCAGCAGAATAGTGAGTGCAGCTCTGGAGTAAAATACAGGACAGAACAGAATCAGTACAGGATAAGTAATGTAATGTATGTACACAGTGACCCCACCAGCAGAATAGTGAGTGCAGCTCTTGGGTATAATACAGGATGTAACTTAGGATCAGTACAGGATCAGTAATGTAATATATGTACACAGTGACCCCACCAGCAGAATAATGAGCGCAGCTCTGCAGTATAATACAGGAGGTAACTCAGGATCAGTAATGTAATGTATGTACACAGTGACCCCACCAGCAGAATAGTAGGTGTAGCTCTTGGGTATAATACAGGATGTAACTTAGGATCAGTACAGGATCAGTAATGTAATATATGTACACAGTGACCCCACCAGCAGAATAGTGAGCGCAGCTCTGCAGTATAATACAGGAGGTAACTCAGGATCAGTAATGTAATGTATGTACACAGTGACCCCACCAGCAGAATAGTGAGTGTAGCTCTTGGGTATAATACAGGATGTAACTAAGGATCAGTACAGGATCAGTAATGTAATGTATGTACACAGTGACCCCACCAGCAGTATAGTGAGTGTAGCTCTTGGGTATAATACAGGATGTAACTAAGGATCAGTACAGGATTAGTAATGTAACGTATGTACACAGTGACCCCACCAGCAGAATAGTGAGTGCAGCTCTTGGGTATAATACAAACTTTAGGTAAGGATCAATAAGAGACAAGAAATGTAATATACAGGGTTTACAAAATGACTCACTTTATTATATAGATTAATTTTATGTCTAAACGTTAAATGTTGTCCCCATTTGGAGTTTACCAACACAAATTTCCAATATTTGTCTCCGTACCAACCTTATAGCTTCTTTCTTCCTACAATCATACTTTCCCCCTGCAAATCTTATTAATCGCACTGTATCATAAAGCAGAGGAAGTGGTTTTACTTAGAAGGAAGATTATAATCAGTATTTCCCCCTTTGTAGCTCTAGCATGGTGGTGTGTGGGACGTCAGGCTAAACCAGATGCATTAGCAAAGTCTTCATAAATGTAAAGATATAGAGATAAGAGTGCAATCTATGCCTATGATATAGCACATTATATGTCTGACTAACAGCCAGCAGACTAGGAGGTCATGTAGGTGGTGAATTGGATCCACTGTACAATCATACTGAAACCGTCTGTACCAGTTTTTGACTTCTGCAGGATTCATTATATAATAGGTGAAGCAACAGGCTTTATAAGGCTATGTTCACACTACGTATATGTCCAGCTGCATATTTTCGCGGCAGGACATATACGCTGTAAACTCCGGCCGGGGATTTACGCTACTTGCGGCTGGCTACGTACGGAGCACGAACTTACGCCCGAAGTCTACTTACGCTTCCCGAGCGCCCTACCTAGCGATCTGACAGCGGTCTTTTACTTGGAAATCTTCGCCTAGCCCCGGACACCCCACAGAACCTTTTGGATCGGCACAAAAAGCTTGAAAAATGAAGAAATCACCACTCCGTACGGGACCGCATGTTACGCTACGGGCGTAAGTTACGGCATTTCCGTCCTCAAACAATGGTCTGGTTCATTTTATACGGCGCCGCGTACGATCCTGGCGTAAGTACTTACGTAGTGTGAACTGTGCCGCCGTATATCATATACTTTCCATTGTACGCAAACTACGTAAATCTCCGGACACTTATTCACGGAACACGCTACGTCTGGAGACTTACATAGTGTGAACATAGCCTAAAGGAGTATTCCCACCGCCTTGGACAAAAAAAGGTTCTAAAAAGTGCCAGGTTCTTGCCTTCGAACCCTCCTGATTTTTTTCATGTGCTTTTGAGGTTGGTCGGCTCCACCTATACCGTTATCTGCCAGGGTTGTTACTGTGGCCGTTCCCTTAGATTACATTTCCCTGTAGTGTTTGTGGTGCAGAAGAGCTAGTTCCCTCCAGTCCCACTTCACTGATGCCGATCCAGGGGCATGGCTGCCAGCGGTTAGGGATGTAAGAGACATGGCTCCGGATTATGATCTCAAGAGGCGGAGGAAGATGGAGACTAAGTGGATTGAACTTGGGCCAGTTTCCTTTGTGATGTCCTACCACACGTATACTTACTGTACTTATTATATTATTGTGGTGATGAAAGCAGTATTAAGTTTCGCCACTAGATGTCGCTATATTGTGTATGTGTATTTGGAAGCCTCACAGCTGAAGGATGTAAAGGGTTACTATTTCCTTGTTTGTCTCCAGAATCTGTAGACCAGTAGGATTCTTGTTTTCTTCTGTCCTATCACCTCTCCTCTTATCTCTTCTGTTGCACTCTTCACCCACTCACAGCGCACCTTACATGCTGGGAGGAAGTAAGTCACATGGGTGGAGGAGGAGCAAAGGTCTTTTTGTGTTGGACATTGTGGAGGAGGGACGCAAGCCAGACAGCTCTCCACAGTGGTCCTATCTGGGCCCTGGCCCTCTGCAAGGTCCCCGTTCTCTGAAGTTCAGTCTTAGCTAGCACCCCGCATGGGAAGGACGCAAGACAGTACACCTCTCACAACTTTCCTACAAGTAACGCTACACAGCACCATGCGGTGTTAAAACCTCTTAGGAGAGGACAAGCCAGAGACAACCTCAACCTACGCTGTGGACAAGGAGAAGTTACAGTGCAGGACAAAAGCCAAAGAGCTAGGAACTGATCTAGATAGAGCAAAGTTGCCGTAAACCTAGGAACTCTATCTCTCAGCACGGGTGTCAGCAGGGAACCCTGGATAGACTTGATTGGTGGGATTCCTTTGCCACACTGGGAACGAAGCCAGAAGCAGTGAAAACAACAGTGTCGAGTTCATAGAGTATAGAAGGATGAGGCACTCACCATGATTATCTTCTTAAAAGCAGAAAAACATTTATTTCACATTAATGCAAGTAACTAGACATAGACATGTGGACGGGCCCGTAAAAGATAAGCATGGTGAGTGCCTCATCCTTCTATACTCTATGAAGTGGTTATAAAGGGACTTGCACGGATGATCGAGCACCACCAGTTGTCACCAAGGTCTTTTGGGCAGTGTTCAGAAAGTTTGGTTCCCCTGTGGTAGTGCCGAGATACGCTCTTTTTTTTATTGTTGTTAAAACAACAGTGTATTCACTTCAATAGGAGCTAAGGCTTCAGTACACTGCTGCTGTTACTACACTGTAAGGCTGTGGCATTACAAAGCCCTTCCTTCATCTATACAGAACATGTCTACCTTTATAAACATTGATCTTTCCAGCTATCATTGGACACACAGGACATAACATGTTTCATTCTTCTGGTCTCATTTAAAGCGACTCCACAATCTCCCCCCAAAACCACTTGTACCTTCGGATAGCTGCTTTTAATCCAAGATCTGTCCTGGGGTCCGTTCGGCAGGTGATGCAGTTATTGTACTAAAATGCAACTTTTAAACTTGCAGCTGTGTGTCAAATTGGTGTGGACTAGATTGTCTGTGCCCTAGGCTTGCACCTCCTCTCCGTCCCTCCTTCCAGCCCTCTTCACCATTAGGAACGCCCCATACCAGGATTTCTCCTATTCATCACTTGTCTGAACACTGCATAGATGCCTTAATAGCACATGTGCACTGTTCAGACAAGTGATAAATAGGAGAAATCCTGCCAGGGGCATTCCTAATGGGTAAGAGGGCTGGGAGGATGGACGGAGAGGCGGTGCAAGCTTAGGGCACAGACATTCTAGGCCACGCCAATTTGACAAAGGGCTGCACGTTTAAAAGTTGTTGTTTTTTAGGACAATAACTGCATCACCTGCTTAACGGACCCCAGGACAGATCTTGGATTAAAAGCAGCTATCCAACGGTACAAGTGGTTTGGGGGGGAGATTGTGGGTACAGAGTCGCTTTAACCCAAGGGAAGAGACCAAATGATTGGCACCAATGCCAGTGCCTAATGAGGTTTTTTAAGGTTTGACCTATGGGTTCCATTGTTGAGACTCACTGGAGAAGCATATGGACCATTATGGCTCTGGTTTAGGTGCAGGTATAACACCAAAAAACAAGACGACTATTCCGTGGCCACACCGGCACCAGAAGTTGCCTTCTTGAGTTTCGGTGTCTGGTATTGACGTGTAGGCTGGGATTTCATCTACATATCAAGTATTCACCATTAAATGAACCAGACAAGAGAGACATTACATAACTCTCCCCAGGTCCTGAATATGATGACTATGAGTCAGCCTCGTCATTACAGCCATTGTCATTAGTTGAATAGAGAGGGAGTAGGAGATTTTCTGGGGCTTCTACAAGAAACCACAGGAGAAGTCTCGGTAACAGAACTTTCACTTGATGTTACGTTGCTCTTTCTGTTCTAAATTTATTCCTTTCGCTTTCTGTAATATTTCATTGTCAGCCATCTGTACTTTCCTTGAATCTTCCCTTTCGCATCTGCCTTGTTTATTCCACCAACTCCTCTCGATCAGTCAACTTTTTCTCCTTCATCTTTTCCATCCTTTTTCATTTTGACCTTTGTGGGTTTCTCCTGTGGTTGTGGGGAGTCATCTGTGCCCTCCATTGTTCTCCTGTCACTGTACCTCGCTATCGCCTGCGGGTGATCGTCTGCTTTCACATAAGGGGATGTTTTGGGGTAACCACCACTAAGGAGAAAGCTTCTGTTGTGGCTGATGATGAGATTCCACCAGATTTTACAAAATTATTTTGTTTATATTATAGGGCTGGAAATAACATGACATCCAAAACCATGCCATGTTCCACCCAGAAGCTCCAGAGCTGCGCTCACTATTCTGCTGGTGGGGTCACTGTGTATATACATTACTTATCCTCTACTGATCCTGAGTTACACCCTATATTATACTCCAGAGCCTGACCTGGGCAGCTCCATGTTCCATTCCCCCTTATGCTCACCAATAGGGATCCCTGGGAATAGTGGCAGGAGATCGGGGCAGGTGAAAACACATTTTATTCTACCCCATTTCAATCTAAAAAGTATTTTTTTTTTCAAAAACTATTGTACTTTTTTGTCAAAGTGGCCGTGTGTGAGCTGGTACGTCATGACCCAGGTTAAACGTCACAAGTGGGTGGGTTTTAGCCTGCTCAGCCAATCAGTGACTGCAGAGGTGTCCCTCCCCAGTCACTGACAGGCTGAGCAGGGCATCTATCAGCTGGGTCATGACGTAGCCGGAAGGGAACTAAGAAGATAGCTGGCTGGGGTCCAGGCGTGGGATTCAGTGCTGCGGAGGCACTGGGACTGGAGAATATGAATTCTTTTTTATGTTCCCCCACCCCCAGCCAGGAACAATTTTTTGGGCCGGACTTCTCCTTTAAATAACTTTTATTTTCTTTTAAGTCGCACATTCCAAGACTCACACTGTTTTTATTCTCCTGTCCATGGAGCTGTGTGGGGGCTCTTTGCTTTGGAACCATTTTGGATTACATAGGACTCTTTGATTATTATTTTCCATTGCTGTTTATAGTCGGCTTTTCAAGCATCGTTGTTATGAACCCATCTGCCACTGATCAGTCTGGGGGCATCACACCGTCTCCTCTGCAGCCCACTTTGAGGTCAGGCCAGATGTCAGACCAGGAGGGCGGCTGCCAAACCCGGGAGGCCTGGCAAATCAAGCTTGGCGTCTCAGTGCTCTAATGTTCCCCTTTCACTTGAAAAGATTTTTGGAAATGGACCCTGCCAACCTTGATTACTTAGATGGTACTCTGCTTTACTTATTTTACCCATTGGTGTTACACTGACAGGCAGCCTATTAGTTTCTGCCTTCAGCAGAGCTTAAAGGGGAACTCCGGATAAGAAAAACTTGTTTTCTATTAAAAGTACATTAAAAGTTAAATAGATGTGTCTATACAATGTATTACTGTACCTGTATGGTTCTGCCACACTGGTAGCTGAAAGAAATCCAGGAAGTGAAAAAAAATGGCTCCTGTGCCAATCCACATTGTCTCCTGCTCCTTCTGCTCTCCCCCCCCCCCCAGGAGACAAATCTTACATGCCTCAGTCTCACATTGTGTGTGTTTGCTGAGCACAGGCTGATGATGCAGACAGGGGGCAGGGCGTGATGTCACAGGAGGCTTGGTTGGATCCCACCATCTCCTAAGTGATTCACCATCTCTAACCAGCCAGAAGCAGGTGTTGCACTAATTTCTCTGATTGTGCAGAAGTGTGCAGGGAAATTAGGGCTGTGTTCACACATGTTTGAGTGTCATTGCAGTACTGCAGTGTATTCACAAAAATGATGCAGTAACACAAGTAAATGATGCTAAACGGGAGAGCCTTCAATGATAACAGATGCTTGATCATAAAGCCAGGATTAGAGAAAACCCCCACCCAACCACTGCAGCCGGGTACCATGTACACTATAGACAGTACACTAGCAACACCACCTTACCATATGACATATACAATGCACTACTGCACCCAGCTAGCCCCCAGCACCATGCTGCAACCCCTTCTCATCACCGTAATGAAAAAAAAAAAAAACAGGATGCATACCAAATTGGACCGAATTGGGATTAGCACAGTCAAAAAGTGATAAAAACACAGCCTGTCACCATAAAATTCTGACAAACACAGTGGTCTACATAATATCATGTGTCAGCAATTTCACAATAAAACATTTCGTAGAGTCTCCAGAGATAATAGAATATTCTGGTAGAAATGATTTGCTTCTATAACCTTATGTTAATAATGGGAAGGGATCAGGCATATAGTAAGATCAGCATTTTGTGGTCTTATATCATTACAGTTCCTCATTATCCCTATATTACAGGGACAATCCCTGACCTAAAAGATTTGTCCCTGGGAATTTTGTGTCCATTGACGAAAAGTTCGGTTTCCATGTTTTTCGTTATATTCCTCTTTTCTGCATGAGGCAGAGAGTCTGTGGCTTTTATTCTCTGAGATTCATTCTCTGAAACAGTGCCAATGGTTACACACATTTACTGCATAATTAAATCAACAAAACAAATAAATTTAATTAAATAAACACATGAATAAATAATTAATTAAAATAAATAAATATAAATAAATAAATAAATATACACATTCCCTATCCCCCTTTATAAATGATCCCCTATAAATAAAGTACACATATTTTGTATCGCCGCGTCCGTAATAACCCTGTCTATTAACCTGTTACATTAATTATACCGCCCCATTAATGCCATAAAAAAAAACTAACCAAAATGACATTTTTTTTGTTAATCCCGCCCCCTAAAAATATAGAAAAAAGATATCAATACGACACATGTACCCAAAAGGTGAACCACTAAAAGCGTCAGCTTATGCCGCAAAAAAAAATCCCTCACATAACTCCATTGGTGAAAAAATTAAAATAGTACAGGTCTTACAATATGCAAGACACAAACAGTATTTATAGTATAAATGTCATAAACTATAACAAAAGCTATATAAATAACGGTATGCCAAATAACGATAACATGTCATAGTAACCGCTATATAACATGGATATCACTGTAATCGTACTGACCTGACGGATAACGATAACATGTCATATGTAACGTATAGTAAAAGGAGTACAAAAAAAATGATGAAAAACAGCTGCTAAATTGTGTTTTTTATTTATACCACCTCATAAAAAATTAAATAAATAATGATCAGGGTGTCACATGTCCCCCAGAATGGTACCGATGGAAACGTCAACTTGTCTTACACACATATTTTGGTACTGCAAGGCCTTTGTGACATGATATAATGGCTATGAAAAAAAACTTGAAATAAGAAAAGACCCCAAAAATACACAAGGCTCCTGTCATGTCTGCCGCCTGTGGTTGAGTCAGGTGACGCACTGCGGCCACATATTGGGGATTTCTAGAAACATTGGAATAAGCGGAATAAATATTGGGTTCCATTTCTCATTTAGTATTTGCTGTGTTAGAGGGAAAAAATGGATTAAAATGGAATATCTGCCAAAAAATGAAAATTTAAAATTTCCCCTCCAACTTGCTTAAATTTCTGTGAAACACCTAAAGGGTTAATACACTTATGAAATGTTACTTTAAATACTTTGAGGGGTGCAGTTTTTACAGTGGGGGGATTTATGGGGGGTAACTAACATAGAGGCCCCACAAATCCACTTCAGAACTGAACTGGTCCCTAATAAAAATCAGAATTAGAAATTTTCCTGAAAATGAGAAAAATCGCTGCAAAATTTCGAAGCCCTCTAACATCCTAACAAGTAAAAGGACGTTCGTCAAATGACGTCACCATAAAGCAGACGTGTTGTAGATGTTGCAGTAATAATTAGTTCATGTGACATAACTATTTTTCTCAGAAAAAGAGAATTTTGAATATAAAGGATTTTAAATTTTTCTAATTTTTGCGCAAATGTTGTGCTTTTTACAAAAAACTACTGAGTGTATCAACCAAAGTATACCACAGACATAAAGAGGAATATGTCACGAAAAACAATCTCAGAATAACCGCGATAGTTAAAAGCATCGCAGAGTTATCACTACATAAAGAGAGACAGGTCAGATTTGCAAAATAGGCCCCAGACATTAGGGCCAACACAGGCTGAAGAGGCAGGGGGGGGAATAACAGGCTGGGGAGGCAAGGGGTTAAGTAACTTGAGTAGACTGCAATAGCAAATAGACTGGGATAAAGAATATTTGAGGTTTGTAAAGTCTCTTAGGCGCTACCTTGGGTAGACTTGGACTTGTAGCAGACTGGATTTGTGATAGTGAGACTACATGGAGGGGACCTGTCCAGTACTCATGGCACTCTGCTGTGGGGATTCTGACAATCTTGGCTGTTACTATAGATATATAGAAGAATAACCTGTAACCGCTGTTATGAGTGATCCGTTAGTGCTGGGCAGGTGCACAGAGCGGCACGTTCAGTAGCACAGATCCCAGGCTTGATCATGTGGGCAGAGCTGACCCCTCAACATAAGCAGAGAAAGCCAAGTAAATGACAGTGGGGCACGTCGGCAATTAGCAAACATCTCCAACCACTTTTGGTAGTCCCTTTGTAGACCTGTAGGACTTGAGAAAGGACGTGTAAAACGATAATCCCCTCAGCATCAACAGGCCTAAGTCCCTCATCTTCATTAGTCCTTAGAGTTAAGAAAACTTTTCAAAAGTTTGGTTCAGCAAGTTCGCTGAACTTTAAATGAACTGCACTAAACCAGTTAACAGTTTGCTCATCTCTCTACTAGTCACCCCCTTGGAGTTTTAGCAGGCTATAGCCTGGCTTTTAGGTAATCTTATAAAAATGGAACACAACATACAGTAGACTCCATTAATTCAGCCACTGGCCAGGTGGCCAGGCCCCAGAAAGGACACATTTTGGATACTTAGCAGCAGACAGAATTGGCTCTACCTCCACTTATACACCTCTAGGTAGCTCCCTATTGATGGATAAGAAATGTAATTTATGTACACAGTGACCCCTTCAGCAGAACAGTGAGTGCAGCTCTGAAATATAATACAGGATGTAACTCTGGATCAGTACAGGATAAGTAATGTAATATACGGTGAAAAAAAAATTACCCAAAAATAAAACACCCTCCTAAAATAAGACACCCCACCTATTCTACCTTCTAACAAAAAGTAAGGCATTGTCCAAAAGTAAGGCACTCCCTAGGAGACCCTCCAGGACTCACCTAATCCCTTTGTGGATCTCTGAAACTGGCACCGCAAGCAGCCTAGTCCATGGCCACCATGTCCTCCGCGTGTCACGCCACTGCACGCCTGACCCGCCGCTGACCCGCATGCCTGACCCGCCGACGCCACAGCACGCATGACCCGCAACCGCAACCGCAAGCCAGACTCGCCCCCCCCCCGGTGTGTATTCCAGGGAGGTCTGGGGAGGATGTCTTATATCTTTCTCACTGCCCCCCCCCAAAGAAATAAAAAAGAAAAATAATAATAATAATAATAATAAATATATATATATATATATATATATATATATATATATATATATATATCCCCTGCAAATAAGACATAGTGCATGTTTTGGGAGTGCAGCTCTGGAGTATAACACAGGATGTAACTCAGGATCACGAGATCAGTAATGTAATGTATGTACACAGTGACCCCACCAGCAGAATAGTGAGTGCAGCTCTGGGGTATAACACAGGATGTAACTCAGGATCACGAGATCAGTAATGTAATGTATGTACACAGTGACCCCACCAGCAGAATAGTGAGTGCAGCTCCAGAGAAGAATACAGGCTGTGACTCAGGATCAGTATACAGGATTATGTAATGCATGCATAGAATGACTCAATGTTCCATACATATAACTGTTGCTCTGATGTGGGTATACCTCTTTTACAGTAGTTGATTATAGTTATTTTTTTCTGACTCACTTTGGACGAATCACTGAAGGAATTTATCTGGGGAAAAACTGGGTGAAAGATCAGCATGGTGGCAATATGAAGTGTTCTGATGGAGCAGACAGCAGTTACATAGATGATATATAACTATGATGATATATAACTATAGATGATTTGGTATAAATAGCATGAGTGTATGATACGCCGACTCATATCGGGCTCCAGTAATCACACATATAACTGCTGATTTCAAGTCAACCTCTGAGACCAGAAGCAGGAAATCTACCGCAGTTTAAACTGACACAGTTCTATAAATGACTCCGAAGAACCGGTCACAATACTGAGAAATGTTCTATACAGGGTAATGACATCCTGTGATTGCCGGGTGCCATATCTCATCATAGTGTCCAGGGGAATAGCCCCCCATACAGATACAAAGCACATGGTATATGGGGACCCTAGGACAGATTAGGCAACCTGCAACTCTTGCACCATAAGTCAAGAAAACTTAAACAAGTTTTACCAAATTAATCAAAATAGCCACACAAAAAAAAAAAAAAGAATGAAAGGCAATGCATGTGCCGCTGTGGCTGCTGAAAAAGAGTAAAGATTAGTACACGTACAGCCTGAATGGGTTGTGATGCTGACATGACACCAATAAGGTTAAATAATCCAAGGGACCAAACCACCATCTCAGAGCTCCTAGGGTTCGTATAGAGATTGTAGGAATATGAGAAAAAAGGGAGTTAGGACCCAGCACTCTAACTTGAAGACGTCTTTCTTCTAGTGTTAAAGGGGCTGTCTGGGAAAAATTCATACTCAGCCATGCTGCCGGGGCTGCAGGGTGCACGACAATGATGTATACTTACCTGTCCCGCTCCCCCTGCTGTTGTTGGCCCACATTGTCAGCGTTTTGAAAACATCTAATGACATCTCGTTCCCATAGCAAAAGGCCGGCCAGCATAGACTCATTGCTGAGCGGCCATCTATGGTTGGGGCAGCACATGATCGGATGTATTCAAAACACTGACATTGGCGGAGAGAGGGAGGCCCAGGACAGCAGCCGTAGGGGAGCGGGACAGGTAAGTATACATCATTGTCATGTTGCATGGTTAAGTATGAATTTATCCTGAACAAACCCCTTTTAACATTTAAACCACAGACCGGTTCCAAGGATATGGTGAAGAACCTGTGTTTATTGAAATAGTCAGCTCATTTTGAGGCTAGACAATGCCCTAATCATCAAGTCAGGTGACCTGATGAAGAGGGTACTGTCTAGCCTTCAAAATGGCTTGGTGGGGGGCCTAGCAAACAGGTGGAGACAGAGGTAGGTGTTCTACGCCAGGAGTACTAGAAAGTTCCAGCTCTCTGGGGTGTGCTGGGATTGGTTCTAACCCAGGAAGAGCATAACTTAGACTGAATATACCTGTGGGAAGGTCATGTGACCAAACTGCTTACATCCTTGACATGTGACCACTAGGTGTTTGCCTTTGCACATCAATGATACTATAGTGCACACAGTTTTAGCAGTGTGCCAAGCATAATGACAGTACATACAAGTAAACTTAAGATACTCAAACACAATGTAGGACAAGTGACAACTGGGATACGAGTACCAGGACACTGCGCTTGAGCATCGCTGTATATTGATATGTGCATCTTGTGCCCCTAGTGTCCAATCACAATTTACAAATAAAAAATGTTATATATACTGTGATCATGGTTTCGCTGGGGCAGTTTGCTACATGAAGTCCTCAATATAATCATGTAGAAAACCTATTTATAACTATCAGGTGGCACATTGATGATTGTGACTGTGTGCAGTGGAGCCCATCTGTACAGTGTGAATAGTTCTATATGAATCTAAATATAACACGACCGCACACATCCGCCGCCCGGTTTATTCCAAATAAGTGACAGACACTTCCTCCTACTTATCTGCAAGAAAGGGCAAGAAATAAAGGGAAGTTTTGGTAAATTTTAAGCCTCTTGTGTATCATGTTATTAAATCCATCAGATTATATTGAGGCGGGTGTTATAGCTAGAGAGGGTACCGATGCTGTGTCTATGGTATAATAGTGACTGTCGTAATGTTCCTATAATAGTGACTGTCGTAATGCTCCTATAATAGTGATTGTAATTGATTGCCACTATAGTACTATAATAACAGAATAAGTACAATATATGAGATCACCCCCCAAGATATCTCTCTGGGCCCATGCTTGTAGTCACTTGGACAGGCCGGAGCTCTGTGCTTTCGGAGAGCAATTACTCAGGTTTGCTGGTATAGAAGTGTGATTATAGCAGTATCACTTATTGGAGGCAATTTTAATAGTATTGCCTACGTGAGTGCCCCCACCAGCACCACACTACCTAATTCACACCTAGCAGCAGAAGCGCTCCCAATCTCAAACGTTTACAGAAGCCGGAGCAATTAATGAGGATAGTCCAATTGATATCAGTCTTATACAAAAGATAAATAGAGTAGCGGCACTCACCCAGTCTTCTCTTCAAGCTTTATTGTAGTATAAAGATCATAAGAAACTTGTCAGAAGACAAACAAAGCAAAGGTGCACAAAGCGACTGCCCTTTCGTGCGCAGGCGCACTTCATCATGGCTTGACGTCACCTGTTCATCGTGTTGCAAATTTCTTTCGATCTTTATACTACAATAAAGCTGGAAGAGAAAACTGGGTGAGTGCCACTGCTCTATTTATCTGGTGTATAAGACTGCTGTTAACTTTGCTGATCAGGTGATATGGAAATCTTAATTGAGTAGTTACATTGAGTAGCTTTAAAGCAGATGTACCACTAATGTACAGTCATGGCCAAAAAGTTTTGAGAATGACACAAATATTATATTTTCACATGATCTGCTGCACTCTGGTTTTTATGTGTGTTTGTCAGATGTTTTTATCACATACAGAAATATAATGGCAATCATATTATGAGTCACAAAAGCTTATATTGACAGTTGGAATGAGTTAATGCAGCAAGTAAATATTTGCAGTGTTGACCCTTCTTCTTCAGGACCTCTGCAATTCTCCCCGGCTGCTCTCAACCAACTTCTGGAGCAAATCCTGACTGATAGCAGTCCATTCTTGCACAATCAATGCTTGTATTTTGTCAGAATTTGTTGTTTTTTGTTTGTCCACCCGTCTCTTGATGATTGACCACAAGTTCTCAATGGGATTAAGATCTGGGGAGTTTCTAGGCCATGGACCCAAAATCTCTATGTTTTGTTCCCTGAGCCATTTAGTTATCACCTTTGCTTTATGGCAAGGTGCTCCATCATGCTGGAAAAGGCATTGTTGATCACCAAACTGCTCTTGGACGGTTGGGAGAAGTTGCTCTTGGAGGACATTCTGGTACCATTCTTTATTCATGGCTGTGTTTTTAGGCAAGACTGTGAGAGAGCCGATTCCCTTAGCTGAGAAGCAACCCCACACATGAATGGTTTCAGGATGCTTTACAGTTGGCATGAGACACGACTAGTGGTAGCGCTCACCTTGTCTTCTCCGAATAAGCTGTTTTCCAGATGTCCCAAACAATCAGAAAGGGGATTCATCAGAGAAAATGACTTTCCCCCAGTCCTCAGCAGTCCACTCCCTGTACCTTTTGCAGAATATCAGTCTGTCCCTGATGTTTTTTCTGGAGAGAAGTGGCTTCTTTGCTGCCCTCCTTGAGACCAGGCCTTGCTCACAGTGCGTGCAGATGCACTCACACCTGCCTGCTGCCATTCCTGAGCAAGCCCTGCACTGCTGGTAGCCCCATCCCGCAGCTGAAACACTTTTAAGAGACGTCCTGGCGCTTGCTGGTCTTTCTTGGGCGCCCTGGAGCCTTTTTGGCAACAACTTCTCCTTGAAATTCTTGATGATGCGATAGATTGTTGAGGTGCAATCTTTCTAGCTGCGATACTCTTCCTTGTTAGGCCATTTTTGTGTCCAGTGGTGTCATTCTTACTTAATCTTGACAGATTGATCTCCAGCCCTGTCCTCATCAACACCCACACCTGTGTTAATGGAGCAATCACTGAAACGATGTTAGCTGCTCCTTTTAAGGCAGGGCTGCAATGATGTTGAAATGTGTTTTGGGGGATAAAGTTCATTTTCTAGGCAAATATTGACTTTGCAAGTAATTGCTGTTAAGCTGATCACTCTTTATAACATTCTGGAGTATATGCAAATTGCCATTTTAAAAACTGAAGTAGTAGACTTTGTAAAAATTAATATTTGTATCATTCTCAAAACCTTTGGCCATGACTGTACATCACTTTGTGTTTTTTACATGAACAGACCAGTCCTGGGATGCCGTTGCCATGGTCCTTTCTTTTGAACTGCCGCTGGTTCCCGCACACAGTGCTGGTCTATTACTGAGCACCGACCCAGCATGAAGCACTACGGGCGGGCCAGCCTCCCCCAGTGTGATGAAACCCCCTCCTGATCTGTGACACGGCTCCATTAGAATCAATAGAGGTGTGGTGTCCCACCACAGGTGTTGCAATTGGTTACACCCTTTGCAAAAGCCTGTACTTTTAAGAGAAAGTGGTAATGTAGTAGTAACAGAGTTTTGCCACAAGATGTCGTTGTTGTAACTATGTGTGTTCAGATATTGCACAGCTGTAGGAACCAAGGGGTTATTATTTGTCTGGGTATCACATGGGTCTGTACAACAACTGGAGTTCTTTCTGCTTTTTGCCTATCATCTCTCTTAACTTCTTCACATGCACTCCTCACCCAATCACAGCACAGATTACACCTGCTGTAGGAAGGAAGTCACAGGGGTAGAGGAAGTGTAGGGTCTTTTGCCAGAGATTCTCTAGAGGAAGGACGCAAGGTAGAACACTCTCTACAGCAGTCAAGTTGGGCCCTTGCTCCTGCCAGATCCCCAGTCTACGTTGTTGTCTAGAAGGACAGCACATGCATCTAGACACAGTTTCTCTTCAAGTAACCATATTCCACACTATGCAGTGTTAAGCTACTGCTAGAGAGGACAAGTCAGGGATCATCTCAACCCACGCTGTGGACAAAGAACTGTGCAGGACAGTATCCGCAAAGAAGTATTAAAGGAACTTATCCGGATAGAACTCTGACCACTCTGATCATCCCAGGTAACAAGGTCTGGGGCTTGTGTCACCCTCTAGGACAGGTCACCCAACACTGGTGGGCAATAGGTGGTGCAAAGACCAAAGAGTCAAAACACAGTATTCTCTCTACTCTCAAGTATTCTATTTCTACCTGAATGAACGGCAGAATTTACGGCAGAGCACAGTAGTACTTGGGTTGGGGCTCTCTTGACATGCTCCTCTCTACTCTTCTGATCCTCTGTCTAACTCTCATCACACAACCCAGTCAGCATGACTGTACCACTCCTTCTACTCTCAGTACCGATCTGGACTCTAAAGTATTTAATAACTTATTAAGTATAAAGTATTGTATCAAGGCAAAGTTGTATTATCTGCTGCCTACCTCAAGTATCTTCAGAGTAAGGCTATGTTCACACATTTTTGTGTGGCCAGGTTCAGACTATGTAAGTGTGCGGCTGTATTTGCGGCTGTAATTGTGCGGCGGTATTTTTGGTGGTTCATGCGTACGCTGGAAAGTATACGATATACGGCTGCACAGTGCACACTATGTATGAATCTACGGCCCTATCGGAAACGGACCCGTAAAAAATGAACAAGACCATTGTTTGCGGCTGGACATGCGGCCGAGGATTGACAGGCGGTCCGTACGGAGTACTTCAAAAATAGCCGGCAATGATGCCGAATGCCGATGCCTCTAATAGTTAATATATTAAATTAATAAAACACATTTTCTTTGTAATAAAGTCCCTATCGTTGTTCAACAATTTAATTCTAACGAATCCAACATTTTGCAATTAAATATACTGTTAAAATAAATAAATATATATAAATAAATGTATATTTATATATATATATTTATTTTTTGACAGTATATTTAATTGCACAATGATGGATTTGTTAGAATTAAATTATTGAACAACGAAACTGAATTTATTTCAACGAAAATGTGTTTTATTAATTAAATATTAATTAGTACAGGAAGCTCCATAAGCCGTTAATTCATATTGCCGGCAAAAGAGCTTTCTGTACTAATCATCACTTTACTTTAATGAAAACATCAAATGTTTCTTCTAATTATGTTATCACAATAGCATTATTAGAAGAAACATTTAGAATTATATGTGCGCTCAGCTGATTGGCCGATCGGCTCAGCGCACATATAATTAGCGGGTCCGCAGCACAGTGACTTCATTGTGCTGCGGACCAGCGAAGAGGACACATCAGGGTGAGTATAGAGCTCTCCCCACCCCCTCCCCTGCACTGCACCCCTCCCAGCAAGGAAGGGGGGTCACTTAACCCCTTCCTTGCTGGGATGGGTGCAGTCTGACATCAGTCTGGCCCCCAAGGGGTTAAGGGGGATACAATACATCCTCCCTTAACCCCTTGGGGGCCAGACTGTAAGCAGCGATCTGTAAAGATGCTGCATACTGTAAGGAGCACAACACCGCTCACAATGATGGGTGTTGTGCTCCTGTTTGTGTGTTTTTTGTGTGTTTCTCCCTTTTTGTTTTTCAGATATCGGTATCCTGTGGATTACGTCGGATTCCGTGGACTACGTCGATGACCAGCGGTTTTTTGTTGTTTTTTTTTTTTTATAAAATGGTCAATGAGGGGTGTGGGGGTGTTTTTATTTGAATAAAAAAAATGTTTAACTTGTGTCTTGTCTTTATTTCTTTACTTTATAGCAGGGGTGGGGAACCTTTTCCATGTCGAGGGCCGGTCGGGCATTAATAAAATCATTCGAGGGCCGCATACCGTGCGCGGCAGTTAGTAGCGGGGGTTTGTAGCACCCAGGACAAGGCATAGTATTGTTCCCCTAGTGCCCCTGCTATTGTAGTTAACCCCCAGTGATGCCCCTTGTAGTCTAGTTAACCCCCAAGTCATGTCCCTGGTAGCCTAGTTAACCCCCATCAGGCATGTCCCTGGTAGCCTAGTTATTCCCCCCCCATCAGTCATGTCCCTGGTAGCCTAGTTGTCCCCCCCCATCAGTCATGTCCCTGGTAGCCTAGTTGTCCCCCCCATCAGTCATGTCCCTGGTAGCCTAGTTGTCCCCCCCCCATCAGTCATGTCCCTGGTAGCCTAGTTATTCCCCCCCATCAGTCATGTCCCTGGTAGCCTAGTTGTCTCCCCCATCAGTCATGTCCCTGGTGGCCTAGTTATCCCCCCATCAGTCATGTCCCTGGTAGCCTAGTTGTCCCCCCCCATCAGTCATGTCCCTGGTAGCCTAGTTTTTCCCCCCCCCCCCCATCAGGCATGTCCCTGGTAGCCTAGTTAACCCCCATCAGGCATGTCCCTGGTAGCCTAGTTGTCCCCCCCCCCCATCAGTTATGTCCCTGGTAGCCTAGTTATTCCCCCCCCCATCAGTCATGTCTCTGGTAGCCTAGTTATTCCCCCCCCCCATCAGGCATGTCCCTGGTAGCCTAGTTATTCCCCCCCCCCATCAGTCATGTCTCTGGTAGCCTAGTTATTCCCCCCCCCCATCAGGCATGTCCCTGGTAGCCTAGTTGTCCCCCCCATCAGTCATGTCCCTGGTAGCCTAGTTGTCCCCCCCATCAGTCATGTCCCTGGTAGCCTAGTTGTCCCCCCCATCAGTCATGTCCCTGGTAGCCTAGTTGTCCCCCCCCCATCAGTCATGTCCCTGGTAGCCTAGTTTTCCCCCCCATCAGTCATGTCCCTGGTAGCCTAGTTGTCCCCCCCATCAGTCATGTCCCTGGTAGCCTAGTTGTCCCCCCCCCATCAGTCATGTCCCTGGTAGCCTAGTTGCCCCCCCCCCATCAGTCATGTCCCTGGTAGCCTAGTTGTCCCCTAGTTGTCTCTGCTGGGGAAGAAGCCGGCACAGACAGCATCCTCCGGTGTCCGCCAGCTGTCACAGACACCGGAGGATGCTGTGTATGCCGGCTTCTTCCCCAGGAGAGCGGCGAGCATCACAGGGGAGCTGCGGGCCGCGGGCCGCATCGGGAGGTCTCAGGGGCGGCCCGCGGGCCGGAGGTTCCCCACCCCTGCTTTATAGACTTAGTAGTGGAAGCCGTCTAATAGACGGAATCCATTACTAAGTCGGGGCCTAGTGTTAGCCGGTATAAAATGGCTAACACTGACCCCCCATTATTACCCCAGTACCCAATGCCATCAGGGGTACTGGGAAGAGCCGGGTGCCAGTGGTCCCGGAGCGTCAAAATTGGCGCTCCTGGACCGGGCGGCAGCAGGCTGGTAAGATTTAGGCTGGGGAGGGCCTAAACCAATGGCTCTTCCCACCCTGGTGTTACCAGGCTGCTGTCGTTTGGTTTTTAACCCGGCTGGTTATAAAAATAGGGGGGACCCTATGCGGTTTTTTTTTTTTAATAAATAAATAATAAAAAAAAAACGCATAGGGTCCCCCCTATTTTTATAACCAGCCGGGTTAAAAACCAAACAACAGCAGCCTGGTAACACCAGGGTGGGAAGAGCCATTGTTTTAGGCCCTCCCCAGCCTAAATCTTACCAGCCTGCTGCCGCCCGGTCCAGGAGCGCCAATTTTGACGCTCCGGGACCACTGGCACCCGGCTCTTCCCAGTACCCCTGGTGGCATTGGGTACTGGGGTAATAATGGGGGGTTAGTGTTAGCCATTTTATACCGGCTAACACTAGGCCCCAACTTAGTAATGTGTCCTCTTCGCTGGTCCACAGTACAATGAAGTCACTGTGCTGCGGACCGGCTCTTTATATGTGCGCTCAGCCGATCAGCCAATCAGCTGAGCGCACATATAATTCTAAATGTTTCTTCTAATAATGCTATTGTGATAACATAATTAGAAGAAACATTTGATGTTTTCATTAAAGTAAAGTGATGATTAGTACAGAATGCTCTATTGCCGGCAATATGAATTAACGGCTTATGGAGCTTCCTGTACTAATTAATATTTAATTAATAAAACACATTTTCGTTGAAATAAATTCAGTTTCGTTATTCAATAATTTAATTCTAACGAATCCATCATTGTGCAATTAAATATACTGTCAAAAAATAATTATATATATAAATATACATTTATTTATATATATATTTATTTTAACAGTATATTTAATTGCAAAATGATGGATTAGTTTAAATTTAATTATTGAACAACGAAAGGCACTTTATTACAACGAAAATGTGTTTTATTATTTTAATATATTAACCATGAGAGACATCGGCATACTGCAGAGGATCGCAAACCCCGGTAATAGCAATTCATGTAAACTGTTTCCCTGCTTTCCCAGATGCATCCAGAGGTGTTTGCATCACTTTCTTAAGATTTTATTTGTTATTTTTAGTTGAACCAGATTTCCAAGTAAATGACCGTATGTTTTGAGCCGCATGTCTATTTTTCCCCACGGCCGAAGTTTTATCCGCACATTTACAGCCGCATAAAAAATACAGCCGCACAGTTACATAGTGTGAACCTAGCCTAAAGGTACGGCCTTTGTTGCTATTGGAAACAACGGCCATCCTTTTTAAGAAAATATACCTTGCCTTCCCTTCTATGGAATTCCAGCTGGAGCATATATTTGTAGTATACGCTCCGGCTGGGATCTCTCGCGGCGCCTTAGAAAACTGACATTCAGTGAATAGCGGCCGCAGAAAACCCCGTCAGTGCACACTATGGATCAAGCGGCTGCGGCCGCTCTCTCCATAGTGCGCAGTGGGGAGTTCTGATGTGGGCGTGCACAGATGCGTCCGCATCAGAACTCTGCAGACCTAAAGATTATATTTACAGAGACTGGCTGGTCTCTTACACTGTGTGAACATAGCCTAAACAAGATTGTATTTATGCTAAAGAGACTCTGTGACACAGCACACACACCTTCCTTGGGTCATATCCTCTTTCTGTGGATGGCAGTGCCAATAGTCCAGGTGGGTCACTACTCCACTCCGGACCACCGTGATAATGGCCCAAGGGACCCCCAAACAGCCCGGCAGGTTACTGTCCACAGGGGGAAAAGGTATAGTCTGCCCATTAAACTAAAATCAGATGTGCCAGCATACCTGTGTGCCTAACCGGCACTGGCGTCACGACATAACATCAACGGGCAAGGCTATATCTCGGTCAACCACCATAGGACAGGCGTCACACCTAACCATCTGGCAAGTGACCGGCCGCACCTCCACACCGGGGGTCTCCACAGAGGCACGTAACAGAAGGGAGGGGATACCACCAAACTGGGGGCCGGTGGGCCACCCACAGTGCTTCATGCTGGGACAGTGCACAGGAATAGACCAGCACCGTGTACGGGAACCAGGCAGTGGTTCAAAAAAAGGACCATGGCACCAGCATCTCCGCTCCATCGCCGGTACATAGTGGTACATTTGCTTTAAAGACTTTTTATTTGATCTTCCTACTTATTGACCTCAGCACATCAGAGCCACGAGACGCCACAAGCTTTAGGTATCTCAATCTTCCAGCCAACCAGACTGAATAAGGAAGTTGTACAAGCTATCACACATGGCTTTACCACGATACCAATAAGGCTGTGCACGCAACTAAGGGTGGTGCCAGTTGAACGAAGCGTCATAGATGGAGAAAAATCAACTGCACACATTAGATTGCCATCATTTTTAGTGATGCCGACTGATCATCACAGATACCCTCCATATTTGCCCATCGGGGCGGTAGTGTATCTGCCCCCCTGTATAACCGACTTATCCATTGAACACCATTACTAAGTAACCTAATTTTTCAATACATGTAAATCCCCCTTTTTTCTATCAGAGATAATAGGTGACAGAATGCAGTAAAAGTGTGATGATGATGAAAAAGTCCCCTCTTTGTGTCACTGAGTCATCGTACGCTTTCTGGTTTTACCTGAGGTTGGCCACTGATTTTATCTCAAGCATAAAAAAGAATAATAATATTAAGAAAAATCCCTCGGCTCCCCCTTTCCTATCACGCAGGTCGCTGTCGGCTTGCACCGCCTGGTCATAACAAAAACGGGTTCTCCAACGCCACCCTGCAGCTTTAATCTGATCACTTTCTTCTCCAAGCATGGTGTTTGTTGTGGTCAATTCGACAAGAACATCCGCCGTTCTCTATCGGCTCACTATACCTTGAGATGAATCTGTTTCTCATAACTTTCTGTTCCCTTTTCGCTTTGGCTCATCCCCGTCAGTTATCTCATCATCAGTCTTTTTTTATTCTGATGAGAAGTTTTTGTAACGTTTTTTGTAAAATAAGAAGCATTTCCCCATAATATTAAAAAAAACACCCTGTAAGTGAAAGCCCTTAGAAGTCTATTGAAAAATTCAGCCACTTCATTGGTATTCATTTTCTTGGAAAAGTAGGGTGACAATTACAAATAACACCTAAAAAGTTTTCCTGCAATAGTACCTTCTGCATTGCTCCTGTAAAAGTACCTGCCACAGTATTGTAATAAAGTGCTCCTCTAATAGAGTCTAACATAATTCTCCTATAAAAAAAAACTGCTATAAATCTCCTATAATAGTACCTATCACAGTACCACTAAAACAGTGACATAATATACACATCTTC
Source organism: Dendropsophus ebraccatus (assembly GCF_027789765.1). NCBI lineage: Eukaryota > Metazoa > Chordata > Amphibia > Anura > Hylidae > Dendropsophus > Dendropsophus ebraccatus. The sequence continues at coordinate 90,960,540 of NC_091463.1, forward strand.
CTCAATAATTATAAAGTGCCTTTCACAGTTCACTATGATAGCACCTGCCACAGTACTTCGGTATATGGCTCGTATAATAGTGACTAACTTAATGCTCCTATATTAGAACCAGCCATAAAGTTCTTATAAAAGTACTCTCTTTAGTAAGATAGAGTGGTCGGCACTGCTATAGGCTATTACGTCTATTGGAGGGATTACACTGAGGTTTAAGATACGGACTCATAGAATGTCAATTAGGGTGGTGCTCACTCATAACTGAAGGACAGTGCGGTCCAGATGAAGACCAATCCATACATTAGGAGTAAGAAAGAATGAGGGCACTCACCCGTTTGCTTGACTTCTTTTATTTCACTCCATATAAGCAGACACGGACATAGTCTGCTCGCTGCAGTGAGGACGCCAACCCCTCCCCCAGTGACACGTGACAGCTGTTTCGCACGTAGATCACGTGCTTCGACTGACGTTCGCCTCTCTCACAGGCTCCAGACTAAATACTCTCTGGCTTACCTGTGTGAGTGGGCGTTACAAAGTTAAAAAGTAGGTAACCAACGACTGTGACGTTTTATGATTGACACTTTACAGAAACATATTTAAATCAATACGATCATTTAGGCCGCTTGCTCCCTGTGCTCGTGTAGCTAGGATTATTCGTGCCTCTTTTTGTAACAAGATTTTATTAGTATCTTGTCCTGCTCTACCTGTGACCTTTTCTAGTCCAATAAATTTTAAACACTGTGTGTCTCCTTGATGTAACTCTCTGACATGTTGGATCAGACGCATTGAACCTTTTCCCGTTTTGCATGAATGTATGTGTTCATAAAATCTCCGGTTCAAAGGTCTAATTGTTTTACCAATATAATAAGCTCCACATTTGCACGTAGACCACTCCTTTGGTCTTACAGCAAATGAAGTCCCGGACTGTGTATTGTTCACCTCCGAGTCTAACTGTCTTTTCTTGTAGTGCCTGTTCGCACCAATGGCAACTACCGCACTTGTACATACCTCTTGGTATTGTTTTATTTAACCAGTTTTCTGTTTTTTTGTTATTCTGTGTGAATCTACTGTGAATAAGGAGGTCTTTTAAATTCTTACTTCTTTTGAAGGTTATTAATGGTTTCTCTGTGTAGTAATGTGAGAGAATGGGATCTTTTGTTATTAAGTACCAATTATTATGAATTATTTTACGTATTCTATCTGCCATTGGGCTGAACTGAAAAGAAAAAGCAAACTTACTTTTTTCATTCATGCATTTTTTATTTTTGTTTTTTCTGTGGAATAAACTGTTTCTATCCTGTTTTAATGCTCTATTTTTAGCTATCTCCAACTCCCCTGCCGGGTATCCCCGCTGGAGCAACCGCTGGGTAAGTTCCTCTGCCTTAGTGAGATATAACTCCTTCGTGCTGTTTATTCGCCTTAGTCTCAAGTACTGCCCATAAGGTACTGCACGTTTTGTGTGTTGGGGGTGATAGCTGTCGTAATGTAAAAGTGTGTTGGAAGCGGTAGGTTTACGATAACTAGTAGTTGTTAATGTGTTTTCTTCTATTTTTACTAGTGTATCAAGAAACTCAATTTCCGAGCTACTGCATTTTGAGGTGAATTTCATGTTAAAGATGTTGACATTAAGATACTCTACAAAGCCATTAAAATCTTCTACTGTACCATCCCAGATGACGAATATATCGTCTACAAATCTAAAATAGTGTTTTATCATTTTTATATAGGGATTCTTTTCAGTGTACACCATCTGTTTTTCAACGTATGCTAGGAACAGGTTAGCAAAAGTACATGCTACGGGCGTACCCATAGCAGTACCGTGTTTCTGTACATACCATTTTCCATCAAATGTAAAGGCGTTGTTCTCTAAGATGAACTGGAGGGCGCCACAAACAAAATCCGTGAAATCATTACTTTTATCTAATTCTTCCAACAGGGATCTAATTACCCTTACGCCAAGCTGCTGGGGGATTTTTGTATACAGACTTTCCACGTCTATAGTCCCCAAAATTGCTCCTTTTGGCATATCGCTCTCACTGATAGCCAACAGGAATTCATTTGTGTCCTTTACCAGGGCTGGTACTCCGTCCAATAGTGGCTTTAAGAGCCATTCTAAATATTTTGACAAAGGTTGGGTCAAAGATCCGACTCCTGACACTATTGGTCTCCCAGGAGGGGAGACTAGTGTCTTATGAATTTTGGGGACAAAGTACCAGCATGGTTCTTTGGGGGACATAGGTAGCAACTTCTCTGCCTGTCTACGTGAAATTATACCTTTTTCCACATATACCCGGTCGGGGGAAGAGCAGGAGTGACAGAAAGCGTAAAGAGAAAACAAGTGACATGGAAAAGAATGGAACAAGACAAGGACTGATTGACCCACCTACAGTAGTCAATCTCACAGACCTGGAGTTGAATGAACATGTACTATCATTATTAAATAAAGGATTGAATTTCTGCATCACAGAATCGTTCGACCCTGTGGACTTTGAGATAGATCTATACAAGTCCATAAGGAAACTAAATTTAAAGAAGTTTTTTTCACAAAATACTAGCGAGAAAAAAAGAGACCTTAGAAGGTGAAACACTGGTGGATGTAGGACATTTAGGCTTCATTCTAGGAGGTGCCACCACAGAAGAAGACATAGAAGTAATGACAACACTATTAGATTTAGCAGGTCACACTACAGACACAGAAATAGACCCGAGCAACATACCCACATTTACAGGAGGTATAAAATCAAAATTTTCCCCTCCTGTTACCCCAGGCAGTAGTCTCGATGTCTTCCAGTCCAAGGTGATGGATGAGATAAGAGCCTTAATTTATCCAACAGATTGCAAAAACCTCACATCACCCGAAATTGAGGCTCTAAAATGGCTCAAGGGCTTGGAAGACATCGAGATTAAAAAAGCCGACAAAGGCGGCAACGTCGTATTGATGTATAAAACATACTATATACAGGAGGCTATGCGCCAACTAAACGATAGTGAAATTTACACCAAACTAAGCAATAATCCAACAGAGAAAATAAAGGCCCGGCTACAGACCTTTTTAAGGGTATATGTGGAAAAAGGTATAATTTCACGTAGACAGGCAGAGAAGTTGCTACCTATGTCCCCCAAAGAACCATGCTGGTACTTTGTCCCCAAAATTCATAAGACACTAGTCTCCCCTCCTGGGAGACCAATAGTGTCAGGAGTCGGATCTTTGACCGAACCTTTGTCAAAATATTTAGAATGGCTCTTAAAGCCACTATTGGACGGAGTACCAGCCCTGGTAAAGGACACAAATGAATTCCTGTTGGCTATCAGTGAGAGCGATATGCCAAAAGGAGCAATTTTGGGGACTATAGACGTGGAAAGTCTGTATACAAAAATCCCCCAGCAGCTTGGCGTAAGGGTAATTAGATCCCTGTTGGAAGAATTAGATAAAAGTAATGATTTCACGGATTTTGTTTGTGGCGCCCTCCAGCTCATCTTAGAGAACAACGCCTTTACATTTGATGGAAAATGGTATGTACAGAAACACGGTACTGCTATGGGTACGCCCGTAGCATGTACTTTTGCTAACCTGTTCCTAGCATACGTTGAAAAACAGATGGTGTACACTGAAAAGAATCCCTATATAAAAATGATAAAACACTATTTTAGATTTGTAGACGATATATTCGTCATCTGGGATGGTACAGTAGAAGATTTTAATGGCTTTGTAGAGTATCTTAATGTCAACATCTTTAACATGAAATTCACCTCAAAATGCAGTAGCTCGGAAATTGAGTTTCTTGATATACTAGTAAAAATAGAAGAAAACACATTAACAACTACTAGTTATCGTAAACCTACCGCTTCCAACACACTTTTACATTACGACAGCTATCACCCCCAACACACAAAACGTGCAGTACCTTATGGGCAGTACTTGAGACTAAGGCGAATAAACAGCACGAAGGAGTTATATCTCACTAAGGCAGAGGAACTTACCCAGCGGTTGCTCCAGCGGGGATACCCGGCAGGGGAGTTGGAGATAGCTAAAATAAAAAATGCATGAATGAAAAAAGTAAGTTTGCTTTCTCTTTTCAGTTCAGCCCAATGGCAGATAGAATACGTAAAATAATTCATAATAATTGGTACTTAATAACAAAAGATCCCATTCTCTCACATTACTACACAGAGAAACCATTAATAACCTTCAAAAGAAGTAAGAATTTAAAAGACCTCCTTATTCACAGTAGATTCACACAGAATAACAAAAAAACAGAAAACTGGTTAAATAAAACAATACCAAGAGGTATGTACAAGTGCGGTAGTTGCCATTGGTGCGAACAGGCACTACAAGAAAAGACAGTTAGACTCGGAGGTGAACAATACACAGTCCGGGACTTCATTTGCTGTAAGACCAAAGGAGTGGTCTACGCTATAGTGTGCAAATGTGGAGCTTATTATATTGGTAAAACAATTAGACCTTTGAACCGGAGATTTTATGAACACATACATTCATGCAAAACGGGAAAAGGTTCAATGCGTCTGATCCAACATGTCAGAGAGTTACATCAAGGAGACACACAGTGTTTAAAATTTATTGGACTAGAAAAGGTCACAAGTAGAGCAGGACAAGATACTAATAAAATCTTGTTACAAAAAGAGGCACGAATAATCCTAGCTACACGAGCACAGGGAGCAAGCGGCCTAAATGATCGTATTGATTTAAATATGTTTCTGTAAAGTGTCAATCATAAAACGTCACAGTCGTTGGTTACCTACTTTTTAACTTTGTAACGCCCACTCACACAGGTAAGCCAGAGAGTATTTAGTCTGGAGCCTGTGAGAGAGGCGAACGTCAGTCGAAGCACGTGATCTACGTGCGAAACAGCTGTCACGTGTCACTGGGGGAGGGGTTGGCGCCCTCACTGCAGCAAGCAGACTATGTCCGTGTCTGCTTATATGGAGTGAAATAAAAGAAGTCAAGCAAACGGGTGAGTGCCCTCATTCTTTCTTACTCCTAATGTATGGATTGGTCTTATAAAAGTACCTTCTATAGTACTGCTATGACAATGACACAATACACTTCTTCCTTAGTGAGTATAAAGTGCCTTTCACAGTCCGCTATGACAGTACCTTCTAGAGCACTCCAATATAGGGCTCTTATAATAGTTAATATCTTATTTCTCATATTATATAGCCTGTCATACAGTACCTATTATAGTACCACTATAGCAGTGACACAATACACAGGTCTTCCTTAGTAAGAATAAAGTGCCTTACAAAGTCCACAATGATAGTATCTGCCACAGTATTCCTAAATAGGGCCCCTAAAATAGTGCATGACCACCCAACTCCGCTTGTCTTCTGGTATAAAGTAGTGACTTACAGCGGTTCAACTGCACTGCAGACTTACTGCACTCAATCCTCACCTCTCCCTGCTTGTTCAGTTCTGTCCTTTGCTGGATTCTGCAGAAGCGGATGTTCTGGTGATGAGACAATGAGATGAGAATCAGCTGCCTGTCTGCTAGTATAAAGTAGTCAGAGTAGAAAAGTAGTAGAGAAAGGCAAATCCTTATCTCTGCATGCCTGTTCAGTTCTGTCCCTTGCTGTATGCTGAACAAAAAAATTATATTAAAGGACGACTCCCACGAAAAAATGTTTTGGCTTATTTAACACACATTACAAAGTTTTATAACTTTGTAATGTGGTTAAATAACTGGTCTGCCCCCCCCCCCCCCCCCCCCCCCAATGTAGACTCTGTGCTCTGCCAGAACTGAAGTGTAGATAAGAGGTGATAAGTGATACTTGTATTTACGTATAGACTAAGTCTGACTGCTTTCTGCCCCCTAGTTGCGTAGAGCCCATCCTAGGTGATTATCTGGGTGTAGCAGACTTCCAAGGTTTCCCCGCTGTTTTGCCCTATGCAGTAGGATACGTAGACCTTTTTCAGTAGCTTTGCCCTACTGGGGTCAGCTCCTTTTTGTATCAGGAGTCTGCCCTGCATGGTTAAGACATGTTCCTGGTGTGGGCTAGGGTGATCCTAGGATACTTCTCTCCCCTTCTAGGACTTAGCACTTCATAACTGTAGTGTATAAGGAAAGTCTCTCTGAGAGCTATCTTCCTACAAATCCATTCACACTGAGAACCTAGTCTGAAGTGCCTCACTTCCTCCACCAGGTTAATTCCTCCTACAAGGGACAATGTAACCCCCCCCCCCCCTGTGAGTGGTGGGGCTTAGTGTGTGTGAGAGAAAAGAAGAGGATAGGATAGAGAGAAAGAGCACCTGCAACTGGTCAGCAGAGAAACACATGACATAAACCGTTAACCCATGACTCTTTGGGTGTACCCAGAACATCAAACAGTAGAGACATCTAGTGGGGAAAACAAGTCACTTCATCTCCCACTTTAACCTGAGTGAACGACTTACTGGGGTGCATATACAACACCAGTGGTGGGACACCACACATATATGTCCCATTTTGGAAAAATCTTCAAGGGCCAGGGATCCTGGTTCTGCTACAGTGGAATTGCAACTGGTGACCTTAAAGGGGTGATCCAGTGCTACGAAAACACTGCCACTTTCTCCCATAGACAGCACCACTCTTGTCTCCAGGAAATATATCAGATGTGAAGAGGATAAAAATAGAAATTTTTTCCAGGCTAAAATATAGAAGCGATTTATTTTAGTGACCACTACAACCTAATACCTCATACAACATCCAAGCCACACAAGATAACATTTTCTAGAACGTTCTCACTTCCTGCTTCTCTCCAACCACTGGTACTCTCTCACTGAGCTGGGGGAAGCCTATGTGTTCCTATAGCAGGAGAGGTGACTGTGTCTGTTCCACCAGGCACCTGCCATAGAAAACTCAAGCCGCATTTCCCTGCGAAAAAGACAGTGTTGTGGAAACAGGAGCAAATGTAAAATTCTCCTCTTAGAAGCGTTTCCACTCCCACTAGATGTTGTTTGGAGAGAACGAAGTAAGCACATTGAGCTGCAGGAAAGAGCAAAGAAATAGCTGAAAGCAGAAAAGTAGAAGTCCCTCTTGAGTGAAACCTTCAATATCCGATCCCCCCCGGCCTCCTACAAAGGTAACTGGCTCCTACTGACAACCACTATTGGCGGTCATTGTCCCTCAGCACTCTAGAGACCTGCCCAAGCTCCAGTATGGGGGGATTTTGGGATTTTGATGCCATTTATTTGATGCCATTCATGATGTAGGATAGTATTATATCTTATTTAGCTGAATATTTTATAAATATATGGTTCTAAATTACAACCCCCCCCCCCCCCCTCCCTGCTGAGTAGCCAGGGCTAGGTTATAGAATCGGAATAAGAGGTAACTACCTGAAGTGCCTCATAACTATTATTCATAGAACACTGTATATTGGTATTATTGGTGCGGTGGTATGATAATATTGATAATATTATTTGGTCACAATATGGCAGTATTATGTGAACGCTGCATCTTGGGGTTATTCGCTGACTTTATGGAGGCATTATTTGGCAAGAGTATTTGGATACTGTTTGGTGGTGCATTTTGAGCACTATGTAGAGGAAATATTTGGGCACTCTATAGTGAGTTTACTTGAGCACTGTAATGTGGTATTATTTGGGCACTGTGTGTTATTATTATTTGGGCACTGTGTGGTGGTATTATTTGAGCACTGTGTGGTGGTATTATTTGAGCACTGTGTCGTAGTAATATTTGGGCACTGTGTGGTGGTATTATTTGAGCACTGTGTGGTGGTATTATTTGAGCACTGTGTCGTGGTAATATTTGGGCACTGTGTGGTGGTATTATTTGAGCACTGTGTGGTGGTATTATTTGAGCACTGTGTCGTGGTAATATTTGGGCACTGTGTGGTGGTATTATTTGAGCACTGTGTGGTGGTATTATTTGAGCACTGTGTCGTGGTAATATTTGGGCACTGTGTGGTGGTATTATTTGAGCACTGTGTCGTGGTATTATTTGAGCACTGTGTGGTGGTATTATTTGAACACTGGTGGTATTTGAGCACTGTATGGTGGTATTATTTGAGCACTGTGTAGTGGTATTATTTGGCCACTGTGTGGTGTTATTATTTGGGCACTGTGTGTTGGTATTATTGAGCATTGTGTGGTGGTATTATTTGGCCACTGTGTCGTAGTAGTATTTAAGCACAGTGTGGTGATATTATTTGAGCACTCTATGAGGATGTTAGTTGCACACTGTATTCTGATACAATTTTAACAGTGCAGGGTGGTATTATTTCAATGCTGTGTGGTGGTATTATTTCAATGCTGTGTGGTGGTATTATTTAAATGCTGTGTGGTGGTATTATTTAAGCTCTCTATGGTGATGTTATATGCTGTAATATGGGCATTATTTCAGTACTGTGTGATGGTATTATTTGGGTACCCTATGGAGGAGTTACTTGCACACGGTATGGTGGTACCAATTTGGCACTGCAGGGTGGTATTTGTGCCCTGTGTAGAGTTATGCAAGGTGGTTTTATTTAATCACTATATGGTATACTTATTTATGCTATGACTAGATTATTTTATTACGTTAGTGTCCCTATGCTTATATGGTGGAGGCCCAAACAATGCGGGTAGCCAATGCCTTTTAGGTATGTGAGATTGGATGGTAAGCAAGGTTATAGACCAGGACAATCATCATCTACAAGTACCATTGTAGATGGTATACAGTGTATTTCCTTGATGTGAAAGCATCTAAATGGTATAGAAAAGGAAAGGTTAACATAAAGCAGATTAGCATTTTTAACAGTCTCTGGTTTTCTTCAGCCTCAAGAGGGTTAATAAACCCCCAAGGGGTGGAGATTGGGGACATATCTTCTAAACCGAGAAGCTTTGTTACGGGGTATCTGCGGGGCTTCAGCTGGAGGTCAGATCTTTTCTTCATATACTAAGGTTAGCTAAGATTTAGCTGCGCTAGTAATAGGTATTTACTGCTATTATTTTGTCATATGGATTTTGTATATTAATGTATGGGAATATAAAGAATTACCCTTGTTCCTGCCGCTTAAGAGAGTGCAAGTTTACTAGAACAGGTTTATCACACTTTGCAAGGAACCACAGAGATCTGAAAGGTGTCTGTGGTTTATACATGTAGATATTGTTTTTATACATGTAGATATTGTTTTTATACATGTAGATATTGTTTTATCATTTCTATGAAAAGATTTGAAAAAGTTTGTTCTTTTATGGACATAAAGCTTGTGGAGTTCTTGTTTCATCTGGAATTACCCAATGCACTATGGACTTTTGCTGTTTATCAGTGTTTTCAACGAGTAGAATTCATATCAAACATCATTGACTTTTATGTTGCCCACACATGTTTGTGTAAGTTGTTTTTCTGGTTTTTAGTTCATTCGAGTCCCACATCAAGGGGTTTCCCCTCCACATAAGGGGCTCGTATTGAGGACATGCGATACCCACTAGTTTCCATTAGTCTCCAGTGAATGGTCACTATCTCTCTATCACTCTTTCTTCCCACCTGCTGTCGACATTTCGTCATTTCTTTGACCTGCTTCTTGCTTACGGTCAGTCTGTGGTTCCAGGTAAGACGTAACTATGGTGGAATTTTACTGTTTGGCCCTTACAGAGAAGCATTGTGGTTTGAGACACGAGACCTTTCATCTCTTTCCTGTAGTAAAATTGGTAGATCTATTTAAAATTAGAGAAAAAAAGAGTGAAAGTTGCGAGAAACTTGGTGAGGTCATAAGGGAGAAACAAAAGTGATGGGTGGGGAAGACTATGGCTAATGTGGCAAGATGCCAAATGGTCTATTGGCCTCGGGCATCGTCATGTTGTCATATAGCATCAAACTGCTCCATGACCTATGAGTATCTTAGACACATAACCAGTTGCCCTGATACCCACAATTTTTTTTTTATATTACATTTTATTTTTTTTTAATTGAAAATAAGTCATGGATACAGAAAGAGGAATACAGGAAAGATATCCAGGGGAATTGAACAATATGCAGTCACAGATATAAATGTATTAAGGCATGAAATAGTCAACCAATAAGTCAATAAAAACAGATATCTATTACATAAAAGCAGACCTGAGGCGACCAATTCCATCATCAAAGGTTTACAATAGTAGAACCATCTTGGCCAACATCTTTTTTTTTCCATTTTATAATACTATGTAGTTTTTCACTTCAAAGTCATCTGTGTTTATATATGTCCAATTATCCCTTTGGTGTATACCTTATGTTCTATTCTCTTTTGTACTCATCTACATTAGTCCAGCCCGGTATATTCCCTGTGCCATCATTCACCTTACTTTCGCTCCCTAGGACCCATCCTAGGCCAACACTCATGATCCACACATATATTATGCAGATCGCTGCCATCTTCCTGGATCCTTTGACTGTTTGGCTCCCCACCTTGGCGGAAATCCTCAGCCCTCAGAGACCCTGGCACTTTCTTTGCAGGATAGACCTTTTGTCCATAAACTCTTTGGAGAACATTTATGAAGGTCACTGCCTGGGCGTACATCAGGGAGAAAGTGCAGATTCGCCCATTCTCCCTGGAATACACCTGCTGTATCCCCCGCTGCTGTATCCCCCGCTAATGCTAGTATCTCACTTTTTATGCTTTATTTCCTTCACTCTTGTTCACAATTTTGTTTCAAGAACGGACTGACTCAGCAACACTGCCTCTCAAAGAAAAGCTCCAGTGCCACCGGGTCCCTAGGGGCAGGAGGAGAGCCCAATTTCTACCTATTTATAAATTGAGGGCGCCCGAGGTATACCCACATATCACATCACACAAAACATCTTTCCACACTGTTGATTATGCCATTTAATATCCATAATATGTCTATATTTCCTCTTTTTCCTTATCCCCCCCCCCTTTTTCTCTCTCCTATTCTGTTATATATTATATATCATTCAGCTAGTATTACCTAATTAAGTTAAACATTCTTGGAATTTTTTCCTTCAGATCATGTGATCCCACGGTGACCCCCTAGAAATTACATGTGTTTCTGTGCTCTGAATGGGGTCACTATCTCTGTAACGCCTGGAGTAGTGGATCCACTGGACCGTCACCAGCGATGGCACTAACCTCACCAGGGAGCGGAGTCTAAGGGGCCGCTGGTTTTCACCAGAGCCCGCCGCAAGGCGGGATGGACTTGCTGCGGCAGGCGACCCCCAGGTCGCTACCCCTGGCTTGGTTGCTGGTGACGGCAGGCGAGGCGTGGCAGGAGCAGTAGGCAGGAGATGGTACTGGCAGAGGTCAGTAGGCGTGACCGCAGGTGACAGGCTGAACACAGGAGCAATGGAGTGACAGGGGAGCAGGAACCAGGAACAAGGACTAGGGACCAGGTAGCGGATAGGTATCAGGAACAAGGACTTGGGACCAGGTAGCGGATAGGAATCAGGAACAACAGGGGGCTGGGCCAAACGCTATAGGAAGCATGTAGAGGCTCCAACACAAGGGACAGGGCATGCTGGGATTTATAGGGAGTGCTGGGTGCAATTAACCAATTAAGGGCGGACTGGCCCTTTAAATCTGAGACAGCCGGCGCGCGCGCGCCCTAGGAGGCGGTGACGCGCGCGCCGGCCGGCACAGACGGAGACAGGAGCGGAGGAGAGGTGAGGCCCGAACTAGCAGCAGCCCCGGGTCCCCGCACAAGGACGCCGGCGGCTGCATGGGGCAGGAGGAGGTCGCGGCGGTGGCCCGGAACACGGGACGCCGCCGCGGCCATGACAGTACCCCCCCCCCCTTTGGCCTCCCCCTCTTTCTTGCCTGCAGAAGGCGGCATTAGGCAAATCTTGGTATTCTGCCGGTAGGCCGGACAAAGGCTTGGCGGGCTTGGGTGACAACATAGAATGCTTAGGATGAGGTGACCTCAGACACTGGTTGGAACAGTCCTGACCCCAACTGAGAATCTTCCCGGTTCTCCAGTCCAGTTTAGGGGCATGTAATTGCAGCCAAGGGAGTCCCAGGAGGATGGTGGAAGAAGAATGGGGCAGGATGTAGAAGGAGAACTTTTCCAGATGTGAAGTGCCCACCTGGAGGACTAGAGGTGCGGTCTGGTAGTGCACATGGTCGGTAAGAATCTCGCCCGTGACCGAGGAGATAGACAGGGGTCTGGCTAGTGGTGTCACGGGTAGCCGCCATCTCTGGACCAATGTAGCTGCAATAAAATTGCCTGCTGACCCAGAATCGAGAAAGGCAGTAGTTTGGTGAGTTTGTCCTGAGGGTGTCTGGATGGAAACTGGTACAGACAAACTTGGAGAGGTGGCATTCACACTCAGGGAGACCTCTCCCACCGGACCTAGGTGCTGGTGTCTCCCGGACGCTTGAGGACGTTGGGGACATCTCAGCCGAAAGTGATCCGAACCACCGCAGTAGAGGCAGAGATTCAGCTCCAGACGACGAAGTCTTTCATCAGGCGTCAGGTGAGCCTGTTCCACCTGCATGGGAATCTCAGGAGTCGACTGGGACTCCGGAACGTCAGGATACTGGAAGACCGGCGCCAGCTGGTGATGGCGACGGGACAGGCCTAGTCGCCGTTCATGCCAGACCTCCTTCTCCCTCTCAGAAAAACGAGTATCGACCCTGGTGGCCAGTAGGATGAGTTCGTTCAGGGAGGTAGGTAGGTCTCGGGCGGAAAGCACGTCTCTCACCCGACTGGACAGACCCCTCTTGAAGGTGGCTATTAGAGCGGCCTCATTCCAGTCTAATTCTGCCGCCAGGGTGCGGAACTGGATGGCGTAGTCACCAACAGAGGAGCTCCCTTGAGAGAGGTTGAGGAGAGCAGTTTCAGCTGAAGAGGCACGGGCAGTTTCCTCAAAGACAGAGCGGAACTCGGCCAGGAAAATTCGGAGATTAGCAGCCACAGGATCATCACGGTCCCATAGTGGTGTGGCCCAGGCCAGAGCTCTTCCTTCCAATAGGCTGATGATGAAAGCCACTTTAGAGCGCTCGGTGGCAAACTGACTACTTAAAAGCTCAATATGCATTGTGCATTGGGTCAGGAATCCTCTGCACAACTTGGAGTCACCAGCGTATTTGCTTGGGAGAGCCAGTCGAAGTGTAGAAAAAGCAGCAGGAGGTGGTGTGTGCTGGGCTGTAGTGTGCTGCTGTAAGGCGGCAGTGAGTTGCTGGATCTGCTGCGACTGTTGCTGGATTTGTTGCGCCTGTAGGGCGACCACTCGGGCTATGTCACGGATATCAGGCACCTCGCCGGGATCCATGGTTGAAGCCTACTGTAACGCCTGGAGTAGTGGATCCACTGGACCGTCACCAGCAATGGCACTAACCTCACCAGGGAGCGGAGTCTAAGGGGCCGCTGGTTTTCACCAGAGCCCGCCGCAAGGCGGGATGGACTTGCTGCGGCAGGCGACCCCCAGGTCGCTACCCCTGGCTTGGTTGCTGGTGACGGCAGGCGAGGCGTGGCAGGAGCAGTAGGCAGGAGATGGTACTGGCAGAGGTTAGTAGGCGTGACCGCAGGTGACAGGCTGAACACAGGAGCAATGGAGTGACAGGGGAGCAGGAACCAGGAACAAGGACTAGGGACCAGGTAGCGGATAGGTATCAGGAACAAGGACTTGGGACCAGGTAGCGGATAGGAATCAGGAACAACAGGGGGCTGGGCCAAACGCTATAGGAAGCATGTAGAGGCTCCAACACAGGGCATGCTGGGATTTATAGGGAGTGCTGGGTGCAATTAACCAATTAAGGGCGGACTGGCCCTTTAAACCTGAGACAGCCGGCGCGCGCGCCCTAGGAGGCGGGGACGCGCGCGCCGGCCGGCACAGACGGAGACAGGAGCGGAGGAGAGGTGAGGCGCCCCCAGGGGCCGAACTGGCAGCAGCGCCGGGTCCCCGCACAAGGACGCCGGCGGCTGCATGGGGCAGGAGGAGGTCGCGGCGGTGGCCCAGAACACGGGACGCCGCCACGGCCGTGACAATCTCATCCAGCAGAACCCACACTAGCTCTACATGGGGGGCATAAAATCCCATTAAAGTTACTAAGTCAAATGGTTATAATGGATTTGATGACAAGAAGTTAAGCTTTCCTGACCTTATACTTATATAGTCACTTAGCTTCTTTGGAGATGAGGATTATTACACTGTTTATACAGTGGGCAAAGTGGGTGCAGCCCATAGGATTCTGTGCTGATCAATTATGGGAGAGAATGCAGTTTAATATCTGAAAGTCAAGATGGTGGCAGATCAGTGGTCATATGTAGTAAGGAAATGTATGGCTGAAACAGAGCTAGGATGAAACAGATGACACTGCAGAAATAGTGGTGGTGGGTGTGAATTACATGGCCAAATAAATCTAGGTGTGCTCCTTTAAAACCCAGCTCTAGAGGTTTCCATAGTGTAGTTGGACCATAGCCTGGGTAACCGAGGGACTCGGTAGATAGGTAGATGTAGGTAGATGCTCCAATTAACATTTACTCTGTGGACCAGGAGCTTCAAGTATCTCCTCTGCTAGCAGTGGACACAAGCTCCAACTCAATGGTGGTCCTCCAGTAGAAGACAACTTTATTGGGTGCTGATTTCCTTACTAGGGACAGATCTTATAGGTTGAATGACAAAGAACTTAGCATTGACAATAGGCCCTAGGAATTGTTTATTGTCTCCAATTGAGCAACTATGGCTCTCAGGATGTGGCTAGCTAGCAGTTTCCTGTCCCATACACCTACAGTAGCTGACATCTGGGACACAGGCAGGATAGTGTAAGAAGAGGACCACACAAAGTTACTGTGTTTAAGAATATGGAGCACAGTCAAGCTTTCATTTTTAGCTGACGATAGGGTTAGATATCAATGTTTGATCAGTGGAGGTTCATCCTACAGAACCCCTGCTATACCTATGTAAACAGCCATGGGGTTCCTGATCAGAAGAGGTCCTAGACAAACGACAGACCATCAGGGTTTTAGTCTGTAAACAACAATTTTTTTTAATATGCCTCCTCGTGCAGTAAGAGTAAAATATCATACTCATTTCCCCCCGCTCCCCCACCGCCACCATTCTGAAGCCATTTAGTCCCTATCCTCTTCCTTCTGCTGTCAATGACATTTCATTTGGACAGAAAATCCTCATTCAGAAAGTCATTGGATTGAGCAGATATTTCCTATTTCCTATTACTGGGTTCCACAAGAGATCTGAGGGTGTCCCGTGGTATCTGCACCTCAGATCACCTTCAGATCCTGTAAATTGTGAGGTGGGTCCTCTTGTGTTTCCAGTTCATCCCACAGTTGTTGAAGTCCATGCTATAAGACCATGCTTGAACAACTTTTGCAGTGTGGCCCGGCATTATCCTGCAGAAAGAAGGGGGCTTGTTGTGTACAATAGTTACATAGGTGGGACGTGTTAGACTAACAGCCACATGATGCCAGCAGAACCTCTTGTTGCCTCCACAAACATGTTTTCTTCTCATAGTCCATCCTAGTGCCATCTCTTTTTGAAGGTGTCATACATGCACCCAACTGTCAACATAGCGGAAAAGAACGTGATATAGCAGACCAGACATGTCAACTGTAGACATTTTGGTAGTGGAAAGGGAACTCTAACTGGTCTGTGGATATGTCACCCAATATACACACAGTGAGATGTGATGTTCTGTGTGATCTGACTCCTTTCTATAAAAGGAACTTTTTCATCAATTTGCTCTACAGCAGATCTTTTTGGGACCCAACCAGATGGTCTTCAATTCCACACACTCATCACATCGTCCTTGGCCACCGATTGTCCTTTCTTGGTCCTCTTTTGGTAGGTCCAGGCCACTACCCACAAGATCAGCTGTTCTGGAGATGCTCTGACTCTGGAGATGCCCATGTCTATGTCACACAAATCCATCCTATTTTCCTGCTTTCGGACACTTTCTACCCGATATGTCGCCGCCCTGACAGACGCCATTGTCACCAGATTATACATCTTATTCACATCAGCTGTCAGTGCTTCTATTATTATGGCTCATCATGTACTATGCTTTCTGTATACACTAAGGGAAACATTTACTATCATTGCTCCACACAGATTGTCCCCTTCTCCCTGGGGTACGCCAGCCATATACCTCGCTCGCCTGATGGGCAGATGAGGGTGGGCGCGGCAAGGTGGGGAGGAGGCGAGGCCGTTACTGTATTAAAAAAAAAAAACTTTTTACAAAGCAGAACGTTGACTTTCACAAGGTAGAGAGCAGAAGAAACCCATCAGGAAACTCCACAGATCAGAAAAAGTAGAAAAAATTTTATTAACTTTTTATTTAACTTGACATTTCACCCATCACCTGCTCATCTGATAATCCAGAATGTGGGATGATCCAGAACCCTATTATGTATGAACCATGCCATGTAAACTGAGCAATGCAGAGAACTCTTGGAGCATAGTTGTAATACCAGATTCTTTCTCTGGAAAATGGCTACTTTCTTCCAGAAACAGCATCACCCTTGTTTGGGTGTGGTTTACCAGCTCAATTCCATTGAAGTGATCAGAGCTGAATTGTAGTACCGTACACCCTGGATATCCCCATTACATACAATTCTCCTGATATTCCAGAATATTTGATCATTTGGTTTTATTAAGGTCTTTTACTGTATGTACAGTACATGCACAGTACTTTGGAGGGTTTTAGTGCGTGTCTCACAGTTTCCTGGTTCGGGCAGGGGTTTCCCCTGCTGCTTCCTCCCACCTTCTCCTCTGCACTATTATAAAGCAGGTCACTTGCACATTTCTCCCCATCACTGTCTGTAAAGTGCTGCCAGCTACAGCATCCCTCCAGTCTCAGAGTCGGCACCATGCCTGTGACATTACCCAGAAGCACATGGGCTTGGCAAAGCCTTGGAACCCTGGTGGTCCTTTTCAGCTTTGTGTGTCTGGCAGCTGGGTCTCCGGTGCAGGTAAGAGATCTCACCCTGTGTCCTAGGTTTCTGTAAAAATGAACTTTTTTTATTGTCGTTATCTAAAAAGTTGTTACAAATTCTAATCATCCATGTCTTAGTAATATTTGTTCCTGGAAAAGCTGGGTGACCATCAATTTAGACAACTCAAGGAGACCTAGTAGAAAAGCTCCTGATGCCAACCGTGCGAAACCTGCAGGAAAGTTCACAAGGTCGGCATAGGAAACTTCAGTGCATCTGTGCCTGAAAGTCATTAAGCAAAGAACAAGAATACATTTAGGGGTCCACCTTGGGGTCAGGACTGATTTGGAGGTCGGATCTGTGGTCTGAGGTATGAATTAATTTAGGGGACTGGTCTGGAGTCTGAATTAACATTAAGGTATAATCTGAGGTCTGGGTTCATTTAGGGGTCTGGTCTGAGGTCTGACTTTAGTGGTCTGAGGTCTGAATAATTTTAAGTGTCTGTTCTGGGGTCTACGTTAATTTAAAGGTCTGGTCTGGAGCTCAGTGGTCAAGTCTGAGGTCTAAATTATTTAGGAGTCTGATATGAGGCGTCTTGTCTAGGGTCTGAATATAATACAATATAATAATAATAATATAATATTTGAGGATATGGTCCGGGTCTGGATTAATTCTGGGGTCTGAATAACCATTATGTTGAAGTCTGAAGTTTGCTTAAGATCTGACTTTAGTGGTCAGCTCCGGGGTCGGAATTTATTTAAGTGTCTGTTCTGGAGTCTGGAGAATTCATTTACAGGTCCAATCTAGATTTGACTTAATTTAAGAGTCTGATCCAAGGTTTCCAGGTATTTAGGGGTCTTCCCGCAGGGTCTGAAGTAATTTAGGGGTCTTCTCACAGGGTCTGAAATAATTAAGAGGTCTTCCCCCAGAGTCTGAAGCAATCTAAGGGTCTTCCCGCAGGGTCTGAAATAATTAAGAGGTCTTCCCCCAGGGTCTGAAGTAATTTAAAGGTCTACCCCCAGGGTCTGAAGTAATTTAGAGGTCTACCCCCAGGGTCTGAAGTAATTTAGAGGTCTTCCCCCAGGGTCTGAAGTAATTTAGGGGTCTTTCCCCAGGGTCTGAAGTAATTTAGCAGTCTTCCCCCAGGGTCTGAAGTAATTTAGCGGTCTTTCCCCAGGGTCTGAAGTAATTAAGGGGTCTTCCCGCAGGGTCTGAAGTAATTTAAGGGTCTTCCCCAAGGTCTGAAGTAATTTAGGGGTCTTCCCCCAAGGTCTGAAGTAATTTAAGGGTCTTCCACCAAGGTAATTTAGGGGTCTTCCCTCAGGGTCTGAAGTAATTTAGGGGTCTGGACTGTAATCTGAATAAATTTCAGGGGCCCGATTTGGATCGGGAGTAATTGAGGGGTCTGGGATCTGAATAAATTAGAAAATTTGATCTGGGTCTGGATTAACATAAGGGTCTAATTTGAAGTCCGGGTAAATTAAGAACTTTGTTCTGAGGTCTGACTGTACTGGTCATGCATGTGGTCTCCTATTTGAAGTCTGATCTGGAGTCTGAACTAACTTTAAGGTCTGAATTATTTAGAGGTCTCTAATGGTTTTAGATACTGAATTAAGGCTCCTGGTTTTCCATGTGGATTAATTTACCAACATTTCCAGCAGGATCTGTCTTTTTTCTTCCCTTGACCCAAAAGGCAAATCTATGGGATTTATCGCTAGGGAGATTTCAGCTTTGGGAGCTATAAGCCCATACTGGTTGTCACCCAGCACATGTAAAAATAATTTTCCTGACTTGACATAAGATGATGACTCACCGTGACTCGTAGTTATGTCTTGGGGTCAAAAATTCGTATGACGATTTCTTCTTTCATATGTCTTAGCCTAACTCTCTATTTTTTTATTACGTTGGGTTATAATTAACAATTTTTTAAAAAATTTTCTTTCCAGACAAAAACCAAGACATCTCATAAAAGATCCGCAGATTCAGGTAGGGTTACACCTTCTTCCCATGTACTGTATTCATTCTACGTCCGCGTAGGGTCTTGACGTTTCTTTATCTTTTTAATCACTCCTTTCTTGCACGTTGTGGTTAGGATGGTGCTTCTCCCCTTACCAGTACAGCCATGTAAGAGGGGCAGAGGCAGCCAATACATCAGTATATGTTAAATGAGCAAAGATACAAGACCAAGACGAGTATAGGCAGAGTAGGTAAGTAGCCTTTGGCATAGTTGGGTGTTGGACAAACCCTACTATAGATGACTGGTAGGGTAGCCCACCGACTGCATTGAAGAGGCCAAACGTGGAGATAGTGGTAAATTATAAGTATATAATTTATTATAATTAAGGTGTATTATAAGTAAGAACACCAAGGGTTGGTGGTGTTAAATTTTAGGGTAGGAGGGTGTTTGACCATCCCTAACCATCAAGAGTGTCTAACCCCAATAGATGCAGCTGTTAAAACGCTCTAGTCTTGTAATTCTGTCCCCCTTTGCCATCATTCAGGCTTGTTCAGACTTTCCTTTTGAACACTATAGGGTTTTAAAGGGATTATCCAGGATAACAAAAACACAGCTACTTTCTTGCAAAAAAATCAGCACTGACCCTGATCTCAGGTTAAAGCTCACATCTATTTACTTAAATGGAACTGAGCTGCAAAAACCCACACCCAAACTAAGGACTGGATGACTTTTTTGACAAAGTACCTTAAGACGGTGCAAGTCAGGTTTCTTCTGAGGTAAAGTGTCCTCCAGATTAGACTCAGGGCAGTGCAGGAAAAGCTGAAGCCTATCTGGGCATCTTATTATCCTGAACTATTTGAGAGGTGGGACTGTGGTTAGCGTGTGGGTGTGTCTAGCAGTGGGCGGCCAGTGGGTGGGTCTGCAATTCTTCCGGGGAGCTTTAGCGGTAGGTTAAATGACACCTATGTCTTAATACTAAATACAAGACTTGTACCTCTAATTCAGTGATTTGTAGAAAGATTTGCAGTTTGATGTAATTCAAAAGTCATGGAAATGCCTTAAAGGGGTATTTCTATCTGAAAAGCAAGGGAATGTCTTTATAGAAGCACTCCGAAGGGGGAAAAAAAAGTTTTTCAATCAACTGGTGCCAGAAAGTTTTAAAGATTTGTAAATTACTTCTGTTTAGAAATTTCCAGTCTTCTAGTACTTATCAGCTGCCATATGTCCTGTAGGAAGTGGTGTATTCTCACCAGTCTGACACAGTGCTCTCTGCTGCCACCTCTGTCCATGTCAGGAACAGTTCATAGTAGTATCAAATCTCCATAGAAAACCTCTCCTGTTCTGGACAGTTCCTGACATGGACAGAGGTGCCAGCAGAGAGCACTGTGTCAGACTGGAGACCGCTCACTGGTGCCACCTTTTGTAAATAGCTTTCCCTTCAAGTCAGTGTCTGACTTTGATAAGAAGTCTTAGGACATGACTGGGAGTGTAAGCCAAGCCAGACAATTGTCCTAAATTTTACCCATCTGTAGACAGCTATTTCAAGGTTCTTGGCCTTAATGTAAAAGAAAGAACAAGCTAAAAGTACGAATGAGAAAACTAGGGTCCCCTTAGTACGGTAACTGTAAGTACAGGGCAGGGCATCACTTTATGATCAGTGAAAGTCATAAAAAAGTGGAATGAATCTCTATGAAAAGGCTGCAGAGCTGGAAGTGTTGTCATGGGGTCAACGATGGAGAAAACCTTTTTTTTTTTATCAATTCTGATTGAATTATTCAGTTTTTTTTACCAAATACTCCATGTTAGACCCCAACCTAAGCGGCCTGCGACTTTAAAGATGAACATTAAAGTCATGCTAAAGTTCACCGCTCTAGCCTGCGGAATGTATGTGGGTTTCTTCGTCTTCCTGTGTCCTATATTCTATTAGATGACATATACAGGAGTCTCATACAGAGACCACTGACCTTTAGCTAAACATCCTTCTCGCCTTCTACCAGGAAACTATAGAGATTAGTGGGGCTCAAGGTGTGGAAGATTTTTAGTTTTTATCAATTGTTTCTGTCTTTCACCACAATCCTAATTCGCCGCTTTCTTTTATAGGAAAAAGATCTTTCGAGAGACCTGCTGCGCATTTCCAAGGTAATGATCAGCTATAGAAAAACATTTCGGTAAAGGACTATGGCAATAAAGATGTACGTTACGATAGTATCTTTAAAGGCGTAATCTACCCTGACAATCCTTTGTTGTTAGTAATGATGAGCAAACATCTCGATGTTTGGTTCGGATTCTGAACACGAACATTAAAAAAAAATATCGTAATCGGTTTGTGTTCGTGTTTGCCGAACATTCCCGAACAAATAACGAACATACAGTAGAATTAGCATTTTGCATTCATTTGCGTGCAGATTGCGTACGTTTCAGTCTAGAGTAACACACATACGTACAGATTATCAGGCGCAAAGCGTAAATTACGTAGTGGCATACGTTCGCAAGTTTGAATATGTTGGAAAATGATCGTTATAACCATTCCGAACATCGTACAAATTGTTACTGATCTGCGAACATGAACAATTAGCGTCATGTTCGTAAGAACATACGAACATTTTCGCTCATCACTAGTTGTTAGAAGGGTCCACTGGTGATAAGTTGGTCACAAGGCTTCGGTTGTCAGTATAAAATGTATGGGAGCCTCCCGAGTCTTCACCAACAGATGATGTTATGGCGATAGGGGTCAGGTAATAATGGATTTTTACTGCCTTACCCCTTTGTTCTCAGAAAGAATAGCCCTCCCTATAGAGAACACATGTATGCATATGGAGAAGACGGGAGAACTGTGGTCATTCGGCCGAATTTGACACTTTTAGACTGAGTGTCCTTTTTTGGAGCTTTCCCACATGGTGTCAAATATGGTACAAAAAAGGTGCCCGGACGTCTTAGACTAAAATCGGACAAACCTACTAATTTTGTCAGGTTTGGCTGACTGTCATCATGCCTGGACAGCCAAAGCCGAAGGCTAAGGTGTATGGTAGCCTCCCTACTCTTAATCGACAGAGGATGTAGGTGCAAAAAAGAGTCAAGACTGTTGGATTTTTACTATTGTTGAAGAGATAAAACACCACCAAAGCTGTATGGCTGTGGCTTACCCCTCCCAATAGAGGAAAGATGAACATTAGGTGCTCACAAACCTCAGGTGTCTGGCTGTTGGACCACCCATCAGCCCTTGATCGGTACCTTGGTTGGTACCTTAAAAAAGTTATTTTGGATCATAGTTGGTAGGTAAAGCCTCATAACAACTTGTCTCTATTATTTCCTTTCTTACAGTTGAGCCAGATCCTCCCAATCCAAGCACTCTGAACTGGGCCCCCAACATAGAAAACTCCTTCTCCCAAGGTGAATTGAAGCTAGTGGACAATGAGCTTCACATCCAGCAAACAGGCCTGTACTTCATATACACTCAGGCCACCTTCGGAGGATTGCAGTGTCCCAAGAATCTGAATATCGTTTCCCTTACTGTGATTTTGTACTCCGATGAGCATGAAGAAAAAATGCAGCTTCTCCGAGCAGATAAAACCCCTTGTGAACAGCCCGAAGTCACCACTGTCAATAAAGGGAACCGAGCCGGGTGGAACAAGTCCATATTTCTAGGAGGTGCATTTAGGCTCGTAAAGGGGGACAAATTGTATGTGGTGACAACTGGAACAGAATATGTTAAGAGGGAAAATGGGGCCACCTATTTTGGAGTCTACGCCTTGTAAGACCAAGGTCGTATCCCTTACCAAGTGGGACATTTTTGAAGTCATAGAAGGGGGCCCCTTGATTTGGCATGGCATGTGGGAAACGCGATCCTCTGCTCTGGAGGGCCTCCAGCATCCACCAAAATCAAGAGACATTTTTATATTTCAATGGGTGTTGCAAAATGTATAATTTTTCCTGACCATGCTGGGTAGGCCTCCAACCTTATCTTTGGCCCAATAGGGATTCCACTGGGTCCATGGACATAAGTTTTAGGGTTGGGGTTTTGTGTGACATTATTAGATCAAGAGAACAATAGATCAATCTACTCTCAAGGTTCGGACTTATGAAGTCTTAATGAGCTTTGTGTTTCAAACCGTTAGGTCCAACTCAACTCCAGTTCTCCGGTAGAATCTAAGATTTCAAACGGTGCTTTATATCTCTGATTGAGTTCGGCTACATTGATTTCAGTCATTTTTAGTAGATGATGCAACTATCAGAACCCATGAAGATTCCTTCTTACTCTTGTTGCCATTCTGGTGTAAACATGAGCACGACCATGGCTAAATCCATGTAAATTTTTAAGAGTTTCATGATATCGCCATTAACCATCCTTATAGCTCAAGTGTTCACATTTTAAAGGGGCAATCTACCTAAAAACATCTTCTGATACGTCACAGTGACCATTGATGGTCTTTATCATAGCATTGTTTCCAGTGGTTCTCCATTGTTTCTGATGTAAATCTAAGATTCTAGAAGGAATTGAGTACCTGTTTAGGAATCAGTAAGTTCCCAACAATGGCACAAGTTAGACGTTATAAGGTAAATTTCCCATCTAAATATTCTAGGTCTTGGAAATTATGATAGGAAGGTGATACTAAACAGCCCACTCTTAACTTCCTTACTGAGTAAACTAGATCCCCTATAGAGTTCCAAGGTTTTACAAGACCCTAAAGGGATCAGAAGATTATAAAACAAGGGAATAAGGCTCAGCTGCAATATAACACACAAACTGTGGAATTGTGTGGCACTGGTTTTTTTGTTTTTTTTGTTTTTTTTTAAAGAAGAAAGCAGCCATGTTTCTCTAATCCTGTCCAGCCCCTTATAAGTTTAAGGTCCCCTTTTAAGGTCATATGACTATCACTAAGTCACGCACAGATTTTAATATTGACATTTTTTAATATATTGACATTTTTTTGTATTCAATCACCACTGACTCTGCCTCCAATCACTACACAATGGAAATCTTCTTTATTATTTAATTTTAATAAATATTTTATTCTTTTAACTTTTTTTTAAATATATATTGATTGTATATTACTTGCCGTGTACATGTGCCATAATGTAAAAGAAAGAACTAAAAGCTAAAAGTTCAAATCAGGCCAGATCAGAAAATCGCGCAGAGGCCAAGGTATAGGGTCTCTCAATATGGTAACTGTGACCAAAAAGATATGGTTTAACATACAAGTTATTGTACTGTGAACTGGTCCCAGCAGTCCAGGCCGAGTGAATGCACTGTGTTCTGCCTAGTGAAGGGGCAGAGCATGACATAGATATTAAAAGAGCACTTAAAGGGAATATATCACCATGAAAATGCTATGTAAACTATCATTATCATGTTATACAGCAGGAAGAGCTGAGCAGATTGATATATATGTCGGTGGGAAAAGATTCGGTAGAACTGACTGAAATCCCTGCTTCCTCTATTCTAGGACCACCCACTGGACTCCTAGGCACAAAAAGATTAGAGATTTCAATCATTGTTTAACCTTTTTTTCCTAGAATGATATATATCAATCTTCTCAGCTCCTCCTGCTCTATAACATGATGCCGATAGATAACATAGCAAATTTGTGGTGGTAGGTTCCCTTTAAGCCCAGTTTCACACATACATAATATATATGCATTTCTATGTACATAATACAACTGTAAGACACAATCCCTATGTCATGTCCCGCTTAGTAGACCACAAAAATTATTTGTAAGTTTAGACAAATATTCCGTAACAAGTACATACATTGTTTATATCTATTTCCTGTTCAGATGACCGCCATCTTTTACTCTTTGTTATCTACCATTTCAGCCTGGGGAGATGTAGATTGTAGTGTATAAATCAACAGGAAACCCAGAACACCTTCTGTGAATGATGCCAGTGGTTCTCCTATAGGGCTACTGCTCCTTTACCATAGATAATCCATTAGATTACTGTTTTTTTTTTTTCCTAGCGTCTTATATGTTATTTATGAAGATTTTTATGAAAAACTTCACTCGTCACCATAAGCTAATGTAGATAATGGCTTTATATGAAGATTGTATTTATTTATAGGGGGCTTTAAAACTGACGTACACTATAGTATGGGCAGCGTGCACTAATACCGGATTAATTGACACGCTTCAGTGCTGTTTACAATGAAGATGCCGACGGCCACCATTATTTATATATAAATATGTAATGTTGAATTCCTTTTTTTTTTTAAAAGAACCAAGGACAGGACGGAAATATTTAAGATATATATTTATCTTCTCCCATGGACATTGTTCTCGCTTTTTTTTTTTTTTTTTTTTAAAGGCTGAAAATGTGACAATTTCATTGTGTACAATGTTTTTTTTTATATATATATTTATAGCACTTTGATAATGGCTTTTATAGATGTTTTTTGATGAAATAAACATATTTATAAAATACTCAAGGTTTTCAAGATGTTTTTTGTGTGTGCGAGTAAGGTGCAAAGTATTTGTGTCCTTCTATACAGTGCTATGATATTTGTTAACAGTTTTTTAAATGCTTACTTAGCGAGGAGTGTCATGTGACCTGCCTCTCATCAATATCCCTAAATAGACTGTGGGGGCACTACTCAGGCACACATCTGTAGTGTCCTTGTACGGGTGTGCCACTAAGTCTTATAGCACCTGTTCAAAGGTAACTCTGTCAGGTGTCACACTGAGGGATGATGGGTGCCTTTCCACACCATCGCCACTTGCAGGGCCGGATTAAGGTTGGTGGAGGCCCCGGGCGACAATTCCCCCACAAAATAAATAAACTATACCGCGATCTATACAGATGGCTGTTTACTGTAGGTGACTTAGCACAGACCCCTTCTTGCTCCTGGCTGTATGGCTCAGCATCCGCCTCTGTTGCCCACATAATGGTCACTAGAGGCTGCAGTGCAGAGGAAGATGAAAGACCCTAGAGACAGGAGCGGGGAGGGCTAAGTATCAGAGTGTATTCCCACATTGTGTTTGTGTTAATAACGCAATGTGAGAACACAGCACTTTCTGTGCGCTGTTGCCCACTGTGTTAGGGCCCTATTACATGGCCTGATATCCTGGGTAAGCAGCACCAGTCTGCTAGGGTTTGGGCTGGTGGGGGCCCCTAAGTGGTGGAGGCCCCGGGGCACGTGCCCCTGGTGCCCTCCCTTTAATCCGGCCCTGACCACTTGGTGTCTCACTCTCCCCTGTTTGTTCTGTGCACAGCTGAAGGTGAAAGGGGTTAAGTTTGTTCTGTTCACTGTTCAACCAATTACAGGTGCAAGTACCTTACACACCATCCACCTATTATATGCTTCCTTCTCCTTTTCTATGGTATGTTGCTCACCAATAGGAGGTTGGTCCTGGTCACCTCTATATAAGAGAGTTAGTATTTGTTGAGAGGGACTGTTCTTAGTCTTCTTTAGTGGATGGTGGAAAAAGCAAGACACAGTTTTCTGGAGAAAGAGACTTACCCGTAATATGCAGTGTTAAACCCAAAGGTGGGTAACTGTCACCTGGGTCAACCTTGCCTACACCTGGGATCCTTCCGATCTGTAAAGTCAGGGGATTGATCCTCAGTGGGGCAAAGGGCCTAAGTCAAAGTATCCTACTGGTACCTGCGCTACTTCATTGGGTAATTTGCAGGAGTCAGCTTCACCCAGTAGTCCAAGCGTGGGACTCGTGCTACCAAACCTGACTGGTTTGGCAAAAGGCGGTCTTCTATTCAGTTCTTCTAAACACATAGTGTATGGTCCAGCCGGGATTCTATCAGGCCGTGCGAAAAACTGACATGTCATTTCTCTGCGGCTGCTATTCATAGAATAGTGGCCGCAGAGCACCTGTCAGTTCACACAAAACATTGTGTGCGGCGGTGAATTTGGATGCGGGTGCACACGGGTGTGGGTACCGCCACCCACAGAAAGGGGAAGAATATCCCAAGGTGTGCAGTGGTGTGTGTATAGGTGCAGACAGAAGATGGCAGAGTCCCATGTGTTAGTATAAAAATATAACAGCTTTACTGTAGAATTTTGCAGGTTACAGTACACTGTTTCATAGAAAATAATCTTTACACACACTTGAGTGCTTGACCTTAATGCTGGAGATAGGTGCTTGAGAAGAGTTGTAGCAGTGCTTGTAGAGTAAAAAGTGAGGAGGAGAGGGGTTTCCTGGAGGAGTCGTAACCCAATGTAGCCTTGTACTCTGCCGGAACCTTGAGAGATCTCTTGAGTGAAGTCATACACGTACTCACGTTTAGACACTGTCTTACCAATATCTGCCCTCTGGTAGCGTAGAACCCATCCCAGTAAGGTAGTACGAGCCCCAGCCGTGGTTATCTGGGTGTAGCTAGGTGTCCGCATCTTCCCAGTTGCCTGCACTACGCAGTAGGATATGTAGACCTTTGTATACTGATGGCTTTGTCCTACTGAGGCTAGTTCCTATCTTGTTCAGGATCCTGCCCTGCTCTTTTCTGATGTGTTCCTGGCGTGGGTCAGGGTTTTTCTTGGTGACTAATCTCCCTGTTGGGTGCTTAGCACTTCATAGTGAGGGGGTAGTTGTAGAAGAAGTGTTGGTCTCTAACTGCATCTGCTCACTTTGGTGGTTAGACTCTACTAACTCATAGCATCGCTGACAACTTGCAACTTGACAACCATATACCCCCCTGCTGCCGGTGTGTTCCCTCAGCCAGCTGCCATCTTACCGGCAATGATCTACTATATATATATATATATATATATATATATATATATATATATATATAGCCCCCGGCAGCCGATGACATATAGCCCCTGTGGCAATGTATATGGGAAGTGGTACTGTGCAGTGTATACATACACACACTGAGGGAAGTGGTACTGTGCAGTGTATATACATACAGACACTGAGGGAAGTGGTACTGTGCAGTGTATATACATACAGACACTGAGGGAAGTGGTACTATGCAGTGTATACATACAGACACTTAGGGAAGTGGTACTGTGCAGTCTATACATACACACTGAGGGAAGTGGTACTGTGCAGTCTATACATACAGACACTGAGGGAAGTGGTACTGTGCAGTCTATACATACAGACACTGAGGGAAGTGGTACTGTGCAGTCTATACATACAGACACTGAGGGAAGTGGTACTGTGCAGTCTATACATACAGACACCGAGGGAAGTGGTACTGTGCAGTCTATACATACAGACACTGAGGGAAGTGGTACTGTGCAGTGTATACATACACACTGAGGGAAGTGGTACTGTGCAGTCTATACATACAGACACTGAGGGAAGTGGTACTGTGCAGTCTATACATACCCCCCCCCCCCCCGCACCCCACACGCACTGACTACCGCACCTGGCCGCCATCACAACAGACACACTACCAATCCCCCGCCCAGGCCGCGGTCCCCCCACACACATTACTGACCGGCCGCCACCCCTGCCGTCCCTCCGGTTGTACTCACCCACTATCTAAGCTTGGTGCCGCTGGGGTGAACTTGAAGAACCGCCGGGTGAGGAGAGGCGGGAGAGAGGCGCTGGAGGAGTGTGGCGCCTCTGCAACCGTCCGTGCAATGAATGACGGACGTGCTGGATGACGTCACTGGAGAAGCGTGTCCCCGCACACGTCATCCAGCACGTCCGTCATTCATTGGACGGACGGCCGCAGAGGCGCCACGTGATTCGGCGCAGCGTGCGGAAGGCGGAAGTCCTTAAAGAGACAGCGCGCCGCCGGGGCCAGTCGCAAATGGCGCCCAGATTAATAAATCTGGGCGCCATTTGCAAGATGTCAGTCGCATTGGCGACCATTTTGGTCGCCATCTGGAGCCCTGCCTCTCCTGTCACCCCTCCAGCTGTGCTACCCTCTCCTTTCACCCCTCCAGCTGTGCTCCTTTCTCCTGTTACCCCTCCAGCTGTACTTTCCTGTCACCTGCAGCTGTGCTCCCCTCTCCTGTCACCTCCAGCTGTGCTCTCCTCTCCTGTCACTTCCAGCTGTGCTCCCCTCTACTGTCACCCCTCCAGCTGTGCTCTCCTCTCCTGTCACTTCCAGCTGTGCTCCCCTCTCCTGTCACCTCCAGCTGTGCTCTCTTCTGTCACTTCCAGCTGTGCTCTCTTCTGTCACTTCCAGCTGTGCTCCCCTCTCCTGTCACCCCTCCAGCTGTGCTCTCCTCTCCTGTCACTTCCAGCTGTGCTCCCCTCTCCTGTCACCCCTACAGCTGTGCATTCCTGTCACCTCCAGCTGCGCTCCCCTCTCTCCTGTCACCCCTCCAGCTGTCCTCCCCTCTCCTGTCACCCCTACAGCTGTGCATTCCTGTCACCTCCAGCTGCGCTCCCCTCTCTCCTGTCACCTCCAGCTGTCCTCCCCTCTCCTGTCACTTCCAGCTGTGCTCCCCTCTCCTGTCACCCCTCCAGCTGTGCTCCCCTCTCCTGTCACTTCCAGCTGTGCTCCCCTCTCCTCAACCCTCCAGCTGTGCTCTCCTCTCCTGTCACTTCCAGCTGCGCTCCCCTCTCCTGTCACCCCTCCAGCTGTCCTCCCCTCTCCTGTCACTTCCAGCTGCGCTCCCCTCTCCTGTCACCCCTCCAGCTGTGCTCTCCTCTCCTGTCACTTCCAGCTGCGCTCCCCTCTCCTGTCACCCCTCCAGCTGTGCTCTCCTCTCCTGTCACTTCCAGCTGTGCTCCCCTCTTGTCACCTCCAGCTGTGCTCCCCTCTCTTGTCACCTCCAGCTGTGCTCCCCTCTTTTGTCACCTCCAGCTGTGCTCTTATCTCTTGTCACCCCTCCAGCTGTGCCCCCTTTCCTCTCACCTCTAGCTGTGCTCCCCTCTCCTGTCACCTCTAGCTGTGCTCCCTTATTTTTTCACCCTACCAGCTGTGCTCCCCTCTCCTGTCATCCCTCCAGCTGTGCTCCCCTCTCCTGTCACCCCTCCAGCTGTGCTCCCCTCTCTTGTCACCTCCAGCTGTGCTCCCCTCTCTTGTCACCTCTCCAGCTGTGCCCCCCTCTCCTGTCACCTCCAGCTGTGCTCCCCCCTCCTGTCACCCCTTCAGCTGTGCCCCCCTCTCCTGTCACCTCCAGCTGTGCTCCCCTCTCCTGTCACCTCCAGCTGTGCTCCCCTCTCCTGTCACCTCTAGCTGTGCTCTCCTCTCCTGTCACCCCTCCAGCTGTGCTCTCCTCTCCTGTCACCTCCAGCTGTGCTCCCCTCTCCTGTCACCTCTAGCTGTGCTCTCCTCTCCTGTCACCTCTAGCTGTGCTCTCCTCTCCTGTCACCTCCAGCTGTGCTCTCCTCTCCTGTCACCCCTCCAGCTGTGCTCTCCTCTCCTGTCACCTCCAGCTGTGTTCCCCTCTCCTGTCACCCCTCCAGCTGTGCTCATCTCCTGTCACCTCCAGCTGTGCTCCCCTCTCCTGTCACCCCTCCAGCTGTGCTCCCCTCTCCTGTCACCCCTCCAGCTGTGCTCCCCTCTCCTGTCACCCCTCCAGCTGTGCTCCCCTCTCCTGTCACCCCTCCAGCTGTGCTCCCCTCTCCTGTCACCTCCAGCTGTTCTCTCCTCTCCTGTCACCCCTAAAGCCGTGCTCTCCTCTCACACCTCCAGCTGTGCTCCCCTCTCCTGTCACCCCTCCAGCTGTGCTCCCCTCTCCTGTCACCCCTCCAGCTGTGCTCTCCTCTCCTGTCAACCCTAAAGCCGTGCTCTCCTCTCACACCTCCAGCTGCGCTCCCCTCTCTTGTCACCTCTCCAGCTGTGCCCCCCTCTCCTGTCACCTCCAGCTGTGCTCCCCCCTCCTGTCACCCCTTCAGCTGTGCCCCCCTCTCCTGTCACCTCCAGCTGTGCTCTCCTCTCCTGTCACCCCTCCAGCTGTGCTCTCCTCTCCTGTCACCCCTCCAGCTGTGCTCATCTCCTGTCACCTCCAGCTGTGCTCTCCTCTCCTGTCACCCCTCCAGCTGTGCTCTCCTCTCCTGTCACCCCTCCAGCTGTGCTCATCTCCTGTCACCTCCAGCTGTGCTCCCCTCTCCTGTCACCCCTCCAGCTGTGCTCTCCTCTCCTGTCACCCCTCCAGCTGTGCTCATCTCCTGTCACCTCCAGCTGTGCCCCCCTCTCCTGTCACCTCCAGCTGTGCTCCCCCCTCCTGTCACCCCTTCAGCTGTGCCCCCCTCTCCTGTCACCTCCAGCTGTGCTCTCCTCTCCTGTCACCCCTCCAGCTGTGCTCTCCTCTCCTGTCACCCCTCCAGCTGTGCTCATCTCCTGTCACCTCCAGCTGTGCTCTCCTCTCCTGTCACCCCTCCAGCTGTGCTCTCCTCTCCTGTCACCCCTCCAGCTGTGCTCATCTCCTGTCACCTCCAGCTGTTCCCTCCTTTCCTGTCAACCCTAAAGAAGTGCTCTCCTCTCACACCTCCAGCTGTGCTCCCCTCTCCTGTCAACCCTAAATCCGTGCTCTCCTCTCACCTCCAGCTGTGCTCTCCTCTCCTGTCACCCCTCCAGCTGTGCCCCCTTTCCTCTCACCTCTAGCTGTGCTCCCCTCGCCTGTCACCTCTAGCTGTGCTCCGTTATTTTTTCACCCTGCCAGCTGTGCTCCCCTCTCCTGTCATCCCTCCAGCTGTGCTCTCCTCTCCTGTCATCCCTCCAGCTGTGCTACCCTCTCCTTTCACCCCTCCTGCTGTACTCCCCTCTCCTGTCACCCCTCCAGCTGTGCCCCCCTCTCTTGTCACCTCCAGCTGTGCTCCCCTCTCTTGTCACCTCTCCAGCTGTGCCCCCTCTCCTGTCACCTCCAGCTGTGCTCCCCCTCCTGTCACCCCTTCAGCTGTGCCCCCCTCTCCTGTCACCTCCAGCTGTGCTCCCCTCTCCTGTCACCTCCAGCTGTGCTCCCCTCTCCTGTCACCCCTCCAGCTGTGCTCATCTCCTGTCACCTCCAGCTGCCATATACACTGCTATCAGAAAATACACAAAACATATTATATTAAAAAATACTTTTACATTAAATAAATAACAT
The DNA here is from genome assembly GCF_027789765.1 of Dendropsophus ebraccatus. Classification (NCBI taxonomy): domain Eukaryota; kingdom Metazoa; phylum Chordata; class Amphibia; order Anura; family Hylidae; genus Dendropsophus; species Dendropsophus ebraccatus. The sequence goes on from NC_091463.1 coordinate 90,992,257, forward strand.
TCTACTCACAGACATTGCCATCCTAGGCCCAGCTACACAGACTGCATTCTGGGACAACTCAGAAGTACTCTTGGTCACTACTACTTGCTTTGCTGGGGCCTTCACTTCATATATGATATAGACTACAGAAGGGGTAGCCAGCCTGCCAGCTTCAGACACCTGACTGGATTTCTGTCCTCAAACCTGGGGAAGGCTGGATAAGCAATGAACCTTCTACTTTTCCACTGCCAAACAAATATAGACGCTACTATAAGTGAATCTCTCTGCTTGCTGTCCTACCACAATATGACCTCTAGATGGCAGCAGCATTCTAAATAAACATAAGGACATCACTGTAGCTTTATTAGTACATGGTAAGTACAGCGGTGCCTTGGATTACGAGCATAATTGGTTCAGGGATCGCGCTTGTAATCCAAATCCACTCTTATACCAAAGCAAATTTTCCCATAAGAAATCACTGATCTGCAGACAATTGGTTCCACACCCCTAAAATAATGATTTTATATTCTGAATAACATGTAAAACAGATGAAACAAACATTTATAAACAGCTGGATATGTGATATATAAATTACTGTACAGTATAGCAATCAGCATGTGGAGTATAATGTATAGTAACTGTATAACCCTGATAACACAGCAGCTGGATATGTGATATATAAGTTACTGTACAGTATAGCAGCATGTGGTATATAATGTATAGTAACTGTATAACCCTGATAACACAGCAGCTGGATATGTGATATATAAGTTACTGTACAGTATAGCAGCATGTGGTGTATAATGTATAGTAACTGTATAACCCTGATAACACTGCAGCTGGATATGTGATATATAAGTTACTGTACAGTATAGCAATCAGCATGTGGTATATAATGTATAGTAACTGTATATCCCTGATAACACAGCAGCAGCTGGATATGTGATATATAAGTTACTGTACAGTATAGCAATCAGCATGTGGTGTATAATGTATAGTAACTGTATAACCCTGATAACACAGCAGCTGGATATGTGATATATAAGTTACTGTACAGTATAGCAGCATGTGGTGTATAATGTATAGTAACTGTATAACCCTGATAACACAGCAGCAGCTGGATATGTGATATATAAGTTACTGTACAGTATAGCAATCAGCATGTGGAGTATAATGTATAGTAACTGTATAACCCTGATAACACAGCAGCAGTTTGTAGATACAGGATGGAACCGCAGATCCCCATAATGCAGTAGCGTAGTATAACAGGATAGGATAGAGAAGCAGGGCTGCTGCCAGAGGTCTGTGTGGTCACATGACAGCAATGGGGAAGGGGGGGTGTTGAGCATGGACCAATCAGGAAGTGAGAATCACAGAGCTGTGCAGGAGGACAGAGACAGAAACTTTTCTATAAAGCAGTGTGTATAGCTGAGTGTAAGTGCAGGCACATTATAGCAGCAGTGTGTATAGCTGAGTGTGAGTGAAGGCACATTATAGCAGGAATTGAGAGGATGGGAAACACAAGGGCTAAAAGACACTGCAAGGAGCATGGAGGAATGAACAGGGCATATGTGGGGAAATACATGCAGCACTCTCTGTCCGGGGAGAGAGGGGTTACAGCTATGATGATATTACCTTCACAGTCCTGTCCCCTGATGCAAGCCCCAGCCTGAGGTGGATCTGCTATGATTTGGAAGGTGAGGGAGACTTCCTGGGTCAAAGTACACTGCTGTAGACCACCCTGTGCAGACCATGCCCCCCCCCCCACACTCCACCTCCCATCCAGTACAGGGAGCTCTTAAACCAAAGCAATGCTCTTAAACTAAGTTACTCTTTAACCAAGGCACCACTGTATATAGCATCACGTGCAACCACAAAACAGAAGCACAGAACACAGGATAACACATCTGACAACCATTAGGCAACACGAATACCGTGCAGCGGGACACTAAATATATGTTACATTACTAGAATATCTTTGAAGGAAGAGTCCGGAGAAAATTGTATTGTATTGCCCCCCAAATCACCAATATACACTTTTTACAGGAAATGCTTATAAAGGGCTTTTTTTCCCTGCACTTACTACTGCATCAAGGCTTCACTTCCTGGATAACATGGTGATGTCACTTCCTGGATAACATGGTGATGTCACTTCCTGGATAACATGGTCATGTCATGACCCGACTCCCAGAGCTGTGCGGGCTGTGGCTGCTGGAGAGGATGATGGCAGGGGGACACTGAGGGACACAGGGCACTGGATGGGACACTGAGCATCTCCCTGGCATCATCCTCTCCAGCAGCCACACATCGCAAAGCTCTGGGAGTCAGGTCCTGACATCACCATTTTATCCAGGAAGTGACATCACCATGTTATCCAGGAAGTGACATCACCATTTTATCCAGGAAGTGACATCACCATGTTATCCAGGAAGTGACATCACCATTATATCCAGGTAGTAAGGCCTTGATGCAGTAGTAAGTGCATGGAAAAAAGCACTTTAGAAGCATTTCTCATAATAAGTCTATATTGGTGATTTGTATAACATTTGGGGGGGGGGGGGCAACAAAATACTTTCATACTTGTATACATTTCTGGTACAAGTTGATTTTTTTTAAACAAATCCCCCCTTATCTCATTTACACAGTTGTGGTTATGTGATATAGTTGTGACCAAGGACATTTCAGCCCTGCCAGGACCTTTTTCAATAGGGTATCCTGTGATGTATTCCTGGCACGTGCTGCGCTTCTGCCCTGTGTTCTGCAGTGTTTCTCAAGTCAAGGGTTGGAGAAGTTGCCTTTCTTGCCGATTGGGCCCCCTGCTCCTGCCGAGTCCAGTTTCTAGTTAACACCAATGTCGGCTTCTACCAGCTAACACAAAAATGGTGTTGCATCACAATAAGGTCAGACCTTTACTGTAAGTATACACTCCATGTCTACTTAGTATCTGCAACCCAGCAAAGTGCCCAAGATCCTCTAGAGCAGAATCCATTGCTTCTTGGACAGTGCCCCTCTAAGTAGTTTGCCCTTTCCTGATAATTCTTTCTAAGATTATCAGGAAAATATGAAGAGGATCAAATAACGTTTTTAGGAGAATGTATTTCATTTATTTTACATCACAACTATTTCTTTTATGAAGGACAATTTTACAAGCAGACATGGGGCACGGCGATGGGCACAAAATTCGCACCTAGTTATTCAAACCTGTCAGTGGGAGAATGACAACATCCATCCGAATGGAGTGCTCATCGCCGACCTCTTACTATGGCATCGTTTTATAGACGATATTGTTTTTATTTGGAAGGGAGGAGTGGAAAGCCTAAAGGTGTTTTTAGAAGAGATCAATAAAAATTAATTTTACTTGAATTTTACACCACATTTTAGCAAAGAAGAAATAAACTTTTTGGACCTAACTATTTATGTTAAAAACAACTGTTTACACACCAAAACATATAGCAAACCTACGGACAGCAACAGCTACTTAGATAGAAAAAGCTGCCACCTACCCCTATGGCTAACTAACATCCCGAAGGGACAATTTACCAGACTTAGGCCCCCTTCACACGTCCGGAAAATCTGTCCGGATTTCCTATCAGGAAATCCGGACGGATTTCCGGACTCATAGACTAACATTAGACACGGACACCCTTCCGGATTTTTCCGGAAGGGTGTCCGTTCCGGAAAATAGGACCGGATTTTTTATATCCTGTCCTATTTTCGTCCGGAAATCCGGCACGGACGCCCCCATAGAAGTCTATGGGAGCGCCGGAATCACGGGCATTTTCCTGATGTATATCAGGAAAGTGCCCGCGATTCCGGACTGGTAGAGAGCCAGCCCCGGCCGCCGTCCGATCACCCGCACACCCCCATCCCCCCCGCACCGCACCGCACACTCTGCCCGGCACTACAGGGCTGGCCGGCCAGAGTGCGGTGCAGATCCCCCCCCCGCCGCCTAACCCCCAGTACCCGCTAGTCGCCGCCGCCCCCCCGCCGCCGCCGCCGGGAACTCACCACCGGGCCGCTCGCTGGATGCTCCGCACCTCCCCCCCCCCCGGGAACTCACCACCGGGCCGCTCGCCGGATGCTCCGCACCTCCCCCCCCCCCCCCCCCGGGAACTCACCACCGGGCCGCTCGCCGGATGCTCCGCACCTCCCCCCCCCCCCCCCCCCCCCCCCCCCTCCCCCGGGAACTCACCACCGGGCCGCTCGCCGGATGCTCCACACCTCCGACCGCCGCCCGGACCTCAGCACTGCACTCTGACCCGGACCCCAACCTCGCGCCCCCGACAGAGCAGGATCCAGGACAGGTGAGATTACCCCTTAGGACTACTACTCCCACCATGCTGTGCTGGCATGCCATGATGGGAGTTGTAGTTCTGCAGCCTGTGGCCATCCAGGTTGCAGACGTACAACTCCCATCATGCCTTGCTGACAGGCCATGATGGGAGTTGTAGTTCTGCAGCCTGTGGCCATCCAGGTTGCAGACGTACAACTCCCATCATGCCTTGCTGACAGGTCATGATGGGAGTTGTACTTCTGCAACCTGGATGGCCACAGGCTGCAGAGGTACAACTCCCATCATGTACTGCAACCTGGGTGACCACAGACTGCAGAAGTACAACTTCCATCATGACCTGTCAGCCAAGCATGATGGGAGTTGTAATTCTGCAAGCTGTGACCATCCAGTTTGCAGAAATACATGTCCTATTTTTTTTTTTCTCATCAGGAAATCCTGAAGGTTTTTCCTGATGGTTTCCTGATGGTAAAAACGGATTACTGTCAGGAAATCCTGATACTATCCTGATGACATTTAAGGCCTCCTGATCAGGATTTCCTGACAGTAAAAACTGACACGGACGTGTGAAGGGGGCCTTAGAAGGAACTGTACGAACATAGAGGATTATGAAGAAGAAGCCACTAAACTACAAAACAAACTATCAGCCAAAGGATATAACAGAGAACGTATGATAACAACATGTAGAGAAATAGGTATGATAGAAAGAGGAACATTACTGCAGGAGAAAAGCAAGACAGACAGGGAAGAGAAAGATGATTTAATAAAAGTACCTATTATAACTACATACACCACCCATAGTCATATTTTCAAAAGAATAATAAAAAAACATTGAGATATTCTAAGAGGAGATAAAATCATAGGAGAAAAAATCCCCCAAAACCCGACATTTATTTTCAGGAAAGCAAAAAATTTGGGAAACATGATTGCTCCGACAATAAAATATGATATAAAATATAAAAATAATTTAGATGATTATATCCGAACAGCCCCCGGTTTCTACCCATGTAAAAAATGTAAAGTCTGCCAAAAATGTAAAATAACAAATCCCATATTAGAACTAAAAAAATAGAGAACATACACATTCAATAAAATCACATATTTCGTGTAAGGATAAAGGGATAATTTATTTCATTAAATGTCCGTGTGAGAAAATCTACATAGGTCGCACTAAACGTATGCTATATAGAAGACTACAGGAACACGTATATAATATAGAAAGAAAATTTCAAGGACACCCTCAATCAAAACACTACACAGAGAAACATGGGGGAGAAATGAAAAACACAACTTTCGGGGGTCTGAAGAAAATAAATCGACATTGGAGAGGGGGCAATTTTAATTGAGCAAATGTCACGCGCTGAAACCAAAATGATTTTCCAGTTCAACACTATCATCCCAAAGGGATTGAATGCAGATATGGAACTCTTTGCATTCTTAAATTAACTATGAAAGCAATTGGGATATGGAACCTAAAAACATATAACGGCAACAAAAGAACCTTTGAAAAAACGCAGAATGTGAACGATGGATCACCTGTATGATTGGAAACGTTTTGCTGACATCGTTAAAAGGAGAGAGCAAAGGGGGGCCGCTATCCCTGAGGAAGGCGTAAGTCACGCTGAAACGTTGGATGGTCTCTTTGAGACTCCGTAGTGAGTTACTGTGATGTCACACTCTAAACACACAGAACGCCGAAGACGGTTGAGATTGCGCTACCGGCCGGAGCGCGCTCCCGGCGTATCAATCTACAGACTGATTCGTTGCAATTACTACAGATACTGCTACGCATAAAAACTCAAAGGTCTCACCATCCCCACTAAAAGCAGAAGTGCTACCTCTACAAGGGGAATTAGCCGACAGACCCCCCCCCCCCCCCCCCCACACACACACACACACACACACACACACACACACACACACTGTGTATTGTAATGTCTGTGAACCATTGAACTGTGACCCTTATCCTGTATTTGAACCTTTGAGACTTTTCGAGTAAAGTTAAAGTTTTGCAGTTACCCCCTGAACTCCTTTCAAACTCTTGTGCAGGCCCCGTCATGTATGCAGCCGAAGTCTCCGCCCTGTGAAGACCATTGAACCATCCATTACTGTGACAAGGCTGTGGCACCACCCAGTTCAGCAAAAAAAAAAAAAAAAACTTTTAAATCAACTACTGCCAGAAAGTGCCAGAGATTTGACATTTACTTCTATTAAAAAAATCTTGTCTTCCAGTACTTATCAGCTGCTGTATGTCCTGAAGGGGAGTTTTATATGGGGATTTGCTACTGCTCTGAAAAGTTCCTGTCAAGGACAGAGGTGGCAGCAGAGAGCACGGTGTCAGACTGGAAGGAATACACCATAAACTGCCTTCAGAGGACTCATCTGTAATCAGGTATAGGTCTTATTTAGAGATGAGCAAGTACCGCACTACTGTAGTACACTATTCGAAATACTTATGTTCGATTGAGTATGTGACCAAAAATGCAGTAAAATTGATTCCCCTCCCACCTTCCCTGCCGTTTTTTTGTTTTTTTTTAACCAATAACTATGCACTAGGAGCACACAGGAAGTGATAGAAACGCATCTGTATTTATTGGCTGGTTAAACCATGTGACCTTCAAAGTACAAGAATAGTGGTTTTCAGATTCGTTATCAGATAATACTTGGAGCTAGACAGGGAGACAATGTGTAGCAGGGACAGTCAGGTGTTAGGTTATTTTAGGCAGCTGCCAGTTGCATGTAGAGAGGATGCAATGGATGTGCATCCTCTACCTAACCTTCACAAATGACATGCCATGCGGTCAAAACACAATACTTGTCTACAGGTGAGAAACAACATGTCTGTTCAGTTACAATGGCGATCACACAATGAAGAAGCGGGAAGTGATGCAACCAAAAGGGGAGGAGTAATAAGAAAGCAATGCATTATGGGACATAGGTCCTATATGAAAGCAAAGAAAACAATGCAATGAAACTTTGGTCACTAGGTGGCAGCATTGCATACATATGAAAAGATAGCATATAAACCAAATATATGAACAATAATAATAATATGGGCAATATAACGGGTTGTTACAGCACAAGTGTATCTACTTAGTGAAAACTTCAGATATAGGGTATACAGCTGTATACTGAGAGTGTGCCAAAAAGAAATAATAATTTGGTACTACTGTTTTGCATTCTGTGCGGTAACATTAACCATTGGAATGCCTGTTGCCTGAAGGCATTTCTAAAAAAATCATATATATTGGGTATACGGCTTTAGTATACTGAGAGTGTTTGGAGTGTATAGCTGAGAGGCTGTGATAGTGGCGTAATGCTGCCACTTTGGCGTGTTAGATGCACCCTGGCATGCTTCCCCTGCTGTCCCAGTTGCAGTCCAGACATGTTGGCATCATTTTCTGAGGTGTCATTGTGGACTTGGAAACCTAAATTCGACCACTTGGAGATCAGCAGGTCAAGAGTATTTTTTCCCATAGACTTTAATGGGATCCGATATTCGATCGAATAGTCGAGCATCGCAGTCTACTCAAATCAGATTTTGAACTTTCGAATATTTCACTACTCGCTCTTCTCTAGTCTTGGAGACACCCATGGTCCGGTGCCTAGGGCAGCACCTTGCAGGCGGCAGCACCCGGGAGCAGGGGGGAAGTCATTAGTAACTGCAGAGCCTGTGTACCATTGGGGTCTAAATAAATCAGTGTATTGTTTGTGGTAGTGTACTGACACAGCCCCGTGGTCACTACAGTACACTAGCGCAAACTTTTAAACTAGGACCCAACTACAACTCCCAGCATATTCTGAGGGCTGCAGACTGTCAGTAAATGCTGGGAGTTGTAGTGCCTGCAGCTGTTGTAGTTGGGTCCTAGGTGAATTATACACTGGATGCTTTGTGACATATAAGAATACATAGATCTGTGGGGGCTCAGTGCAGGGAAGTGACCCCAGAACATCACTAATAGGGGATAGAACAAAAACATCTCCCCCTATCCCCTATTAGTGTATTAGTGATGTTCTGGGGTCACTTCCCTGCACTGAGCCCCCACAGATCTTTGTATTCTTATGCCACAAAGCATCCAGTGTATAGGACCAAACTACAGCAGCTGTACAGTAGTACAATCCTCTGATAACTGCCGCTGTAGACAGATGTATTGCTGGACCTTCAGGGCTGATGGTTGTCACCCACAGATTGCAGCCACCAGGAGCCTCTGCACACAGTGATTTATCACAGGTTTGTCCTCTCAGATACTACAACTCCCAGCATACCCTGAGAGCTTTATAAATGTAGGGATTTGTCACAGATACACATGAATCCAGGAAAGGAGCGGGTCAGCATGTTGTGTCATACTGGTTCTATATTGGTGGGCCCCAGGTACCCCAGTCCTACACTGGACAGAAGCGGTCCCAAAACTAAGACGTCCCCGGCCTCCTTCCTTCCACCTTCACGTCTGTTTGATGAGAACAGCGGGCATCAAGCAGAGTGGCACCCAAGTGCCAGGGTATATACCATGCATGAAACCGGGGGGGGGGGGGGGGGGGAGATGGGGGCCTCAGCATGCAAAGTGCATATGGCAGCATTAACTCTAAATACAGGCCTGGGGGGGGTATGATGGTATTGGTCAGGTCTGGTGTGGCGGTGTTATCCAGTTACAGTATGGTGGTATTGGTCAGGTCTGGTATGGTATGGCAGTGTTATCCAGTCACAGTATTGTATCCAGTCACAGTATGGTGGTATTGGTCAGGTCTGGTATGGCGGTGTTATCCAGTCACAGTACGGCGGTGTTGTTCAGGTCTGGTATGGCGGTGTTATTCAGTCACAGTATGGTGGTATTGGTCAGGTCTGGTATGGCAGTGTTATCCGGTCACAGTATTGTATCCAGTCACAGTATGGTGGTATTGGTCAGGTCTGGTATGGCGGTGTTATTCAGTCACAGTATGGTGGTATTGGTCAGGTCTGGTATGGCGATGTTATTCAGTCACAGTATGGCGGTGTTGTTCAGGTCTGGTGCGCCTTGATGAGTAAAGATGGGGGATCTGGAGGTGCAGTGCCTAGGGCAGCAGCAGCTGGTAATACAGCCCTGGTCTTATTGTGTTTGTATATTTAACTATATCTCTTTGCAGATCAGTCCTCTGTAGGCAGTTTATGACTGAAAGCAACCAGAAACACTGTTTGACAGCATGAGTGAACAAGAGACCGGGCAGCAGAGATTATTCATGAAGGACAGGGAGGTGAAGCAGTGGTGAGGTAAGCCAGAGTGAGGCACAAACACTGGGCCACAACTCCTCTTTGACTCTTTGTTACAGTAGGAGACTCAAGACTGTGCTTAATCCATTATATGGACAAATTAACAAAGATAACACGCTCACTTGGGAACTGCTAGCTACAGCACACTGTCAGATTCCATTTAAGGGGTTAAAACAAGAGAAAAGCGTTAACACGCTTGGTGCATGGTGTGCCATAAATGGCATGTGCATCATTGATAATTTTGCACCATTTCTGCTGACCTCTAAATTCTAAAACCTTTCAATATTCACCATAAATCACCAGGCACTCTCACTGGGCCCTGGCCTAACTTTGCCCACTGATGATGTCACAGCACCGGACTATTCTGTCCTCAATGGGGTATATTGTACTACAATGATCTAATTGTATTTTCTTGACTGTATATATCCTACCTGCTGTATAATGTGCAGCGCTGATCTAATTATATTTATTTTGTGAAAGCAAATATTATTGTGTGAGATGCAAAAGAATTTCCAGTTTCATATTTTTATTTCCTCTTTGGCATCTGATGATCTTGTCCTAAAATGATCTTATCTGTCAACCTGGGGTTTGAACACTAGATGGCAGCAGACGCACATCCATCCCATATGGCGGCTCCCTTACTGCATTTGCCATACACTAAAGTATAATAGATAACATGACTCCTCCATTGTATTGTGGACTGTCCAAATCAAGGGGAAAAAGATGCAACATCAACTACAAATTAAATACCATGCCAGTTATTACCCAATGTAGATTTGCTGCCATTTGTAGTGTACGTGATGGTAAATATATTGGCTGTGAGAGGACACGCCCCCTTCCAATAAGCTCCTCCTACTTTATATACATGAGTCACATAAAATTGAATCACTATATGTATAAATACATGACTTTCAATGATGACTGTGTATTATGTTCTGGGGCTGCAGTCAGACTATTGATGGTTGGTTTTGGTTACAGTATTGTAAATAGAAGAGGACTGCTGTTGTAGATTGGTCTGGTGCTTATCTTACCCTCTATACCCTTCCCATGATCCTGGGACCAGTCCCAATGTAGGAGGAGACCTGATGAGTCCTGCCACCTTGTGAGACCAAACAGGGCTAGACCCCCCTTCCAAGGACCCCATAGTAGCTGCATGCTCACCTACATGGTATGTACACGGCTAACATACATATATACATATCACTGCAGCATGCCTGTGTAAAGAATCAACTTAACAGAATATAAAACAGGGTCAAAGCAGATTTAGGGTCAAGAAGGAATTTTTCTCCATAAAATGAGAAAGATTGGCTTCCACCCCATAGGTTTTTTGCCTTCCTCTGGATCAACACTACAGAGTATAGTATCAGCTTAACAAACAAAGGGGGAGATTCATGGCTCTGTCTTACAGTAAGATTCGCTCTGTTGCCTATAGCAACCAATCACAGCTCAGCTTTAATTTCTCATATTGCTCTGGTAAACTGAAAGCTGAGCTGTGATTGGTTGCTATGGGCAACAAAGCGAATCTTACTATAAGGGGCCTATTCCACGGAGCGATAATCGGCCGAATCGGGATTTGGCCGATTATTGCTTGGTGGAATAGAGAAAACGATCAGCCGATGATCTTGTCATCGGCCGATCGTTTATTAAGGCCCAAACCTAAAATCATCAGTCACCCACTGCGCATTGCTACGTGGAATAGGCTTAGCAATGCGCAGCGGGCAACCGACGATTTGAGAAGCACCTTCTCCTCCGCTCCGTCTTCCTCCCCGAGTCCCGCAGCGCAGCATCAGCTTCGGTGCGGCCTGACTGAGCTGTCAGACCGCTCAGCCAATCACTGGCCGCAGCGGTCCCGGCCAGTGATTGGCTGAGCGGTCTGACAGCTCAGTCAGGTCGAACTGGAGTTGATGCTGCGCCGCAGGACCCGGGGAGGAAGACGGAGCGGAGGAGAAGCCCTGCTAGGTAATGTATGCTGCAAGGGCTTCAAGGACATCGGTAACCATGTCCCTGCAGCCCTCGTAAACGATTGTGGGGCCGTGGAATAGGCAGATCGGTGCTCGTTTACATCGTTGATTGGGCCCTGCTCGCCACGGGGAATACGACCCTGCACCATGCATCTCCCTCTATGTTATTCTGTAACTAGTCACTGCTACTGAAGCCTGTAGAATTGTGAGTGCTGCTCTGAAGTACAATAAAGGATCAATATTAGATTAATGAAACGGTAGAGGAGGATATAGTAAATCCTGGGTCAAATTACAGTGGAAATTACCTGGGGGGACCCAACACCCGGTTCACTTTGCTTCTTTTAATGTCATACCAATTTAAAGACCTAAACAGGTTCAAAAAAATACTAGGGGATAACAAGCTGATCGATGAGGATCTGACTGCTGGAGTGCGGACTGGAGATGAGCACAACTAAAGCATGCTGGAATCCGATAGTTCGCATTTGATTTCTGGTGGCTATAGAAGTTGGATGAAGCCCTAGGGAGTCCAGGAAAACATGCATACAGCCTATGGCCATGTGCACACTACGTAAGAGACCGACCGTTCTGTGACACGGTCGGGTCATGAAATGGACGGTCTCTGAAAAGATCATCCCAGCTGGAACTGCAGTGCTGGCTGCATGATCTTTGCAGCCGCAGAGTTCTGATGCGGGCGCATCTGTGCGCGCCCACATCTGAACTCCCCACTGCACACCATGGAGTGAGCGGCCGGAGCCGCTTGCTCCATAGTGTGCACTGACAGGGTTTTCGGCAGCCGCTATTCACTGAATAGTGGCCGCAGAAAACTGACATGTCAGTTCCTGTCACGGACAGAGGTGGCAGCAGAGAGCAGTGTGTCATACTGGAAAGAATGCACCACTTCATGCAGGACATACAGCAGCTGATAAGTATTTGAAGACTGGATATATTAAAATGTCCTTGTTATTTTAAAAAGAAAAACGTTTGACTTTATATGCTGGTTTCACACAGGGAAAATTTTTGGAAAACTGCCACTGCAGTTTTTGAATCAAACCCAGGAGTGGATCAGGCAGGTAGGAGACATATGAGGGCTTCCTTTATTTTTACCCATTACTTGAAATCCACTTCTGGCTTTGGCTCAAAAACTGCAGTGGCAGTTTTCCAAAACGAAAGCTGCTGTGTGTGAAAGCAGCCTAATAGAGTTGATAGAGTACCGAGATCCTTACCGATCCTCAGAACGACCAGGGAGAAGCTCTCAGCTTTACCTCTCGCTTACTCTCTCCACTTTACGAGAGGGGCTCCATAGACTTTCTATAGAATCCATCTCCTGCAGTAAGGAGACAGCGATTAGTCAGCATTCAGCTGCATGTTTCTCCTGCGTGTTTCTCCAAGCAATCATCAGGGGACTCAGTACCAAAACCCAGACTTATCACTTCCTATAACATTTCTCTATGTTTTATAAATAGCGGGGGCACTTTAAGAGGCGAATCAACACATTTCAAACATATTTAGATGAAAAGACACCCAGACTTCTATAGCAATAGTCACAATCTGCAGAAAAAGAGGAATTTAATGCCAAAAGCTATATCTTTCTTCAGTTTACACAAAATTCCCAGGGACAAACCTGTTCAATCTGGGACTGCCCCTGGGGGAACTAGGATGATGCAAGGACCTAGTAACAGAAGATACTGAGCTCACTATATACTGCATTTTCATTACTATTACAACCAGTAACTAGGCTTTACTTCACCAACACATCAAATTTAAAGGGATTATCTATGATAAAAAAAAAAAAAATGGCTGCTAGAGATGAGCGAACCTGGAGCATGCTGGAGTCCATCCGAACCCGAACGTTCGGTATTTGATTAGCGGTGGTGGCTGAAGTTGGATAAAGCCCTAAGGCTATGTGGAAATCATGGATATAGTCATTGGCTGTATCCATGTTTTCCAGGCAACCTTAGAGCTTTATCCAAGTTCAGCAGCCACTGCTAATCAAATGCCGAACGTTCGGGTTCGGATCGACTCGAACCCGAACTCGGTTCGCTCATCTCTAATGGCTGCTTTCTTCTCAAGTCAGCACTACTCCTGCCCTTAGATTGTTCCATAGGAGTGAATGAAGTTGTAATATCACACACAACCTGATGACAGGGGTAGTGCTGTTTTTACAAGAAATATGTTAGGTTTTCCTAACTCTTCATAACGCTTAAAGGGGATGTCTGGTTTAAAGGAGAAGACTGGACATTTTTTAAATCCAGCAGCCGGCAGGGGGGAAATTCGATAATGAGTATGAACTTACCTCTTCTCGTGCTCGCGGTGAGCTGCGGGACCGGCCTCGGGGCCCCCACTGGAAGGCATTTTCCAGAAGGCAATGATGATGTCCCGCCCCAGTCACTGACTGGCTGAGCGGCCAGTCTATCAGCCCGGTGGGACTCCCGCCGATCCCCACAGGCACGGGAAGAGGTAAGTTCGTACTCATTACATAGTTCCCCCCTGCCCCTGCTGGCTGCAATATTTTAAAAATGGCCGGACTTCTCCTTTAAGTAACTCTTCTCCATTTCCAGTTTTCTGTAGCTAATCACATGATCGGGCGTGGTCCCAGGAAGAAGTGATCGTCTCTCCAATCTAATAAAGTAAGTCTGCTGTAGTACAAATTCACAACAGTTATGTTTAAATGCAGATTAAAGGAATTGTTTTCCAAAAATATTGCTGTGTCTGATGTATTTTGAACCAGCTGCAATACCATATATGGCCACTGGACAAGAATGGCGCTGTTTTTCAACTTTATTAACCCCCTAATGTAGAGTATATCCTATCAGGACTGATAAATTTTAAGGCGACTTTCAATAAAGGTTTGTCATATGATCAGCAGCTGGGACTATTAGATTTAGAGAATTTTAAAGTCCCATTCCCTGGATACAATAGGAAGGTGATGAAATCTGGTAAACTCTCTTCATTATTAAGTGCCATTTATGATACTACAAATGCTGTTATTACTACTTCCATGGTGATGACTATTATAATTATTATCAGACTATTGGTCGGTGCTGAGAAATTAATCACACTCTTAAAGGGGAGCAAAGTTCCCTCGGTCCCATATTAGGAGACCCGTAACTTGTCACATGGTAGGTCCGGACCCTGTTACGGGTTCTGTATTCGGGTTTACACCTTTGCTCACAGTCTCTCTATCTCATATAACAGTGCACCCCTGACATGTTCCAATAAGCAAATCAATGGAAAGTAGCGATAATGTAATCCAGACACTCGCACCTTCACAGCAGCATTCCTAGTTTTTCCATAAACCTGGCGCCGCTTTAGGAAAAATCATAGACTCCGATAAAATATTCGCCGTCCATGGAAAAAGTCATTAAGAACAGGAGACGGTGAGGAAATCGGGTCAGATGTGTTTTGGAAAAGTTCAGAGCGCGACGGCGACGATCAGGTGACCATGAAAGTGAAGGGTAACTATAGTTTACCCAGTAGAAAGCAGCTACAAAGAGTGTCTCCTACTCTGGAGGACCCGGCATGTCCAGGTATTACACACACAGCCCATAGAGTTTAATAGAAATTGTGTAATGCTTTATTTTTCCTGTGGTGGCGCTGCAGGGAAATTAAACCCTTGCTGCTGGGATCACCTATAGAGTGTGGCTGTGATCTGCTGATCATGTGACTCAGCTCGGAAGGTGACAACCCTTTGTATGATTCAGAATAGTGCTAAACATAGTAGCTGTCACTGTGAGCTCCATCCTATGGCATTATGGGATTAACAGGGACGCTAATTTTGGAGTTTCCCTTTTAGATTTCCTAAAATGTGAAACAAGAAAGTGATTTTCTACTGTACAATCTTGGAATCTGCGACGAGAAGGAAAAAAAAAACGATAAGAAGAGGGGAAAAAAGAAGCTGACCCTGCGAATTAAAACTGAAACTGTCTGAGCGGAAGCAGACACTTAAAGGGGTAGATCACTGAAAAAATTATATGGTGCCAAAAATGCCATAGATTAGTATTTTGTTTTGATGAAAAAAATCTCCACTCTTCCAGTACTTATCAGCCACTGCATGCCCTGCAGGAAGTGGTGTATTCTCTCCAGTCTGGAGAGCAGGAGAGGTTTTCTATGGGGATTTGATGCAGGAAGTGCTGTATTATTTTTAGTCTGACACAGTGCTCTCTGCTGCCACCTCTGTCCATGTCAGGAACTGTCCAGAGCAGGAGAGGTTTTCTATGGGGATTTGCTGCTGCTCTGGACAGTTCCTGACATTGACAGAGGTGGCAGCAGAGAGCACTGTGAATACACCACTTCCTGCAGGATGAACAGCAGCTGATAAGTACTAGAGGACTGGAGATTTTTAAATAGAAGTCATTTACAAATATGTATACCTTTCTGGCTGATCTAAAGAGAAAAAAACAATTTTGTACCCCTATAAACCAGTTTTCCTTCAAAAATGTAGTGGCATATCTCCATGATAAGAATCTGCTGTTAGCACCCTCTGATCCTAAGACTGAAGAGGCCATATTGGTGGTTTGGCGTTCTGGCCTCCTTTCAGATTTTTGTTGTACAGTGGTACCACCATCCACCGACTCTGTACTGTAGCACAGGCCTATTCAAATAGTGTACCAGTTACTTTGGTCACTACCTTACTATAGTTTAACACAAGTGTGCATGAGGCCTTACTCGAACAATAAAGGAGTTATCCAGCAATCAACTTTATTACAAATTTGTGTTCATGCAGGTGGAAAAACAACATACTTACCTTTCCTGCTCCCCCCACCATAGCCTCTCTCATAGAGACCCAGTCACTGATGTGGCACACTTCCAGATTAGGATTGGTACAAGCCATTGCCCACTTAGTCCACTCAGTGGTACTCCACCTCAGCCAATGGCTTAGTACACAATGACCATGATCTTGGATGGGTGGCACATTAGGGACTGAAGCTCTGTTACAAAAGCAGTGAGGGAGAGTGGAAGGTGAGTATGTGTTTTGTTTTGTTGATTATTATTGTGTGCAAATAAGTTAGTTACTTGAAAACCCCTTTAATGGGGTACTACGGCGCTGATTTAAAAAAACAATCAATCAAACATAGTTTTAAAATTTACCATCCCTCCGGAGTCTGTCTCCATTTGAATTTGTTTGCAGGTCCCTGAAGCTCCAGTTAGTGTCTTCATTTTTCTTCACTTCCTGGTTCGGGCTTTCCCATGATGCACTTTGTCTCCTGTGATGTCTAATTGACTCTGTAAAACTGTTAGATGGCTTACAGCTTGTTCAGCCAATCAGAGCTGAGCAACCTGAGTCATCTGACAAAGGGAGCCTGGCTTAACAGGGCTTAGACCCGCCTCCCTCTTGATGATGTCATTGTCACAAAATGGCTTCCACAGAAAAGCCTCAGGTCAACAGTCATTAGGTAAGAATGAGTTAACTTCACTTCCTGGTGGGGGATTGAGGGGGAAAAAAACACGGAAGGGGGGCAGATAGGTGATTGAAGCATATTACAGAGTTATATAACTTTGTATGTGTTTCAATTACTGTGAAAAAGCTTTTTGCTTGAGTACCCCTTTAAGTAGTCACGTCTCACCCAATAGGGTGACTGTGCAGGATCACACTAATAGTATACTGTATGTGGTGGGATTCATACATTAATATGCATAGTATTCTGAGTATTGGAGACTCATTCATCTCTGCCCACAGAATATTGTCCACCCCGGCCATTTTCTGTTCCCGTTTCCATTTTTTCCACGGACTTTGCTTTCCATTTCTCCTCTCGTACTTCCTCCTTCCGTTACCACGAAACCTCTCCGTCTTTGCATGATGAAACAGTCCAGACTCACACACCGCCCACAGTGTTGGCACCAAGAGAATCTTCACAAGGGAAAACAATATCTCATCCACAAATGTATGTTTACTGGTGGGTGGACGGGTATCCTTGGCAGAACACAGGACGTTAAAGGGGTATTCTCGTCTCATCTAATATCAGAGCTACTATCATAATGAGTGTACAGTGTAGTTGGTTCATCGGCTGGTGGGTTCACAATATATACAATACGCATTTTACGCATTAGTTTCACACTTTCATTTTTTAAAAGCTTTTATTAAAAGTTTTATTTATAGTTATAAAGGCATTAAGTGGGCAATTTGGCCCTTTGTGTCTGTTAGGGGCCTATTCCACGGAGCGATTATCACTCCGTGGAATAGAGAAAATGATCAGCCAATGATCGTGTCATCGGCTGATCGTTTAAAACCCAAAATAATAGGGCACCGACCGCGCATCGCTGCGTGGAATAGCAATGTGCAGCGGGCGACCGACAATTCCACAAGCACCATACTCTACCTACACATGTTGCAGGGCTCCTCCTGCACTCTGCTTCTCCCCAGGTCCCGCGCGCAGCAGCAGCTTCGAAGCGGCCTGTCTGAGCTGACTGACCTCTCAGCCAAATACTGACCAGGACCACCGTGGCCAGTGATTGGCTGAGCGGTCTGTCAACTCAGACAGGCCAAACCGAAGCTGCGGCTGCGCTTGGGACCGGGAGGAAGAAGGAGCGCAGGAGAAGCCCTTCAACATGTGTAGGTAAAGTATGGTGTTTAAATAAGGGCTTCAAGGACATCGGTAACAATGTCCCTGCAGCCCTCGCTAAACGATTATCGGGTCATGGAATAGGCCCAGTAAATGAGCGCAGATTGGCACTCCTTTACATTATTGATCGGGCCCCCATCGGCCCGTGGAATGGGACCCTAAGTGTTTTTTGTAATGACCTGGTATCCTTGTTCCTTTTTGGACACCTTCAATTGAGGCAGCACCCTCACCCATCCCCCACTGCTGCCATTCTAATGGTTCCTAGGTTCTTATAGAAGTACCACATTCTGCCTTTATAACAAGTACTCTACACATGGTGCATTCCATTTTTCCCATACAATCCAGGAAAAAGAACATGCAAAGAGCTTGAAATCTGGTGCCACCTATCAAAGGTGGCATCACTGCAAGTCAATGTGACTCATTTAGGCGCCTTGGAACATGACTGGGGATTTTAACAGCCAAGCTAGAATCTCTCCCAAAAGGGAAAGTGATCTATAGACAGCTGTTTGTTTGTTTTTTAATTGAAAATAGCTTTATTTATCATTCCTCAAAAATACATACAGTGTCTTGAATGTCTCTCAAATAAGGGCCCTATTACACAGAGTGATATTCGGCCGAATCAGGCCAATTTGGCCGATTATTGCTCTGTGTAATATAGAGAACGATCAGCCGATGGAATGATCATGGGCTGATTGTTTCTTTAGGTCCAAACCTAAAATCGTGTCCTGTGACCTAACCACATTCCAGAGTGTCCTCGGGCCTTCCCTAGTCTTTGTAGCTCTGTCTTCTGTTCCCTTCTGGTCCAGCCTCTGCACTGACAGGCCACTCAGCCAATCACTGGCCGAGACAGAACCGAGACAAGACAGAGCTGATGGCCTGAGGGCAGCGGGAAAGGCCCGAGGACACCTGGGAACGTGGTAAGGTACGTAAACACTTTATTATTTTACACTAAAGGCAAGGGCTGCACAGACATTGCTAATGATGTCCGTGCAGCCCTTGGTGCCCAATAGTTGGCCCATGTAATTGCTCAGTAAACAAGCGCTGATATAGCAATTCGATGCTCGTTTACACTTAATGATCCGGGCGTCTAGTAGGACCCCATGTCATTGACTTGCAGGGATGCTTTCTCCAATAGGTGGCACCAGAGAGCAAGCTCTTTTTCTTCTTGGGAAAAACTAATTTACATATCCTTGTCCCAGAATTCCCACGGGAGCATAAATGGCCTCCACAATTTCCACAGGCCTTTTGGCGCACTCTTCAAGGAGAAACATTACCACCTCAGCTCCATATATTTCAGGCTTTTGTGTACAGCTTGACATGGCTTTGATGAGACATATCCGGTGATGACATCACCATTCCTATGTGGAACACCACCAGACTTCTCTTGTCTAAAGATACAGTGTGAAACATGGTAAGAGATCATACATACATGCCCGTTCTCAAAAGAATAAGGAAGTGAAAGACCAAGATAAGATGCTCTTCACAGAAGTCTTCACACCACCTTTACTCTTCGTACAGTCATCCTCCAAGATGAGTTTAGGACCATGTGAGCTACTAAATATCCTACTGTATAGAGGAAGATTCAACCGTGAGGGTGCCCATAAACGCCCATACAGAACTTCTGTTATTCATCTAGATGTTTCTAGCTGAGGCCCACACACCCATTATCACAGAGTCATGTAGGTGTTGTGGTTTCCAACCATGAAGAAGCAAAGTTGAGTCTGAGTAACTATATCTAACCATATGGAAAAGATTACCTAGATAAAGTTTTAACCAAAAACTTTTTTAAACAATTCATAAATTGCGCAAGGAAAATTGTGTTAGACACGAGGCTTGCAAAGGAGGGAGCTATAAATTCTAGAGTCTAGGTTTTGGAACTTTGTACGGTGTTACTCAACTTGAAGCTACCAACGTCATTCTTATACCCCATATTGCTTGTTGTTCCTTGCCAGATATAGTTACTATGGCAGCCATTTAGGCTAATGACATCATCACAAGTGGCCTGTCTGAACATTTCTTCGCCCAACCAGACCTTGCCTGAAGCTTTCATTCATTTGCTTTCCATATAGATGTTACCCATTTCCTGATGATCGCCCTCACCATTGTTCTTTATCTTCATCAATGAGATTTATGCTAGTCACCGTCTTCACCCAAACTCTTAAAATTTACCTCTACTCCATCTTTTAATTTTGCTTAAGGTGTGCTACAGAGACATATCAAAAGTTCTGAAAAGTTAGGAGCTGTGGGTTCAGACGACGTCTGATTAAGAGAAAGGGCTGGGAGAAGCTGGAGCTTAGTGCGTTCACTCTCTGGCCTATATTACGTGACCTGGACAGATTACCGATGCAGGTCTATGAAGTTATTCAGGTCTTATAGATCCAGATCGAGGAGAGGGGTGCTCCACTACAAAACAGCATCCCATTATTTTTCTATACGTACATGTTCAGATTATCCTTGACCATCCTGTGACCTACACAATTGCATTAATGGCTTAATGGCCAAACCTTAGGCCAAAGGACGGCAGCTAATGGGAATGTCCATACATTTGTAGGTCAAGAGGTTCTTCACATGGTACAAAAGGTTCCATCATCAGTAAACATCAGGATGCAACTTTAGTTTCAAATAGGGATGGTCCGAAACTGCTGAGGTTATGGCTGTGGCTATGGCTGTATCCCAGTTTTCCAGACGGTCCTCCCGCTGTATCCACCCTCTCCACGGAGCGGGCAGACAGTGGGAATCATTGCCGAGAGTTCGGGTTCGTACGAACCCGAACCGAACTCGGTTTGGACCATCCCTAGTTTCAAACTTTTAGAATTTGTCAGGTCGAGAGGACGAGTTTGGTCTACACCCAGCAAGAGGTACTGCTGTGTGCAGAGGAATGAGGAGGTTATAAGGTGGAGCAGTGTTGTCTACAATTTCGAGACAAAACAGAATATTAGTAATTTAACTCATACAAATACATTCATAAATAAAGTGGGAGGGGATGAGGATGTGATGAAACAGGTAGACAATGATGACTCACGCAGAGGTGAATCCAAAAATAGAAGACATGCAATCATTCAGGGAAAACGGATACGAGGCCTCGAAAGTGCAGGGTCTAGTCTAGCCTCATATCAGACTTCTAGACAAGCCCCAGGTGAGTCCTATGAGCAGGACAGTAAGACCTCCTATACAGCCAGATGACAAATGAGAACATCATGAATAATCACCACCTCATCACCTGATACAAAGTATGGTGCCGGATGCATACCATGCGCTGTCTATCTATGTATCTATCTATCTATCTATCTATCTCCTAACTATCTATTATCTATCTATCTATCTACTTATATGTATCTTTTATTTATATAATTATCTATTATTATGATGATTATCTACCTATCTAGATTTCCGAGGAGGAGCCCGGCTTGTATACAGATGTTCCTCTATATAAACTATTTTCAGCTC
This sequence comes from Dendropsophus ebraccatus, assembly GCF_027789765.1. Taxonomy (NCBI): domain Eukaryota; kingdom Metazoa; phylum Chordata; class Amphibia; order Anura; family Hylidae; genus Dendropsophus; species Dendropsophus ebraccatus. Next base: position 91,013,740 of record NC_091463.1, read on the forward strand.
GGTGTCGGGAAGTCTGATAACAATAGTCTCTGTATGCAAATTACTGTTACGGAAAAAACACATGCTGCGGAAGCCTTCAAAGAAATTATTGTTGATTTCATCACCATAGCTTAACTTACCAAGGATCACATTTAAAGAAAACGTTGCGTAGTCCATTGCCAGGATCTAAGTGGGGTCTAAGGGGTTACATTGGCCTGTAGATGCAAAAGGTGCCCAAGTAATATTAAATTAGGTGGCATTGTGCTGTATTTATATTGATGCAGTGCCACTAGTTCTCACTCCCCAAATGAATTGGGCAACCATGTAATACATGATCACACTAGATCCACCAGAGCAAGAGCCAAACAATAGACCCCAATCTATGATGTCATCTATGGGTCATCCAGGGACCATCATGTGAACTTTCTCCCAATGGTCCATCCACTGATTCAGTAGACTATGGTCAGTTTAGTTAAAGGGGTAGTGCGGCGGTAAAGAATTATTCACAGACTAACACACATTACAAAGTTATACAACTTTGTAATGTATGTTATGTCTGTGAATGGCCCCCTTCCCCGTGTCCCACCACCCCCACCCGTGTACCCGGAAGTGTAGTGCGCTATACTCACCTGTCACGTGCCGACACCAGTCTCCGATCTTCAGCAAGTGACGTCTTCTTCGGGCTGGCGGCGAACAGCTCCGACTGTCCCGAATGCCGGCCGCCCTCTGCAGCGTCATCCGATGCTCAGTCGCGATTGGCTGAGCATAACTGTGCTCAGCCAATCGCGGCTGAGCACAGTTGTGACACGGCGGAGGGGGGACGGACGGCAGCGACTCGGCCGTCCGTCCGAAGATGACGTTTGGCACAAGATGGCGGACGGTCCTCGACACGGATCAGGTAATGTATAGCGCACCACACTTCCGGGTACACGTGCGGGGGTGGGGGACACGGGGAACGGGGCGATTCACAGACATAACATACATTACAAAGTTGTATAACTTTGTAATGTGTGTTATTCTGTGAATAATTTCTGAGCTCCGCACTACCCCTTTAAGGTCAAAAAAGGCCAAGAAGTGGTCTTCAACATGAAGCACTCCCGATTTTTCTAGACTACCACTTCCAGTATGCCCTGACGGTTGTAGCTGGAGCACTACAAGTTAGAGACCACTGGTGAGAAGCTTCTCTACAGCTTCCGGGCAGACGGCTCCGTATATTATTATTGATGCCAGATGCTGTGTACACACCTTACTGCATATGGGTGTAACTACAAGGAGCTTTACTCTCACTTACTATTTTGCTTGAGCATAAATGTTACACTATCCCGGAAGACATCTCAGATACTTAAACACGCTGCCACCACCTACTAAGTTTCTAGCGAATACATAGCCAACACCTTGTACACCGATGGCTGCCAGCATATAAAACAGGCTACCTGCTGCCCACACACTCCCACACATAAGAAACTGCTGAGAAATGGATTGAGGCCTAAGCCTAAGGCCTCCACCTAGATTTCATGAGGACCTTGTATGGATTCTGTCTAAACTAGGCACCTATATAGTTGTATTCATGCAATGTATAGTCACACAATCGCTTCATAACAACACTGTACCAACACATACTATCAGTAGACATGTTTTTGGTCTTTAGGCCTGTGACCTTACACAATCATATAAAACACGTTAAAAAATGAGGAGCCAAAATGAAATGATATGAATATGATATGATATCGGCTGACTTGATTATTCAAATATTGGTCCCAACGAGCCCCCAAAAAAGAGATTAGGAGAGAAAAAAATACTACGCTGACCATGTTGTTGTTTCTTTTTAAGGCAGAAGGTCCACAATCGCTGTTGGCTGGAAATGGTCTCCCATGATACAATGGTAGTAAGGTAACAACACATATGGGGGTATTTCAGCCAGCAATAATGTATATGGTGGTCTATAACTACATGATGTGTTCTTTTTACATGTCACTGATCCTTCTTCTTTTGGGTCATCACTCGATATACCATCTCAACCATGCTGGAGTTTCACGCGAAGCACGAGAAGAGGAAATTCTATTGCAAATAATGAATGGAGTAATAGAAAAAGACCAAACTAAAACAATTTTTACTTTTTTATCTGCAAAGGGATTGTGTCATCAGGGGACTCCAGCCATGGCCAATACTAAAGAGGATCTATGACCACTTAAAAAAATACTCCACAAATACTTGGTTCTTGGGTATGTAGGACTATAGAATTTATCCATGCAACCCCCTTCCCTTCATGTATACCTTCCTTGGTTGAATTTGTGTCATGTGTCTTTTTTTAACCCTATCAACTATGTAGCTGACCCACTGTCCCACTGGTTATTAACTACAGGTGCCACTAGTTTCGGTGCCCAGTGGACTGTCAAGAGGATGGTCACCACTGATCTCAATGGGCAATCTTCTAACCCAATTTACAATCTGGCATACCTAACAAACCAATATAGCTTGGATATGGCCTAGAGAAATAATAAAAATCTGTAGCCCTTTTTAAAAGACTCTTTACAGGGCTAGCCAAGGATTAGACAAACTCATCTAATCTTTTTCCAAAAACAGTGGCACACCTGAGTAGAGGTGGAGTATAGGTTTGAATCAGCACCATTCACTTTATAGGAGCTGAGCAGAAACAACGGGCAAGGTGCTGCTCCTGGCGGAAAGCGGCCATGTTTTTGTAAAGCTCAACAACCATTAAGGCTTATGGTGGTCTTAGAGAGTGATTAAAGTCCCTTTTTGTTAGTGGAAAGAACTTTCACAAACAGTCCTCACTGTGTTAGATGGTTGCCAATTGATTTAAATGGTTACTGTTTTTTTCCTGGAGGGACTCGTGTAGGTGTCGCAACCACCTCAGTGTGTGGGGGCTACCACCACCATGGGGATTGTCCCTATGTGACACCACATTAAAGTTTGCTATATAATACAATCTCCTTTCATCAGTGGAAGGGAACGCTTGGTAACCAAAGATCAAAAATACCATCAAAAGTAAGGTAAGGAATCAGACTCTAAATTTAGTTTCATACAGAGTTGCACAAAGTATTGCCACGCATTGTGCTCCATTTCCGTTGTCACTACTAAAGTTTTCAAAATGTTTGCAATTACACCACAAAAGAAGGTTCCCTTTATTCTATTTATACCACCAGAGAAAACCCTAACCTCTCTGCCACATTTCTGCCCTCCAAAAAAATATTGTCATACTTTCCCACTTCTACAATTTCACCTGATAGGAATCTCTGTCCAGATCAGATCCTTAGTGATTTGGTATCTATTAAATTGTTTAGTGAGTGCAACTTTTTGGTCTTAAATAGTCTATTAAAAAAATCAAAATAAAAATCAAAAATAGAAATCAAATAAAAACTTTTGAGAGTTTCTATATAATAAATTTGCTACAATCCATCAAATATAAAATCACAGATATGTCCCAAAGTCCATCAAACAATATGTTTCTGGGAACAACCTGCATCTTTTGCTCCACTACACATTGGAATTCAGCGATGAAGGGGTTTTGGAATCCTTTCTGTTAATACAATTGACAGCTTACTTGTTGGAGCAATGTTTGCTATCAGTCCACAGCTTTGTAAGGTCTGAAAGTGGAACCTTGTTATGACTCAATGATGGGCCCAATGATCCAGCAGAACCCCATGTGGATGGGATTTTGCAACTCTTTTGCAACTAGATCTGTCTAGTTCTTAGGAGTTTACCTACATATAATCTACACCTCAAGGAGCACTGTAGATAGCTCCTTGGATTTTCTAGATCTGTGATCCACCCCTTAAATGGCATTTAAGTGGGGACAACCAACATCTTTTGCCACACTCCATGTTGGAATTCCAATTCTAAAAGGCCTTTTATAATGCTTTAATGGATACAACTTTATGTTTGGATCTTGTGTCTCGCTCCCTGGGGTTTCTGTGGGCCTCTGTTTTTGTTACATCACCATTCTGTTATGTGTTTCCCGGCTCCAGTCACAGCTGATGGCCATATGGTATATATATGGATTGTAAACAGTAAATCCTCCCTCGCCCCCAACACTTTAGGAGAATGCTCGCTTCACTGTGTGAACTGACAGGTCTTTCTGCGGCCGGAATTCACTGAATTCCGGCTGCAGAAAACTGACATGTCAGTTTTTTCCGGCGCCGCATGGGATCCCGGCCGGAGCGCATACGATGTGTATACGCTCCGGCCGGGATCCCATTGCACATAAGGCTATGTTCAACTCCTCAAAACTACGGCCGTAGTTCTGCGGCGAGAACTACGGCCGTAGTTTTACTTAGTGTGAACATAGCCTAAAAGTTTTTGAGGCCTAAACATGTTTTTTGGATGTTTTACATAAAAAAAAAAAACCTGTATGTGCATATAGCCTAAGGCTTAGTTTCCACTTAGGGTGTTATTACACGGGCCGATGAAGTCCCGATAATAACTGTAAATATTTACTGAGCCTATTACACGGCCTGATTATCGTTTAACAAGGGTTGCAGGGACATTGTTACCGATTGTTGCTTAACTCCATACATTACCTATCCAGGCTGCAGGGCTCCTCTTGCAGTCTTTTCCCCAGGTCCCGCGTGCTCCAGCTTCAGAGCTGGTCCCGGCCAGTGATTGGCGGAGCGGCCTGTCAGCTCAGACAGGCCGCTCTGAAGCTGGAGCGCGCGGGACCCAGGGAGAAGCACAGAGAAAGAGGAGCCCTGCAGCCTGGATAGGAAATGTATATAGTCAGCCACTGAACAATTATAGGTTCAAACCTATGTCAACGATCAGCCGATGATCGTTGTCATCAGAGAGATAATTGGCTGAATCGGGCTTCCGTGTAATAGTACCCTCAGTTTTTGGGCGATTGTTTGTAACAGTAAAATTAACCAAAAAGGTAATTTTCATATATGAAAAAATCCTTAGTTTCCCACATAGTTTAATTTTACCTCAGTAACTGTTACCATCATAAAATTAAGCATGGGGGGGGGGGGAAGGGGGGACACCAAAAATGTCTACATGCAAATAGTAATAAAAACAGGCCAAAAAACATCCAGAGGAGCTTCTAGTATAAGTGTAAAAAAAAAAAAATGTCAATAAAAAGCCCCCTCCCCTAATAAAAGTTTAAATCACCCCCCTTTTCCCCATGTTATAAATAAAAATAAATAAATAAACATGTTTGGTATCGCCGTGTGCGTAATCGCTCGAACTATTAATTAATCCCATTCCTGATCTCGCACGGTAAACGGTGTAAGCGCAAAAAAATTCCAAAGTGCAAAATTGCGCATTTTTGGTCACATCAAATCCAGCAAAAATGTAATAAAAAGCGATCAAAAAGTAATATGTGCAATCAAGGTACCGATAGAAAGAACACATCATGGCGCAAAAAATGACACCTGACACAGCCCCATAGACCAAAGGATAAAAGTGCTATAAGCCTGGGAATGGAGCGATTTTAAGGAACATTTATTTGTTAACAATGGTTTGAATTTTTTACAGGCCATCTCGTAATGTAAAAGTTATACATGTTACATATCGTTTTAATCGTAACGACTTGAGGAACATTTAAAACAAGTCAGTTTTACCCCAGGGCGAATGGCGTAAAAACAAATACCCCCCAAATAAACAAAATGCGTTTTTTGGGGGGTTTTTTCAATTTCACCACACATTGATTTCTTTACTGGTTTTCCAGTGTACTTTATGAAAAAATTCAGCCTGTCATTGCAAAGTACAATTAGTGGCGGAAAAAAAAGGGCTCATGTGGGTTTCTAGGTGGAAAAATGGAAGTGCTATGGCCTTTTAAGCACAAGGAGGAAAAAACGAAAACGCAAAAATCGAATTTGGCTCTGTCCTTAAGAAGTTAAAGAACTTTTCCAAACCGTGCAAGGTGTACTTACCATGAAAGCAGGCCATGTGTCTGCTATGGGGCCCCTAAATAAAGTGGTCCCAGTCCAGATTACATGCAAACCTTCTCCAGTAATATTGATTCTGGAAAGGTGATAATGGCACATAAGTAGGGATGGTCCAAACCCAGACTCTCTGCAATGATTCCCGCTGTCTTAAACCTCCGTGGAGAGGGTGGATAAAGCGGGAAGACCGCCTGGAAAACTGGGATATAGCCTATGGCTGTGGCTGTATCCCGGTTTTCCAGGCGGTCCTCCCGCTGTATCCACCCTCTCCACGGAGGTTTAAGACAGCGGGAATCATTGCAGAGAGTTCAGGTTCGTACGAACCCGAACCTCGGCAGGTTCGGACCATCCCTACACATGAGCATCAAGCCCTCGGGGTTAGCGGCACAATGTTTATAACCCAAATGGTGCCCCCTTCTTCAAGTTTGCTTTGAGGTTGTTGGAAGTCCACTTTATACATGTGGGACCTGGAACTACCATTACCATACAAGTTTACAAGCTAAGTCTACGGAGGGCCTCATAGTCCAATGAGAGTTTTTGAGTTTCCATTGACATACAATGTTTTGTTGTAGTGAGAAAATCTAATTCTCCTTCACTGTCCTATACTGTACTTCACCAAAATATATCACACGTTCGTATGAAAATTTCTCGATGAGGTTTCTCGAAGTAGAACAAATTCTTTGAAGCATGCAGAAGCCGAAATTCTTAGAAGACACAAAAATAATACAAGTGATCTTTAGGTGACAACAACACAGGAAGTGGTTGACCGTGCACGGCCGGCAACTCACTGAGACTTTGGGCTTCTAACATGTCTGCAGCCATGTGACATTGTGGTCTTTCTGTCCATCAGAATGGAGATTGTTATGTATCGGTTAGGCTCCTATTTGACTGGAAATGTGTAATACCACATTTATCCTGCAGTGGTCGCTGCAGGTATTACATTGTGCCCTCCCAGTGTGTGGTGGACTGCAGCTTGCTTAGTATTAAAGGGCTGTTGCAGACAGTTAATTTTGTATTTAAAAGGGCTCAGGGTTGGGTGAGACCAAAAAGAACACATACTCACCTGCCCCTGATCCCTTCCTCATGCTCCCCATCCCCCTTTCTTCTTAACACACAGGAATTTTTTTTTTTTTTTTCAGCCAATCACTGGCTATAGCAATAACCAACCTCAACTAGTGATTGGCTGAGCAGGTTATTTGCTATGTGTCAATAACAGACCAGGAGCAGCAGGGACTGGCACCCTCAGAGAAGCACCAGCAAGGGATCAGGGGCAGGTGAGTATGTGTTTTGATTTCTTTTCTTTTTTTTTTCTACCCCATCCTGATCTTGATATTTAATTAAATCTGTGGAATAACATTTTTAAACATTGATCAAATCTAAAAAAAAAAAAAAAATTCTGGAGGGGTCACAAACTTTCAAGCGTCTCTGTATCTATCTAGTAATAGAAATGGTAGTGAAAGCTCACTATTTCATCACCCTAGCTTCTCAGATAAGTTCCTTTGTTGCTCATTGTGCAAAGTTTCCTAGCCGAATCTTCACCATTATGAAATGTCACATTGCTAAGATGTAATCCATCCTTCCTCTTCATCAGGGCCTCCGCGTGTAGGCTGGGATTCCCTCTATCAGTAGTATTGTTCTTCCCTGTACTTCCTAATATAGAGGACTGTGGTTACAGGGGTCTAATACCCAGCTGGCAGAAGGTAATATGGGGAAATACAGGTTATGACCTTCCTACCACCCTGTGCCCTTGTTGCTATATACTGTATGGCTGATAGACAGGGGTCTCACCCCCAGGACCCTCACCCATTAAGAGACCAAGAATCCCATAAAACCACATTCATCTGTATTAATAAATGAGAAGTCTGGCAGAGGGTGGGGGAAAATCATTTTAGGCAGGGGGTGAGGGGAACACAACAAAGAAGGTATATACACCTGTCCCAATGCCCACACAGCCCCAGTACCCGCTCCATAGTCTGCATATGTTTCTTCCTGCTACATCACAAGCTGGCTGACAGATACCCTGCTCAGCCAGTCAGTGATTGGGGCGGGACTCTGCTGAAGTCACTGATTGGCTGAGCAGGCTAAATCCCACCCTTTTGTGACGTTTCAGCCGGGTCGGAATGTACCCCAAGGCCAGGAAATAATGACATCCAGGGGGGTATGGGAGCTAAAGGTAGTGAAGGGAGAATTGAGGAGGCAGAGGGATACTAGGGGATGAGGTTTATTCTAAGCTGGTGAATGAATGAGAAGACTTCTAAGGAGACGATGGTTATCTGTTAAAGGGAACCAACCACGCTGAAATTGCCCCCATTGATAAGTAAACGTGCTGGTACATCACCCAGCATGCTTCTCAAACATCCCCCTGTACCCTCCGTCCCTTCTTTTATTACCCCGCAATCTTACATTTGTGAAGTCCCGTGCTAATCAGCCCCAAGTAGTCATGGTGGGCTGAACTAGTCATGGTCCTGAGCGTAGTTATCCGGGTCCTGGGCGGCTTCCAGCGGCGTAATTACGGCCAGAGGGGCGTGATTCAAAGACCTTTGCTCCGCCAACGTCATCTCTGGCTTGTGTTCCACGTCAATGGCACTTGCGTTCCACGGCGGCGGTGCACCGACGTCTTCCGCACGCCGAGCACGCGCAGTACGTCAGCGTCTCCCACTGCCGTACTGCGCATGCGCGGCGCACGAAAGACGCAGCGCCGTCGTCGTGGAGCACAAGCCAGAGATGGCGTTGGCGGAGCGCAAGTCCTTGAATCGCGCCCTTCTGGGCGTGATTATGCCGCTGGAAGCCGCCCAGGACCTGGATAACTACGCCCAGGACCATGACTAGTTCAGCGCACCATGACTACTTGGGGGTGATTAGCATACGGCGCGGGACTTCACAAATGTAAGATTGCGGGGTAATAAAGGAGGGTACAGGGGGATGTTTGGGAAGCGTACTGGGTGATGTACCAGCACGTTTCCTTATCAATGGGGGAAATTTCGGTGTGATTGGTTCCCTTTAAATATAGTTATATAATATTTTATAAATAGTAATTTAGGGAAGCCTCAGAGTGGATGTACTGGGCCCTGGCTGGGTCAAGGGGCCCATAATATATAGACCTGGGGCTGGGCTGGTTCTCCATTTGGGTGTCTCCCATGGCCTGCATATGAGCAAGGACCTGGGAGACCCCTAGTATGTTGTCTGGGTCCTTAGGCAGGATCTTCTGCCACATTCTGGGGTAGGGGGGGGAGGTGCGGTATGGGCCTCGGGGGTTGAGCACCTGGACAGTGTGGATGATTGGTGGATGGGAGGCTAAGGATTGGTTGAATGTTTGGGATGAGTGCATCGTATTGATCGGACCTCTCCTTCAAGTAAACTGTAGAGAAGTATAGTGGGAGACGGTGAAACGGACGGCCCCCCAAATCGTAGTTGCAGATAAAAGGGATGGAACAACTAACAGATATAAGCTGAAGGCAGTAAAGGAATAAAAAAGGTAATATCAAGAAGGAAGGTGTGTTTAAAGGGTTTAAAAAAAATAACTGGTCCCAGCAAGTACCAGAGATTTTTTAATGTACTTCTATAAAAAAATCTTGTCTTCCAGTACTTATCAACTGCTGTATGCCCTGCAGGAAGTGGTGTATTCTTTCCAGTCTGAGGAGCAGGATGGGGATTTGCTACTGCTCTGGACAGTTCCTGACATGGACAGAGGTGGCAGCAGAGAGCACTGTGTCAGACTGGAAAGAATACACCACTTCCTGCAGGACATACAGCTGCTGATAAGTACTGGAAGACTTGAGATTTTTATAATAGGAGTAAATTACAAATCTCTGGCACTTGCTGGAACCAGTTGATTTGAAGAAAGAAAAAAAAAAGTGAACTCCCCTTTTATTAGTAGAGCTGGGTGGCTGGTGAACTCAGATCTGCCCCGGGAAAGAACTTGTATTGTTAGTAGTCTTGCAGGAGTACAGAATATATAGGTACTCCCGAGGTGAGCAAAGAGGTAATGGAAATATATGCGCATACGTAATGCATTATGGGTTTGTACACGTGGGTAAGAGAGATGTATCCTCTGGACCTTTGGTTATGAACTGGGTATATATTGTTTTTTGGTATGGGATTAAAATAAAATACTTAAAGGGGTTATCCAGTGCTACAAAATATGGCCACTTTCCCCCCTCTCTTGTCTCCAGGTCAGGTGTGGTTTGCAATTGAGCTCCATTTACTTCAATGGAACTGAGTTTTAAACCCCACCCAATCAAGAGGGGAGAAAAGTGGGCATGTTTTTGTAGCGCTGGATAACCCCTTTAAGTTGATGTTATGGCCGCCACGACTGTGTGCAACTAAAAATGGAGTTCCTCTAGAGAGGGTGAGGAAGAGAGAGAAGATTAGGAGGTCATTAGATGTATTCTGAGGTCACAGTGAAAACCATTTTTATTGAATTGAATTTAGAAGAGTTCCATTTCCCTTCTCAGTAGATCACCAGGGGCTTTCATTTCAGTTTCTAGTTTCACAAAAATTTTGCTTAGATTTCAGGTTTCTGTCTTGCTATTGATTTGGAGAAGCGCTCTTTTTTTTGTCAACACGTCCCAGATATGAGACACTCCCCTCTAACCCCCATTGTGACATAGGCCATGATGGTGAAAGCGCTGCTTAAAGGGGCTCTCCCCTGCCACAGCCCCCACATGTAACGTGTTGCCTGACTAAATGTAGTCTTAAAGATGTTATCCAGGATTAGAAAAAGGACAGCTACTTCCTTGCAAAAACAGCACCACCACTGTCCTCAGGTTGTGTGTGGTATTGCAATTCAGCGTGATTCACTTCAATAGAACTGAGCTACAAACCCCACCCCCAAACAACGACAAGAGTGGAAGAAAGTCGGCTTGTGTTTCTAAGGATGGATAACCCCTTCAAGCTATTTTCACAGCATATACATATACGCAGCTGGCTATATCTCCTGATCACAGCGGGTCTCAACAGTCAGACCCACTGCGATCAATAACTTTTGGTAAGTAATAGTCTAACCATAGCACAGACCAATAATAAAACATATACATAACCATTAGCTTAAAGCAACTTAACCCGAATTGAACATTCCCGATGTTAGACCTGTCCCTTTTATTAAAGTTGGAGTGACAACAAAAGAAACAGCACAGAAAAGGGGAGGAGGGGAGCCGGGAAAATCCAAGATCCAAGGGCTGAATAAACTCTCCTCATAAAATCCCAAATTTAAATAACACATTGGAACTAGAGAGAACCAATCATCTGCTTGTTGCCAGGCAGATTATTCAGAACCTCCTAGTGACATCAGAAGGGTCAAAGGTCTTGACCCTATCACCTTCTGTTACCATCTAAAGGCAAAGTCTTCAGTAGCTGATGGGCCAGAGAGTTACCCACCCAGCCACTGTTACCAAATACAAGAAAATCTCAGGAGGGGAATTCCAGCCAAATGGTTTGGAGGGATCCATCATAGGGTAATTGAAGTTCCATTGAAGTAGTTTATCTCCCTGACAAATGAAGGCTGCTTGAAGTGCCTACGCTAGCGTTCTATACCTCCTTGACGTGTAAACCTGAACTTTGGCTTCATTTCCCGGACTCCCCTCTGCTTTCTGACTTGGCACCTCGTAGCCCGACTGTTGCTGACCCAGTTTGCTGACTCCTCTTTATTGTGTTCCGTCTGTCTTGTCTTGTGTGTTGCGCTCAGCCAGTGTAGTCTGCAGTCTTCAGGTTGGGGCCAGCCTGTGAAGGAGTCAAAAGGCAGGGACAGATTGGCGGTAGCTACATCAGCGTCTCAGTCCAGTAGATAGGAAAAAGCTGAGGGCACTCACCCGTATGTTGCAAAATTTCTAAAGTGCAGTTAAAACTTCTGTGAGACATCTCTCTCTTAGGCACACGTCATACCGCTACACAGCGTAAACATCATGATGGCCATTTCAAGCGCATGCACGTTTCATCGGATCTACATCAGCGTCTCACCTTGTTCTTGTGTCCGTGAGTCCTTGACCTATGATCACACCCCCTTTCGGTTTATTCACACCACCATTGGCACCATTTCAAAATTTAGTCCACAGACTGGTGAGTACCTCATTTACGTCGGTGGCCAGATGGTAGCCAGTGACTATATTTGGGTTATTTCCTGAACGTGTACCACTTGGACCCAAGAGTGCAGAAGACCAGGTATAAGGATGGGACATGACCACTAGCCGACCACATTCAGGCCACAGAGGTAGAAGGGGGTCTGTGCCAGTCCATGCACAGGTATATTAGCATCCTATATTGACAGGGTACCAAGATATCCATGCCTCAGAACGTACAATCATAATGAGGACCACTCCTTTATTAAAACTCAACCACGGGTAACCAATTTTAGAGTTTAAATTAGTTTAAAAAGAGTGGTTTTCCAAATAAAATATAAAAAAAATCAGTAGTCATCTCAGTGATCCCCCCTCTCTGCCATTCCACCATTGATGCCCTGAACACCACTTCTTGGTCTCCATCTCGATATAAGAAAATTCAGATCACCGCTGTAGCCAGTGTGTGTATCAAGATGGGAACCCGTAAAAAGAAATCAGAGGGGCCTAGACATTGTTTGGACATTTTTTTTGTAACCAATCTGCCCACTAAACAACCCCTCTATAGGAGCTGTCCAGGGATTAAAAAATCAACGCATTCCGACCCCACCTGTGACCACTACTTCTTTGTTCCCGGTGAAGCATCATTCCCACTCAACCTACCACTTGTTGAGGTAGGACACCACTGTGGCCAGTACTTGGCTGATCAGTGACCACAAACCAGGAAGTGGTGGAAAGCAGAAGTATCGGGAGTATCGGTGCAGCAATGGAGGGGGGTGCTAAATAGAACTTATTTTTTATGTTTGTATTATTGTATATTATTATTATTTGAATTCCCAGACAACCTCTTTAACTCAATAAAAAGATACAGTCCCAAATAGACCACTGACCGACCACGCACTTTGGTCTGAGGGCACCCCTAATGCTTTGGACCCTTGGAGTTGCATACCTACAATGGATGGTGCATAGTGGTGCTTGGATTTGTCATTGAGGACAGAAGGAAATTTTCCCCTCCTTGACCAATTCTAACTCTGCATTTCCTGCAGATGGTTCTTGTCCCCTAATGGAACCAATTAGGACCCCAACTACTCTCTACATCTGTCCCATAGCATGCACATTGTCTGTCAACAGAGTATGCCATAGTCTTTGGGCAGTGCCGATTCGCAGCCCACCCCCCCTGAAAACCCTCCAAGAAATGAGTGCCCTTCATTGCTCACATTGCATAGAACAAAGTATACAGACATGGGACTTTGTCCACTTGCCCCTTTCAGGTTGTTTTTGACAATATCGTGTACCGCCATCAGCAGCTTCACCCTCCACTTCCTCATCTCGACCAAAGTCTAAACCCTCCAGTTTTTACATGACACAATGCATTAAAAAAAAAAAACAGAAGTTCCTTTTCCAAGATTGCAGGGCAGGCATTGTGTTTCCCCTTTAGCAGTTTCTCTTTCAAAACGGTTAGCTAGTTGTTGTTCCACGGAGGGGAGGAGACAGAGATGAGCAGCAGCTGAGCTTTCCACCTCCCTGATGTCACGGGAAATTCTGGAGTCAGAGTTTAAATTCCTGCACAGGACAGAGAAGCCGGCAAAGAGCAAAAAGGCTTCAAAACAACAACTGCCTGGAGTTAAAAAAAAGGGGCAAAAAGTTACAACACGTTAGAGAGGAGACTAGAAGACTATAACCTTAACAGAGTGCAGAGAGATGGAGCTGACACAGGTGCGCACCGAGGAACCTCTACTCCAAAATGTGCCACAAAGAAGCAGGACGTCATGCTGTCACTGGGTCAGCATCTGCTCCTTCGTCCTGTTATTGGGGGCCACCGTCATTTTAGCCCTGCTTCACTTTAAGATCATCACAACTGGAGAGAAGGTGCGTGTCTCTTTAAGAACAACTTGTATACTGTCTTCAAGTGTATGGAACAGAGCTGACTTTGTGCATTGAGAAAGGCATGACAATTTCAGCTCTGCTACATCCACATTTTCGGCATCTTTTGCTGTTAAGTTATTTATAGTAATGGCTAGGGTCTCGCAGGGCATGCTTGTATATTAAGTTCGACAACTTTGTGATGAATTTTCGTGTGCTATGAAATCAGCCGCACCTCTAGTCAGTCCGGTTTAGCAAGTTTAATATTAACTTCCTCCATTAATTTCTGGTGAATACAATGAAAGCCGTAATGCAAACACCGAACTGTGCAGCTGACCATTCTTTCCTTCTTTTCTCTTCCGCAGGATGAAATTCCAATGCCAGAAGTCCTTCAGATTAAGAATTATTTAGGTAAGGACAACCAAACCGTATCATTGGGGGCATAAGGGCGGTGGATGGGGATATGACTACTTCAAGTCTTCCCGATGATGCACACACATCATGCTTCTGTAATATAGGCACGGCTATGGGCCCATACTGTACACCTGTATACGTCTCATTCACAAGTTATTCATGGAGGCATGTTCCAATAGAAGCCAATAATGTATAATCATATAGTATCTCTTCCCCATATAAGACCAGTGCCACCAGTTATGCATGATAGTTGAGGATCCTAGTATAGATCTTGCATGGGAGTCCAGGATCTTATAGTTAGCCCTCTTTGCCTGCCCATACCTGAGCAGATACAATGTAGATGGGGTCAGGAAAAATAATGACTGTAATAAATACCATGATAACTGTAATAATTTGATCTTTTCCTTCTTGCAGAATCCGTCCCAAACACCCAAGCCATGAATGGAAAGAGAGCCGCTGCTCATTTAATGGGTAAGCAATGACTCCCATCTTTATGTGTCTTCGAGACAATTGTAAGTGTCTCTTTCTTCTTTGAAGAAACTTTCATCTAACGATTTTCTTATCTATACAGGCAAAAAGGGAAAAGGCCGCATAAATTGGCAAGGTGTCTCCACCAATGCCTTCAAAGATGGCAGCATAAAACTGGTCAACAACGCCTTGGAAATTGAAGAAGACGGTCTCTACTTTGTCTATTCCCAAGTGGTTTACACGGGCAAAGACTGCAAGAAAATTCAAGAGCTCACCCATTCCATCCTCAGAAGGAATGACTCTGATCCACCTATGTACATCCTCCGATCCAGTAAGACGGTGTGCGAGGTGAATTCTGACTCTTCTTGGACCCAACCAATATATCAAGGAGGACTTTTCAAACTTGACGAAGGAGATGTACTTTACACCGAAACTTCACATGTTGATTTTTTGGACACCAACAGTGCTCAAGTCTACTTTGGGATCCTTGCTGTATGACAGGACAATGCTATTCCCAAACGACCATCACAGTTGAGAAAGATTGTGAACTGAGTTTGGAGAGTCAACTTGGTGGCCAACTTTAGAGTCTTACACGCTACCACTAGCAGCACGTAGAGGAGATGGCCCACCATCTTTACAAACCATGGACTTACTCACCATGTGGATGGGTCTTGCCCATGTGCCACATATCTCAGGAAATTGAGTCAACTCCAACTCAACAGACATTCTCTCTTGGTCGTAAGAGTCCATCGTAGCCATTGTTTTTTTTGTTTTGTTTTTTATATTTATGAACTATTTATCTTATTATTTATTTATTTAAGATATATATTTTTTCTGATGTTGATGTTTTTCATATGATGTATATATGCATACAATGTATGTGAGTCTAGTTTGTTCATATGTGACCTTAGAATCGATGAGGACCTACAAATAACAGCGAGCCCCAGGCACGGTTTCTGAACTGGAACTATTATAGTGTATAATTATTTCACACGGGAAGCTTGTGACTTTCCGATTGACCTGTTTGGCATGTGAATATTCATTATAATAATAATTTACATTCCAAAAAGGTAGTTGCTCTACTCACCCCTATGGGGCATTATGATCGCTGGTGACATCTGAGATTTCTTTTTTTGTCAGTTTGTTATGTGTGAGTCTTCTTCTTTATGTTAAAAAAATAACATGGATAACCTATTGTTATAATAGGGAACCATAAATATTGCTAAGCAATGTAAGCTATACCCTGTTATCATGTAACACTATCCTGGCCAGAATGGGCTGTATTGTTATGGGGGCCAATTTTACGGCTTCCACTTTCCAAACTTTGGTTGTTTTCTGTCTTTCTTGAAACTTTCCTTTGTATTGGGAGATGATCGTTTTTCACATTTTGTATGTATTTTGGCATACACTTTCAATAAATGATTGTGAACTCTACCCATGATCCTTCATGACTTTTTACTAGATAATATTCAAATATAAATTTTCATTTGGGGAAAAAAAATCTTTTATGAGAAATGATTGGAGGAACATTCTGGGTTGTGCTTAGTTCAGGGCTTGAAGTTTGTCTTGGTGACCTTTGAACCTTGTGTCATGCTCCGCCCATGCGGAACGCGCTTAAAGTCGTGGATGAATTTTGCTTGGAGCCTTTCTTTAATTTTTTCCTTCAGTGTATAAACTCGTGAATTGTCCCCATAGGTGAGAAGTTGGAGCACATTGATTGGCCTAAAGTCCATCGTAAAGATATAAGAAAAATCCAAGGCACCAAATCAATTAAATACAGGTTACAATTACTAACCCTTTAAAATTTCGGCAAAATACAACTGCAAAACCCCAACCAATATGGCCTTTGCCAAGTCTACAGAGGATCATAACTACCTTCTAGCTTGACAAGGACCGTGTTGGCCAAAAGGTTATAGCACAAGAGCATGTGACAAGGAAGAAGGCCTCACCAAAGGCAGCATGGAGATGACTTACTCCTTAGATTGAAAAGTCCACCTGAATGGATGGTGGCATGGAAATAAGGTTGTCCATATTCCTACGATAGCTGAACACTTGTTCAGGCAACAGCTATCTTTCCTGATCATTCCATACATATACATGCTCTGTCGCAGGGGTGTAAGTAGAAATGGCTGGGCCCCATAGCAAACTTTAGATTACCCTCCCAGGAGTCCCACTATTGGATGCCTGTCTTTAGGAAGGTCGGCATAATGTGAGTGGGTGGTGTACCAATATGATATATCATAAGTAATGTACAATACAGTGATACTAGATTGAGCCATCTTACCATAAATATAAATTCATTCTGAAAGTACATGGAGAGGCTCCACAATGGCAGCTGCAGTGAAACTACAAATCCCACCAGCATCGATACTAATATAGTTTTACTTATAGGACTTGTCAAGGTAAATATCTTTTGCAAATACAATAATTTTGCAAACTTGCCTCCTGATATGCTACTCTTTCCCTCCTATTGTTGACAGGTCTTTGCCTAGGCTACAGACTAAAAGCAGTGGTTTGGGTGGTGTGTATATAGCAGGGGTACTCAACAACTTTTAGCGAAGGGTCCACTTACCGGCGTCTATTGTCAGGTGAAGGTCCGAGCTGAACATCAATAGGAAACGTGTTTTGTTACTTTTCACAAACGTTCAACTATTTACATACAGAATTGCTGCTTATTAGCGGGAAAACTGGCATATTTTCTCTCTCACCAGCCCTTTGATATTAGGTACAAAGGGGGTGACTGCCCTGGTAGTATATAGCCCCCCTGTTGCTCCCCCAGTAGTGTATAGCCCCCCTGTGCACTCTCCCCCAGTAGTATATAGCCCCCTGTTGCTCCCCCAGTAGTATATAGCCCCCCTGTGCGCTCACCCCCTGTAGTATATAGCCCCCTGTGCGCTCTCCCCCAGTAGTATATAGCCCCCTGTTGCTCCCCCAGTAGTATAAAGCCCCCCTGTGTGCTCCCCCAGTAGTATATAGCCCCCTGTGAGCTCCCCCCAGTAGTATATAGCCCCCTGTGCTCTCCCCCTGTAGTATATAGCCCCCTGTGAGCTCCCCCTAGTAGTATATAGCCCCCTGTGAACTCCCATCAGTAATATATAGCCCCCCTGTGCTCTCCCCCTGTTGTATATAGCCCCCCTGTGAGCTCCCCCCAGTAGTATATAGCCCCCTGTGCTCTCCCCCTGTAGTATATAGCCCCCTGTGATCTCCCCCTGTAGTATATAGCCCCCTGTGCGTTCTCCCCTTATAGATGGCCCCCCAGACAAAAAAAACAAACAAACCACAACTCACCTAGCACCTTGTTCCCCGCTGCAGCTGTCTTCTTCTTTTCTTCTGTCGGCCCGGCCCCCGGCTGATACGCACTCTCTGGGGACGTCCCGGGGATTCCCCAGCAGAGCGCGCACCAGTGACCTCAGTGTACGCCGCCGGCCTGAACTTCCCGGAAGTACAGGACGGCGGCGCACACTGAGGTCTTTGGTGCGCGCTCTGCTTGGGAATCCCTGGGACGTCCCCCGAGAGAGCGTATCAGCCACGGGCCGATACTGCCGCGGGAGGCATTGCGGTGGGGAGCGGGACCTCCTAACCACCCCAGATCTGGTCCGTACCGAGGCAGTTAGGAGGTCTGGCCAGGGGTCCGGACAGCTGGCCTCCGCGGTCTGGGTTCGGACCGCAGTCTGCCAGTTGAGGTCCCCTGGTATATAGCTATAATGCAGATGTATAGATATATAGGGGGAGATTTATCAAACTGGTGTAAAGTGAAACTGGCTCAGTTGCCCCTAGCAACCAATCAGATTCCACCTTTCATTTCCCAAAGAGTCTGTGAGGAATGAAAGGTGGATTCTGATTGGTTGCTAGGGGCAACTGAGCCAGTTTCACTTTGCACCATGGTTGATAAATCTCCCCCATTGTCTGCAAGTTTTATTAAATGAATAAACTGATGACACGATGTCCTGTTGTTTGGATAATCAGCTGGAATCTGTGCAGAAACTTAGCAGCAGATGTGCAGTCTCTCTACAGCACTCCTACAGGAGAACTGAAGTATTACATGGTGCCAATAGACTGTCTATGTTATGCATGGATGTGTCAGGTCCTCCCAAAGAAGAAAAAGAGACATTTTTGTTGTTGTTGAGTAATAGATGGAGGTCTTGAATACTAAATGTCCTCTAATATCTGAGAATTTCCTCGTAGTCATTGAAGGTATATTTATTAGTGGAGAGAAATTTCATGCAGGATCCCACAACACACGGCATTGTGCAGAACCTGCCTATCCGGTCCTGCACGACAATATCCAGTGCTGTCAGAGAATCCTGAATCACTGGTGCTTGTCCAGGGCTTTCTCTCGGCAGGCAGGCACACATCTTCTACTTTCCGCTTGCTGAGTCGGCAGTGTGACAGCTTCTTTTTTCCTGTTTAGTCAGAGGTGTTAATGGTCGACAATGCAACGAGATGAATAAGGTTTTCTGTCTTTTTTTTCCATTGTACATAGCTCATTGTTACATAGTATGTGTATAACATATAGATGCCTTATTATTATAGGGGTTTTCCTTCTGGATCAGTATAGTCATACTACATGTAGCATCATGGGGGTTATGATGATACACAGGGACCTATGGGGCACCAGTGGATTGGGAGGGCACTGATACATGTGCCAGGGGATGGGATGCCCTTAGAGCCAAGAGCTGTCAATACCATAGCCTTGTATACAGTCATGGGTATATGTGGGCTCCTTGCCAATTTTACCTATATTTTACCCAATTTGCAATGGGCCTTCCAAGTCAATGGGCTCTGGTTTGCAAGGTGCCCATTGTGCCAACAAGGATTAGGTGACCTGCACCTGAACCTCTTAGAAATCCTACATTTTGAGGGTCCTGAGAGAAGAAGGTCAATATTCATTTGACAAATACACCTTGCAATCCGATACGTTGTGACTGGAGATGAAGGCAACTGGAGCATGCTCGAGTTCCATCGTTCGGCATTTGAGCACTGGTGGCTGAAGAAGTTGGATGCAGGCCTAGGGAGTCTTGAGAAACATGGATACAACCTATGGCCTATGGCTGTTCCCATGTTTTCCAGGACTTCCTTGGACTGCATCCATCTTCTTCAGCCACCGGTAATCAAATGCCAAACGATCGGACTCGAGCGTGCTCCAGTGACCAATATGAAGTTTGAAGTTATCAAATAAAAGTAACATTTTAGGGTGAGGTTTACAATAAAGGGGGTCTTTACACCCCAAGCTTTTGTGCCTGTTTGGTTGCACAATTTAATACACATATAAAACAAAAAATGTATTCTCACCTGTCTCCACTCCCCCGGTGTCCTCCTACAGGTCTTCAGTGTACAGCCCACTCAGCCAAACACTGGCCCGGACACTGTACCGTCTCAGTCAGTGATTGACTGAGTGGGCTGGATGTGGCTGCAGGGGACACTAGAGACTGGAGAAAGAGAACACCGGGGGAGCACAGACAGGTAAGTATTGATGAGCGAACGTGCTGAACGGCAAGTTATACTAAAGCTTTTTCCACAAAGATATATATCAGTGTGCTCATCTCCTTCTGGTCTATGGCATGATGCTAAGAGATTAGATGGCATTTGCATGGTGACATTGATCGGTGTCTAAAAGGAGAGATTGTGAGTGCATTGTTGGATTGTTCTCAGCCCTTTCTGCAGAGGGTGTACTCCACTTCCTGTAATCTGTCCTGCTAAGGCTGTTACTAAAGACAGATTTCCCCTAACAATAGGCAGTGAACACCAAATTACAGAGAGGGGGTAGGGAGTCATCGATTGAAGTGAAGTACAGAGATATTGGAAGGAAGTTGTTTGAAACTATAGTGATAATTTAATCTGTCAACCTTGGTGAGGATCCATAACTTCTACCAGACGGCTTTGATATTAAACAGGAAATTAAAAGGGATTTGAAAATCTCTTGACAAGACCATCCTGTGAGAGTCCCTATCAGAAGGCTTAAGGTCCTTTTATATGGGCCAGCAGCAGGCAGGAATGGTCACTGCCATTAATCTGGCTGTGTAAAAGGGCAAGTGATCAGCTGATGAATGAGAAATCTCTCCTTCATCAACCATTCACATCTTTTGTGTGGCTATCATCTCGATGGTCGGAACTTGCTTTTTCGACATTGTTAAAGGGACCACATGATGTTGCAGAGATTATTACAACCAATGGAGAACACAAGGGGGTGTGGTTTAATGTTGGATTGTGCCCTAATATTGCACTTTTATTAATGTGATAGGTTCCCTTTAATGGAGAACTAGTAAAAAATTATTATTACTATTATTATTATTATTATTATTATTATTATTATTATTATTATTGTTATTATTATTATATATTTTTAATCAACTAATACCAAAAAGTTATACAGATTTGCAAATTACTTCTATTTAAAAATATCAAATTTTCCAGTACTTATCAGCTGCCGTATGTCCTGCAGGAATTGGTGTTTTCTTTCCAATCTGACACAGTGCTCTCTGCTGCCACCTCTGTCCATGTCAGGAACTGTCCAGAGCAGCAGCAAATCCCCATTTAAAGGGGTTATCCAGTGCTACAAAAACATAGCCACTTTCCCCCCACTGTTGTCTCCAGATTGTGTGAGGTTTTGAAACTCCGTTCCATTGAAGTAAATGGAGCTTAATTGCAAACCACACCTGAACTGGAGACAACAGTAGGGGGAAAAGTTGCCATGTTTTTGTAGCGCTGGATAAACCCTTTAAAAACCTCTCCTGCTCTGGACAGTTCCTGACATGGACAGAGGTGGCAGCAGAGAGCACTGTGTCAGACTGGAAAGAATACACCACTTCCTGCAGGACATACAGCAGCTGGTAAGTACTGGAAGACTTGAGATTTTTAAATAGAAGTAAATTACAAATCTGTCTAACTTGGGCGCTGTTCTGCTGCGTTTACACGGAGCGATAATTTACCCATCGATTATTTAACGATTTTGAAGCAACGATTTGGTTTTTATAACGATCAGCGTTTAGACAAATAAATCGTTTGAAAAATCGTTAGAAAATTTGGAAGAAAAATTGTTATTGTGATCATTTTTAAGATCGCTTAAACCCATCTTTCACATAGGGTGAATCTTTGAAAGACTGTTTACACAAAGCGATCTGCGGATTTTTAGC
Organism: Dendropsophus ebraccatus; assembly: GCF_027789765.1. Classification (NCBI taxonomy): domain Eukaryota; kingdom Metazoa; phylum Chordata; class Amphibia; order Anura; family Hylidae; genus Dendropsophus; species Dendropsophus ebraccatus. The sequence goes on from NC_091463.1 coordinate 91,035,544, forward strand.
GAACGAAGAACAACGATTTGAGAACATGTTGAAAGATCAAAATGAATGATTTCTCGCTCGTCGCTTGATCGTTTGCTGTGTTTACACGGAACGATTATCGCTCAAATGCGATCGTTATTGCGAAAATTCAAATGATAATCATTTCGTGTGAACGCAGCATTATTAAGCAGTGTGTTCAGATCGTGACCATGTGACCAAGACGGACCCCCTATTAGCCAAATTAAAGAGGCTCTACAACAGCGATCCCCAACCTTTAATTATTACGAAACTACAATTTAGGTGTCAATCACTGATAGGACCGCCCACTTGGCTCCTAATTCCTGAATGAGCTGGAAAAAAAAAACTAATTGTGCCGAATTGTTTCCAACATATATAGATTTATTGATCTGCTCAGCTCCCTTTGCCCACATCATGGTTCTTACAGATTGGATTAATGGGTCGGGTCCCCTTTAAGTAATTTTCTGCACTTCATTGACTGCGGCTCTCCACCGCCGCACAATCAATCGTATAAACTGAATATAGCCTGCAGGATAATTATACGAATATCCATAACAATAGAGTCTTGTGTCTGTATGTAAATGAGGGACTGAGGGAAGACGTTGCTTAACAGACCACATCATAGCTGTCATGTTACGTAGCCTTGGGTCCTCCTCATGCTATATAACTCCGGAGACCAGAAATAGCTATAGCAGATGAATGACGGGCAGCCAGCGGGGCAGAAAACTCCCGCCAGAGATGTGCTACAAGCTGTGGAGCTCCGGCAGAAATGCTACACCTGGAGCCACGATGTAATTGGCAGGAGCTTTACATGCTGCCACCTGACATTACATCATGCTGCCTGACATCTATATATTATATAAAGGATATATATAGTCATTGTACAGCGCTGAATACCATCACTAGATCACTGGGTTAGGCTGGGTTCACACTGCCGTGTTGCAGTCCAATTTTTTCATCACTTAAAAAATAATAAAATTAAAAACGGATGAAAAAACGGATTTTTTTTCCATTGAATTCCATCATTAAAAAAAAAAAATGGATCAAATAACGGATCAAAACGCACGTTCGACCACGTCAAAGGAAAAACGGATGTTTGCACACAAATACAGACGTTTTCTCCTATGTTTCATTAGTTTTTTTTTGCATTAAACAGATGAAAAAAAACGGATTGCAAAAACGCAGGGTGAACTTAACCTGACTAGCACATTGTGGGAGATTTATCAAACATGGTGTACAGTGAAACTGGCTCAGTCGCCCCTAGCAACCAATCAGATTCCACCTTTCATTCCTCACAAACTCTTTGGAAAATGAAAGGTGGAATCTGATTGGTTGCTAGGGGCAACTGAGCCAGTTTCACTTTACGCCATGTTTGATAAATCTCCACCATTGTGCCTCCTAATATACAGCACCCACACAGTCTTACCTAACAAAGTGCCATCCCTGTATATTATATAGTACAGTGGTGCCTTGGATTAGGAGCATAATTCATTCCGGGACCGCGCTTGTAATCCAAATCTACTCTTAAACCAAAGCAAATCTTCCCATAAGAAATCACAGATATGCAAACAATTGGTTCCACACCCCAAAAATAATAATAAACAGCAGAATATGTGATATTCTAAGTTACTGTAGAGTGCAGCAATCAGCATGTGGCGTATAGTGTATAGTAACTGCATAAACATGAAAAACAGCAGCAGCTTGTAGATACAAGATGGAGATGCAGATCCCCATAATGCAGTAGCGTAGTACAACAGGCTAAAATAGAGAAGCAGGGCTGCTGCCAGAGGTCTTTGTGGTCACATGACAACAATGGGGAAGGAGGGTGTGTTCAGCATGGACCAATCAGGAAGTGAGAATTACAGAGCTGTGCAGGAGGACAGTGACAGAAACCTTTCTATACAGCAGAGTGAATGGCTGAGTATGAAGGAATGAGCAGGGCAGATGTGGGCACAGTATAGCAACACTCTCTGTCCTGGGAAAGAGGGGTTACAGCTATGAAGAGATTACCTCCACAGTCTTTACAGCCCGGTAGTGAAACCTGCCCTGACCTACTACACAGCTCGGTGTCTGCAACCATAGTATCAGGTGCAGACAATCATCCCTGAGAAACACGTCGGCAGCTCAGATTACTCTACATGGCTGAGGGTTCGCTACAGTTTCTCAGCATGGAGTCCAGGGTTCAAGTGGTGGAAGTTTGGATAGATAAGAGATAGTCTATATATATACATAAAGTGTAAATGTTACAGCAAACAACTCTGCATAAAAGCTTCCTCCTTCACTTATCAGGCCTCTTTACTTTATATAATGGCCAGGAATAATAGTGCCACTCCTCATCTGCACACTCCGGCTTATCCTGAAGTGTCTCTGTCCTTTAAAGCGAGAATTTCTTTCTTTCAAATCAGAAAGTTATACAGATTTGCAATTTACTTCTATTAAAAAAATCTCCAGGCTTCCAGTACTTATCAGCTGCTGTATGTCCTGCATGAAGTGGTGTTTTCTTTCTAGTCTGACACAGTACTCTCTGCTGCCACCTCTGTCCATGTGTATCTGTCATTTAAAACATTTTTGCAGAAATCAATAGTAAAAACTATTTTTAGAAAATCTGTAATAGGTTTTATTAGGTAAAAAAAAACCTCTCTAACCTAATTTAAAAAGTAAAGTAAAGAAAAGTAAAGTGAAGATGGGTTCTTCTGTGTCCATTATGCGCTATAGAGGGGGGAGGGGCCAAGGGGATGAGTGAGCAGAAAGAGGAGACAAACAGCTGTACAGTTTGGAGACTGTCTAGGCAGATAAAATGCTGGATTCACAGGTCACAGGTTTAGGAACTTGGTGAGATAAGATTGCAGGATATACAAAAAAAGAGAATGGGGAGTGCACTCACCCTGATAAAATCTTCATCTTTATTAATTCAGCATAAAAACCATCCACATGGCTTGCAGATGGTGGGGACGCCAACACCTCTGGATCACAACGTCACAGCTGTTTCGTGCCTAGGTGGCACTTCTACCTGACGTCTAGAAGAAGTGCCACCTAGGCATGAAACAGCTGTCACATGGTGATCCGGTAGTGTTGGTGTCCCCACCATCTGCAAGCCATGTGGATGGTTTTTATGCTGAATTAATAAAGATGAAGATTTTATCAGGGTGAGCGAGCTCCCTATTGTCTTTTTTGTATATTTAAATGCGGACGTGTATTTTGTATACCCATATATATATAAATATATATATATATATATTTGTGCTGTGCAGGGCTGCCTTTTCTCCTCTCCCTGCTCACTCATCCCCCTCAGCCCCTCCCCCCTCCATAAAGCATAATGGACACAGAAAAGCTGCTTCTTCTAAAGTGAGGGGAGGTAGCAAAACAGCTTTTTGAGTACAGAAGGAAACTCTTTTGCCTAATAAAACCTGTTACAGAGTATTTTACAATCGCTTGTACTATTTATACTTGATTTCTGAAAAAATATTGATTTCTGAAAAATGACATTTAAATGACAAGTACACTTTAATTATTGCACTTTATTATGGAGGCAGCCATCTTGCCTGGGATGTTTTAACAGCAGTTTTTTTAAGATAAGCTTTACAGCAAGCTCTATAGATCAACATTAGATGATAAGGAAGAGATTGTCGGGAAATGATCTGTACAAAACAGGAAGTCTCAGCTTAGTTTTAGAAATTACAAGTTTCAGGATTAGTTCAAAATATAGATATATAGATAGTGACATGGAAAATGGAGAAAAAACATCACAAATGTTTAACATAAAAACCTGATTTAAACAATATGTTATTTCCTAGAGATACATTCTCTATACGTTCTCTAAGTTGAAGAGATTTTTATCCTTTAAGAATGAGCAAAAAGCCCAATATATAGATATGCTGAGCTAATATACACATCCCCAAGAGACCTGCGTCTGTAAAGGCAGCTAATGATGGCGCCATTAAACACTGACTGTCATACTAAAGGGGTTACCCAAGATTAGAAAAACATGGCCACTTTTGTCCTTTTCTAAAAACAGCGCCATTTTTCCATTTTTGTCCTCAGTTTGTGTGTGGTACTGCAGCCCGGTTCCACTGAAGTGAAGGGAAGGGAATTCTGCATTTTTTTATACCTTACTTTATAATACACTTCTTGGTGCTTGGTCCAGTTAAAAATTATTTTTATCATTGGTGGATTGTGCCACTTCACCCCGCCCACATCTGCACTGTAGACTCTCCATGATGTCATCGGCGTCTAGGCCCACCCACTCAGCCACCATTAGAATGGGCCAGCCTAGAGGTCTAGGCCCCAAGCTCTCTAGGTTGGCCCATTCTATTGGATGCCGAGGGGGCGGGGCCTAGGTGGAGATGATTTCAAGGAGCATCGGGCCTACTGCACCAACGTGGGTGAAATGAAGTGGCACAGCGGCCGTGAAGCCTTGCCCAGGTGGCACCATCCTCCGACCATAAAAAGCAATTTTCACTGGACCAAGCACCAAGAAATCTATTATAAATTAAGGTATAAAAACGGCAGAATTTAGGCTTTAAAGGGAACCTGTCACCCGCTCCTGCCTTGATATCGCTGTCGGAAGCCGTGAACGCTTATCAAAGATGAGTCCGACGCTCATAGAGAATGACGGCTCCAGTCATTCTCTAAGGGCGTCGGACTCATTTCTGATGAGCGCGCGCACGGCTTCCAACGGCGATATGACGGCAGTAGCGGGTTTAGGAGCGGGACTTCGGGAAAGGGGTAAGTATATGGTGCTCCACCTGAGGATTTCTGTGTATAGAAATCCTCATACAGAAGTGGGGGTGACAGTATCACTTTAAGGGGGTCAACAATAGGTGCAAAACCCCTTAAATTTTATTTTAACTCCAGTTCTGAAGCAACAAAACAGGAAAAGCACCAAGGGGGGGGGGGGGGGGTCAATACTTTTGCAAGGCAATGTAAGTTTATTAGGTTTCACTTTTCATGTTGCCCCCCTGCCTTGTTTGACTGATTAATAATTTAGTATATTGTCTGTTTAATAAGAAGAGGGCTTCACTTTACGAGACTCCCGGGATAGACTAATGGAATCCATAATTTGCATGTGGCTGATGGAACAATAACACCGATACTTGTGCGCTGTGTATCCTGCCTCTTCTTCTTCCTCCCCACGCTCTTGTTCGCACACCCTCTCGCAGATAATCCCTGTATACTGTATATTATGAATCCTCCCACACAGCTTCTCTCTGAAGAACATTTCCCAATCCATCCTGTTGTGTGATACCATCCATTAATCATTTCCTGCTGCTTGTTGCTATGTTTAGCAGCTCGTAAGAATTTATAGTTCGCTCGGCATCTTATGTTATATTTAGATCTCATTATGTTCAGTCCTCGGAGTGACACATCAGATTATGAGAGACATGTACTTTCTAGTACAGTGGAAACAAGCCAATATTTATTCATTCATTCATGTGGGAAAAACGGCAAAGAAAAACGTATTGAACGACTGGAATTTTACAGGTTGGAGAAAGACAATGACTTGGGATGACCATCATGTATAGGATTCACTGGCCTGACTGGAATCCATCCATGGTGTCGATTTGGTTACAGATTCATGGTGGAAACCACCCTATATCTACTGGCAGGTTGACCTATCCATCAGGTCACTTTGGTGGTCCACTATGTTTGTGCTATTCCATAATTCATTCTTAATGATGCATCCATATTGTAGATGCAGAATGACATCAAGGAAGAGATCAACCCAGATCAAAAGACTTCAGCATCACATGAAGTAGTCACCCAGCTCCGCCCAAGTATACCCCTGGTACTACAGTCCCAGAAGCCATCTTTTCATTGGTTCATGGGCCTTCAGATGTACCATAACAAATCCAACATATAGTTGTCAGGAATGTGCAGTAGCCTGGTGTGAACTGGGCCTGGTTTTTGCTTTTGTGTGACACAACCGATTGCTTCTCAGCATCCGGCAATGCAGTAGTTACTCAGACCTCTGCAAGACTTGATTACTGTAGCTGAGCAAGTCTTTTGACTGACTTGTTCCTCTGCCTGTCCGGAACCTGGAGAATCAGAGCGCCGGTCCAATGGGGATCCGAACCCGGCTCTTGATCCTCATAAAAGAAAGCTGTGGCAGTCTCTCAGCGCTGGCTATTAAGGTTCACACCCTGATCCCAGCTCCCCCTGTCTATTCATGGGATCCCGTTCCTATTCCTCTGCTTGCTTGACCTGTTATCTGACCTCCCGCCTGACCTCTGACTATCCGATTGTTTGCTGATTCTATACTGCGTTGCCCGTTTGGTTTTGTACTTTTGCTTGTCGACTTTACTTTGTTTTTGTTCGTCTGTCTTGTTCTGTGTAACACCTTTTCTAGTGCAGGGACCGCCTTTGTGGTTGTCCGTGGCTACCTAGGGCCGTTTGAGGCAAGTAGGTAGGGACAGTGGGTGGGCTCAGCATTAGGGCTCACTGTCGTGTCTTGTCCCTACCTCCCCTGTTCTGACAATAGTTTACATTCCTAGAAGACTATGGGGGAGATTTATCAAAGGGTGTAAAATTTAGACAGGTGCAAACTGGCCACAGCAACCAATCACAGATCAGCTTCAAGCTCTGGTGAAAGGAAAGCTGAGCTGTGATTGGTTGCTGTGACCAGTTTGGACCAGTCTAAATTTTACACCCTTTGATAAATCTCCCCCTATGTCTTAAGTATTCCCGGAGTTTGGGCAACCTCTGTAGTAGTCCACCATATTTGATGATGTCCCATAATTAATTTCCAATTTTCAGATCAACATGCAGGTTATTCAGCATCACATAAGTAGTCACCTAGCTCCAGCCAAGATCCTCCATGCTCCTTGTGTTCTACAGTATCTTAGTGGTCCAGACCTTGACCATAGGATTTTATGATGTTGGATAATTAGTTTGTAGGACACATCCCTAGAGCTGTAGCTGACTGCAAGTTTTTCTCAACACAATATTAGTGGATGACAGAGGTAGGTACACTAGATTCTTCCTGCCACATATTAGCAACATTCAAAGAAGTATGACCCATGACCCCAGGTACACTCTTTGTACTACAGTCCTGGTGGTCCAGACAAAGATCTTGGGAAACCAACTTTTTCACATTGTAGTGGCCTCCAGAATCTAGAGATGTACTATAATAAATACAACATATAGTGGTGGAGATATATCCACTGAAAACAATGGCAGGGGACACCTCAGGTTATTCCAGCCATACCACACCTTTTATGAAGCAGCTATCTAGCTTCAGCCAAGAATTGACTTGTTGCTGGTACTCCAAATGGAGTAAACCAGACAAAGCGTTAAGACAACATTATCTTTTACTGTAAAGACAAGCAAGATTTTAATTTTATCAAATGTAGGGTCTGACATGCATCCTTGGAGTTGTAGCTGGATGTAACTTTGTCTGAACACCATATGGCCAACCTAGATCTCCAAACATTGACTTAGGACACCCATCATCTCATAGTGCTTGTAATGTACCTACAGAGATAAGTTACCTAAAACTTTGTATCTGCAGTATAACAATGATTTGCCTATGTCTACAAGAAGGTTGTACCAGCCATTATCTCATGGTGGTTTGGGGTCCACCTATAGGGGGATAGTTGACTACACCTTCTCCTAAACATTATAACAAGGATCAATGTAGGCCTACAGGACGGTAATACCAGCCAAACCACATTGACACATAAAGTAACTGTCTAGCTTTGGCCAACCTTATGTTTGTTCAATGCCTTTTCCTGGTTCTCCAGCTGGAGGGACTCAGACAATAACCTGGGCACTCATTATCTTATAGTGGTTGGGTTGCATCTATAGAGAGATCGTTGACTACACCTTTGTTTCAACATTATCGCATGGGTCAATGTAGATGTTCAGGCAGGATCCCAGCCAAACAAGACCACCACATGAAGTACCTGTCTAACTTGAGCAAAGACCATGATTATGTTCCAGTTGGTATGACCCAAACACTGGCATAGCGTCGTAGTTGACTATAACTTTGACTTAACATTATGGCATGGGAACACCCAGACAATTAATTCCCAATGGCGTGGTTGTCATGTATCCACAGTGTAGATCTGGGATGACAATAACTTGGGTAAACATTATCTCATAGTGGTTGGGATGCTTTCATCGAGAGATAGTTGACCACACCTTTGTCTCAACGTTCTTACAAAGGTCAATGTAGACTTTGGAGTAAGATATCCCAGCCACATTAGATCATCATATGAAGGAGCTGCCTTGCTTGGGCCGAGACCTTAGTTGGCATGACTCAAAAATTTACTTTGGCAGCCATCTTGTAGTGGTTGGAATAAACTGATATCTACCAGCAGGTTATCCAAACTATACCGCTGAACCCCATGAAGAAGCCGTCAAGAATGAGCCAAGACCTCTTAGTCACTACATTGTGGTAAGGGACAACCTAGCTCTATATGTGGGTTATGTCACAAATGATTCATTCGGAAGCTGCAGGACACATTGAGTGATAAATAAAATTGGAAATTCCAGTAGTCATCTATCTGCCGCCTCGGACCCCATGCCTGGTTGTAACCTTTGGGATTCTTTGAACACATTTTGTCACTTTTCTGCTTTCATTTAATTGTATTTCCATTTTTTATGGTTGACGGCTTCCCGTGTTATTTCAGTGTTATCATCCATTAAATGATTTTCCGTAAGAGAAACCGACCTTTGACGCCAATCCACCAATCTCTAGGAAACAGGGAAAGTAACACACAAATGCAGGAAATGGAATTGTGGGTAAAAAAAATATAACTTAGTATGGATTCCAGTGGAAAGTTGAAGGTCCCCAATATAGACCACTGTGGTGTCTATTCTGTGATCTGTTCTTATCTACCTGAAAATCTGGAGACATCTGGAGGTGGCTCAGTGGTTAGCGCTGACCTGGGGGTGACCCATGTGGATCCTGGGTAGACCTAGACAATACATCTTTCCTTTTTGCTCTGAATGTCACTTCTCTTTTAAGGATGAAGCACAGATTAGATTTCCTTTCAACCATTGGTAACTGACTCCAGTGAAAAAAATAAAGATTTTTTTTTTTTTTAAAGTGGACCTGTCAGCAGAAAAACAGGAGTGTGTGTAAAGGATCTATTACACCGAGCGATTATCGGCCATATTCGGCCAACTATCGGCCATTACGGCCAATAATCGCTTGGTGTAATAGCTACTGCTAAAAGGCAACGATCAGCCGATATGCACAATGTCGACTGATCCTTGTCTTTCAACATGTTTAAAAAATTTTAAACAAAAGTGACACTCAGCTAGCCGTGTCTGCGTGTAATAGACGTCCGTTATCTCCTATGGGCTTCCCAGACAATCTAAAGATAGTCTGGGGAGCACCTCCCCATGCGCCCCCCCCCCCCCCCCGCTCTTACCCGCTCACGGTCGCCACTTGCTTGCTACTCACTATCGGCCCATCTAAAAGGGCTTTAAGCCTGTGGCTAACTAGGGCTAGTCATCAGGATGCATTGCAATGGTCCTCTTCATTGGCGAGATATATGCCTTTTTGTTATTGTGCAAATTAGACTCAAGTGCCCTGGGGGCCCAGGCAAGGCCAGGTCATGTCCTCTTTATTGCTGCCCCCTGCTTCCTTGCATTCACTCACCCCATTTGACTCACAGTCATGAAATTAATAGGAGATGAACTGGACTTAGCTGGGCCCTTACTATTCTGGGGACCGCCCCCTAGGCACTTGAACCTAATTTGCATAAAAACAAAGAGGCTTATATCCCATCTTATAAAGAGGGCTATTGAGATAAAAGGGTATGGCAAGAATCGTGATGACTAGCCTTATCTTGCCATGGGTTATTTATATACCCCTTTTCCTGTTGACAAGTAAATTACAACTTTATAAAGCCATATGACTACCCAATGATGTAGTAATGCTTCCTGGCTGGGATTTACCCAACAAAGGTCCCTTACCATTGCAAAAAAGAGCAATTTATAAAATAGTTGGAGGTTTTAGGTCTGTAAACTGTGATATCTGTACATGAAAACAGTGAATGCTCCACCCTTATGACCTCAGCCAAACCCAATCTCCCCTGCCCATAAGCCCCTCCCATGAGGTGCCAGATCTTATCCTATTGTCTAGAGGCAAGGAACTGAAATTCATACATTTAAGGAGCAAGATTTATGGCTCATTCCCTGTGAATGGGGTTAAATGGGTATTCCAGTATTAAAACAATTAATACCATAGGGTAATACTCACCTACCTCAGTCACACAGATAAACTTCTCCCATGTGTTGAAATTTTTGAGGATCCTCGAGGTACGATACTCTTTTGGGGACACAATGATCCACATTTATTATGACTGGTGCACTAACATTTAGGCACCACATTGGCATTAAAAGTGTTAAGTGTGCTACACTCATTGCCTTCTATTGTCTCACACCAAAAAGGGGAGTGGTTAAGTGTTGTCCATGTTTAAGCCACGTCTATAAAACGGACTAGACAGGTTTAGTTTACAAGCTATGGTAGAATTGGTCTTAAGACCAATTAAAGGGGTTGTTCACCAAAACAAAAATTCTTTCAAATCAACTGGTGCCAGAAAAAGCCAGAGATTTGTAATATACTTCTATTTAAAAAAAATCTACAGTCTTCCAGTACTTATCAGCTGCTGTATGTCCTGCAGGAAGTGGTGTATTCTTTCCAGTCTGACATAGTGTTCTCTGCTGCCACCTCTGTCCATGTCAGGAACTGTCCAGAGCAGCAGCGATTCCCCATAGAAACCCTCACCTGCTCTGGACAGTTCCTGACATGGACAGAGGTGGCAGCAGAGAGCACTGTGTCAGACTGGAAAGAATACACCACTTCCTGCAGGACATACAGCAGCCATGGCCGGCGTTAGGGGGGGGGCAAGCAGGGCAAATGCCCAGGGCCCCCATCCCCCAGGGGCCCCCTAACGCAGTTCCAGTAGGAGAGGAGAGCACAGGCAGCGTCCTGCAGCGTCTGGCAGTGATCCCCGGCTGCTGCCATCAGGGGTCACGCAGAGGCTGCAGGACGCTGGGCTCGGTGTCTGCTCCGTGTGTGTAGCTCCCCCTCCCCCTCCCCCTCCCTCCAGCTCCTCTCTGCACGTGACTTCCTGCTCTGGTGTGGAGCTGTCGGGACGATGGAGGAGAGGGCTGCCGGGTGAGGATGAGAGCCTGCTGCTGCTGCAAGGTACATGAGGGGGATGTACCACTACACCCAGCATGCTAGAGGGAGTAAGTATACTGTATATGTAGTGTGTAATGTGTATGAATGTAGGTGTATAATGCATGAATGTAGTGTGTGTTACATGTCCTGTGTATAGTGTGTGGGCTGGATGGTTTGTATCTGTATAATGTGTTTTCATGGATGTGTGAGTGTATATATATATATATATATAGCTGTGTGTGTGTATATATATATATATATATATAGCTGTTTGTGATTGGGTGAATAAATCCTCACTATACACTACTGGAGTGCCGTCCTCGTGTTCAATTTTTATATATATATATATATATATATATATATATATATATATATATATATGGGTGTGTGTGTATATATATATATATATATATATATATATATATATATTATATATATATAAAATGGTGTGTGTGTATATATATATATATATATATATATATAATGGTGTGTATATATATATATATATATATATATATATAAAATGGTGTGTGTATATATATATATATATATATATATATATATATATATATATATATAAAATGGTGTGTGTGTATATATATATATATATATATATATATATATATAAAATGGTGTGTGTGTATATATATATATATATATATATATATATAATGGTGTGTGTGTATTAGCACTGCTGACTCCAAGTGTTGAGGTGAATAGACTGTATATAGGAGCTGCAGCCATTCTCTGGCCTCATCAGTCCTATGTAATTGCTGCAGGTGACCACTGAGGCCGCTGATTGGCTGCAGCTCCTATGTATATAAGGCAATACGGTGAGAGAAAAAAATAAGGTGGTATTCAGTCCTTAGGTGGTGGTCACTGTATGGCGGTAATATTGGTCTGTATATAGAGTCATTATGTGGCGGTCACTCTTTGGCATTAATATTGCTCTGTATATAGTGTATATATAGTCATTACTGCCATAGATTGACTACCACATAATGACACTATATACAGACCAATATTACCGCCATACAGTGACCACCACATAATGACTATATACACTATATACAGACCAATAGTACAGCCATAGAGTGATCGCCACATAATATTGGTCTGGATACAGAGTCATTATGCAGTGGTCAATCTATGGCGGTAATATTGGTCTGTATATAGTGTGTATATAGAGTTATGTGGCGGTCACTCTATGGCAGTAATATTGGTCTGTATATAGTGTGTATATAGAGTTATGTGGTGGTCACTGTATGGCAGTAATATTGGTCTGTATATAGAGTTATTATGTGGTGGTCAGTCTATGGCGGTAATATTGGTCTGTATATAGAGCCATTATGCGGTGGTCACTCTTTGGCAATAATATTGGTCTGTATAAAGTGTCATTATGCAGTGGTCACTCTTTGGCAATAATATTGGTCTGTATAAAGTGTCATTATGCGGTGGTCACTCTTTGGCATTAATATTGGTCGGTATATAGTGTATATATAGTCATTACTGCCATAGATTGACCACCACATAATGATATTGCCAAATTGCCGCCATACAGTGACCACCACATAATGACTCTATATATAAACTATATACAGACCAAAAGTACAGCCATAGAGTTACAGACACATAATAGTGGTCTGTATACAGTGTATATAGAGTCATTCATTATACAGTGGTTAGTCTATAGCGGTAATATTGGTCTGTATATAGTGTATATAAAGAGTCATGCGGTGGTCACTCTATGGCGGTAATATTGGTCTGTATATAGTGTATATAAAGTCATTATGGGGCGGTCACTTTATGGTGGTAATATTGGCCTATATATAGTGTGTTTTCTTCAATAACGGTATGGAGGTAATATTTGGTCCTGATTATAGTGATTTTTTTATTTTATTTTTTTAATGCAATTCATATAAATAGTTCTTGTGTTTACACCACTAGCGGCAGTCCTGGCATGTAGTGGCAGTCCCATAATGTAGCGGCAGTCCCAGAATGTAGCGGCAGTCCTGCCATGTAGGGGCAGTCCCATAATGTAGGGGCAGTCCCATAATGTAGCGGCAGTCCCAGCATGTAGGGGCAGTCCCGGCATGTAGCGGCAGTCCTGACATGTAGCGGCAGTCCTGACATGTAGCGGCAGTCCCGACATGTAGCGGCAGTCCCGACATGTAGCGGCAGACCCATAATGTAGCTGCAGTCCTGACATGTAGCGGCAGTCCTGGCATATAGCGGCAGTCCCGGCATGTAACCTTCTGAACTGAGTAAGGGCCCTAATACATGGAGCGAAAATTGTCCGAATCAGGACGCTATCGCTCTGAGAGGACACGGGGGAACATAATCAGGTAGTATATATCACAGACACGGCCTGAGGACACCGGGGAACGTGATCAGGTAGTATATATCTTTATTGTTTACTATATACAGCAAGGATTGCACACACATCACTAATGATATACTGTATATATACACATAGGGGGGGAAATTTATCAAACATGGTGTAAAATGAAACTGGCTCAGTTGCCCCTAGCAACCAATCAGATTCCACCTTTCATTACTCACATTCTAAGTAGGTAGAATCTGATTGGTTGCTAGAGGCAACTGAGCCAATTCTTCTTTACACCAGTTTGATAAATCTCTTCCATACCTTTTGCTGTAGTAGGCTCTCTAAGTGAGCTCCATTCTACCAGATTGGCGCTCGCTTCTGCGGAATATCAGGCCGTGTAATACGGCCTTAAAAGTGGCCGTACACTTCCAATAACTGCTGGCTGAACAATCCTTCAGCTGACAATTATCTGTCCCATCCGGTCCCGTCCTCCCCATACACAGAAATTTGGCACATCTGAGTGTTCCTGTGTTCTCTATGAGAGGGGAAAGCCATAGCCATACAGATCTGATGCCGGCTTATCTCTCTGAGAACAAAGAGGTTGGGCGTTGATTTTCCATCAAGCTCGACCCCCTATGTCCACTGATATCATCTGTCAGAGGACTGTCCAGAGAGCCCCATACACCTTACGCTGATGGCCGAACCCACCAGGAGCAACACAGGGCTCCAGATGGCGACCAAAATGGTCGCCAATGCGACTGACGTTTTGCAAATGGCGCCCAGATTTATTAATCTGGGCGCCATTTGCGACTGGCCCCGGCGGCGGCGCGCTGTCTCTTTAAGATGGGCGGCTGATGCGCGGCTGCCGGGGGTGTCCCATCCTATCCCCGGCAGCGCGGCGCATCAGTGAGCTGCCTGGGGCCCTGACTTCCGGCACAGGAAGCGTACGTCAGAGACGCTTCCTGTGTCAGAAGTCACAGCCCCGGCGTACAGGGAGCTCACTGATGCGCCGCGCTGCCGGGGATAGGACGGGACACCGCCGGCAGCCGCGCATCAGCCGGGGACAGCGTCCGAAGAAGAAGAGGATCGCCGGGGGAGCGGGTTGTCAGGTGAGTTTGTGTGTTTGTTTTTTTTAAATATTGCTTAGCATAGAGGAAAGGGGGGGGGCTTTATAATGGGGGGAGAAGAGGGGCCATATTCAAGGGGGGGAGAGGGGGCTATCTATAAGGGGAGGGGGTATCTATAAGGGGGGGAGAAGAGGGGGCATCTATAAGGGGGGGGGGAGAGGGGGCATCTATAATGGGGGGGAGGAGGGGGCATCTATAATGGGGGGGGGAGGGGGCATCTATAATGGGGGGGGGGAGAGGGGGCATCTATAAGGGGAGGGGGTATCTATAAGGGGGGGAGGAGGGGGCATCTATAAGGGGGGGGGGAGAGGGGGCATCTATAAGGGGGGGGGGGGAGGGGGCATCTATAAGGGGGGGGGGGGGAGGGGGCATCTATAATGGGGGGGAGGAGGGGGCATCTATAATGGGGGGGAGGAGGGGGCATCTATAATGGGGGGGAGGAGGGGGCATCTATAATGGGGGGGGGAGAGGAGGCATCTATAAGGGGAGGGGGTATCTATAAGGGGGGGAGGAGGGGGCATCTATAATGGGGGGGAGAAGGGGGTATCTATAAGGGGAGGGGGTATCTATAAGGGGGGGAGAAGAGGGGGCATCTATAATGGGGGGGAGAGGGCATCTATAAGGGGAGGGGGTATCTATAAGGGGGGGAGAAGAGGGGGCATCTATAATGGGGGGGGAGAGGGGGCATCTATAATGGGGGGGAGGAGGGGGCATCTATAATGGGGGTAGAGGGGGCCATCTATAAGTGTAGGGCAAACTGGCTGCAGACACTGGGAGATAGATATATGCACAATTATTATTATCAGGGCCCCTCAGGTGTCTGTATTGTAGGGGGTCACTTGCATTAGTCACTAGGTGAGAGATATATCTATCTATATACACATCTTGTGGGGGGTCACTATGGCTGCAGTCATAAGTCTAGCTCAGTATGTATAGACTGTTGCAAGCTTTTAAAGGGAACCTGTCACCCCCGATGCCGGGGTGACAGGCTCCCAACCCCCCGTTAGAACCCCCTATACTCACCTCATCGCGCCGGGTCCCGCTTCTGGAGATGGTCAGGTCACGGAGATCTCAGCCGCTGCAGCCCGGCGTGCACACTGAGAGATGAGTCCAACACTCATAGAGAATGATGGAGCGCTGGACTCTCCCGTCATTCTCTGAGCGTTGGACTCATCTCTCAGCGCACGCCGGGCTGCAGCGGCTGAGATCTCCGTGACCCGACCATCTTCAGAAGCGGGGTGAAGATGAGGTGAGTATAGGGGTCTCTAACGGGGGGTTGGGAGCCTGTCACCCCGGCACGGGGGTCGACAGGTTCCCTTTAAGTTCAAGTTCAGAAGAGTAAGCCTCATTAAAAGGCTAGCCAAGTGAGGCTGAAGTACTGAGTCAGACTGGATATGGTTGTCAGACTGTATGTGGTTGTCAAGTTGCAAGTTTCCATGTTGAACGTTTTCAAACTAAGAAAAGAAAGAATCTAAAGGAGGAGGAGGCTGCCGCGGCCTCTGCACACAGTAAGTCCCATTTAACATAACATTAATTTTACATGGTTTAAAATGTTGGCGACCAAATATTCTATTTGGCGCCTAAATTTTTCAGGTTAGGAGCCAATGGCTCCCAGGTAAATTTTTTAGTCTGGAGCCCTGCAACAGGTACCACCAACAAAAGAGTAAAATGTATGGGGACCTTAAATTGTTGCTAAAATATTTCAGCATTTGGGGCCCCACCTTTAACTTTGCCCAGGGCCACATCTAGTCTAAAACCGGCCCTGACAGCAGCTGATCAGTACTGGATGTCCTCAGATTTTTAAATGGATACTTTACCAAGCTACTGTATATTCCATTTTGACACAAGTTTATCTGAAAAAAAAAATCCTCCAGAGTACCCCTTTAAGATCTGATAGATTTCTCCTGCTCTCCAGACAGGAAAGAATAAACCACTTCCTGCAGGACATACAACAGTTGATAACTATGGGAAGACTTGAGATTTTTGAATAGAAGTAAATCAAAATTCTCTGGCACTTTCTGGCACCAGTCGATTTGAAAGATTTTTTTTTTTTAATTGTGAACTACCCCTTTAATTATGTGCAGCCCTGTGCAATGTGACCGAAATGGACTCGGTCTATAAGACCATCATAGTTTAGCTCCTCACTCATTCTAATAATCAGCTGGGGTCTGAACACTGCCTAATGTTTTAAAGTGACAGGTGCAACTTTAATACATATGAGGTATATGTGCTGGAACTGGGAACAACCAGCTGAGAATCCATAGAATCAGTGTAACCGAGTCTGATAAACTTCACCATAATATTGTTCTTCATGTGATACCAGAGGGGAAATCCCAGGGAAAGAACAGAGAGCAGTGGTATAGATAGTCTCTACAGCTACAGTATAGTCGTATATGGTGGAGAAGTTCAGAAACAAGTTAGCAGGGAGATTCCACCTCTATACATAGAACTGATTATAATCATATCAACACTTTAGTCCTCCACACATAGATATCAGAGGCATGAATGGTCACTGGGCGTCAGAAAGTTATATAGATTTGTAATTTACTTTTATTTAAAAATTTCAAGTCTTCCCATACTTATCAGCTGCTGTACGTCCTGCAGGAAGTGATGTTTTATTTACATTCAAAAACAGTGCTCTCTGCTGCCACTTCTGTCCATGTCGGGAACTATCCAGAGCAGTAGCAAATCCCCATAGAAAACCTCTCCTGCTCAGGACAGTTCCTGTCTCGTCCAGCAATGTCAGAAGAGAGCACCGTGTATGAATTTAAATATAACGCCACTTCCTGCAGGACATACAGCAGCTGATAAGTATGGGAAGACTTGACTTTGACATGTAGGACCCCTTTAAATAGTCCACAGCCAAACTAAGTCTGCAGACAGGTATAACCCACCCAAAGTGTAGAGCAGTGTTTGCTCAGTAAATACCTTGAATAACGACTGACAACTGTTAACTCTTTGCTGGACGGCCACAGCTTTTATTTAAACTTGCAGTAGGTCAAAGGCAATAATAACCTCATAACCGTCAGAAACTGGAGCTGGAAGCAGTACTCCCGACATAATAATGCCATCATAAGAAAAGAAATTCGATTGCCATATAACTTCACTTCTTTCTCTCTCCAGTTTTTCAGTACTTATCAGCTGCTGTATGTCCTGCAGGAAGTGGTGTATTCTTTCCCAGTCTAACACATTGCTCCCTGCTGCCACCTCTGTCCATGTCAGGAGCTGTCCACAGCAGGAGAGGTTTTCTATGGGGACTTGCTGCTGCTCTGGACAGTTCCTGACATGGACAGAGGTGGCAGCAGAGAGCACTGTGTCATACTTGAAAGAATACACCACTTCCTGCAGGACATACAGCAGCTGATAAGTACTGGAAGACTGGAGATTTTTATACAAATCTATATACAATCTGACACCAATTGCTTCGAAAGAAAAAAAAATCCCTTTAAGTGAGTTTACACCTTATCTGACAGAGACTATTTTTGCTGTGTGTCAGATTATCAGGAGTTCTGCACAGAAGGTGACATATCACAGGAATTCTAATGGACATATCACCGGTGACAGGTGACATCACTGATCACATGGAGCCTGAAGTCGGGAGGGGGAGGGGTATATTAAAATGGGAAACATCTGGAGGAGCAGTAATACAGTCCTTCAGAAATTGTAGTGAGCGCTCGGAGCCGCTGCAGTTTCCCTTCTCCTTGACTCGAGTACACAGGGAATTTCTCCAGTTTTTCACTTCTCCCTTGTGTAAACACATGTCAGCACATGACCGCCTCCTAATCACAGTACAAGAGCTGAAGAAACCTGAGCGCCAGCACCGACTCCTCGTGTTTCCCCACGTATAAAAGTCGGTTGTGAATTTTTCAAATTATTTCTGTGTTTATTTAGAGAGTAAATATGTTAACACCCATACCACCCATGTAAATAAGTAAGGGTCCTATTCCACGGGCCGATCAACGATGTAAATGAGCGCCGATCTGCTAGATCGGCGCTCGTTTGCGGGGCCTATTCCACGGCCCCGATGATCGTTAGCGAGGGCTGCAGGGACATTGTTACCGATGTCCATGCAGCCCTTGCACCATACATTACCTGTCCAGGCTGCAGGTCTTCTCCTTCTCCCCGGGTCGCACGCGCAGCAGTTTCGGAGCGCGGCTGTCAGAACTGACAGACTGCTCAGCCAATCACTGGCCGTGGCGGTCCCGGCCAGTGATTGGCTGAGCGGTCTGTCAGTTCAGACAGCCGTGCTCCGAAGCTGCTGCGGCGCGGGACCCGGGGAGAAGGAGAAGACCTGCAGCCTGGACAGGTAATGTATGATGCTGGTAAAATTGTCGGTCGCCGCCGCGCACCTCTATTCCACCATAGCGATGCGCTGGTGGCGAACAATGATTTTAGGTCTGAACCTAAATGAACGATCATCGGCTGATCCTTCTCTCTATTCCACAGAGCTATAATCTGCCGAATTGGGCCGATTTGGCCGATTATTGCTCCGATTTGGCCGATTATCGCTCCGATTTGGCCGATTATCGCTCCGATTTGGCCGATTATCGCTCTGTGGAACAGGCCCCTAAGAGCCCCCTCTCTGTCTATACAACCCATACAGTAAGAGGGAAGTGGTCCCTGTAAAGCTTCTATAACAATGGCACCATGAAAGGTAGCCATAGTGTTTAAAGGGGTACTCCGGCGAAAATATTTTTCTTTCAAATCAACAGTTATATAGCTTTGTAATTTACTTCTATTTAAAAATCTCCAGTCTTCCAGTACTTATCAGCTGTTGTATGTCCTGCAGGAAGTGGTGTATTCTCTCCAGTCTGACACAGTGCTCTCTGCTGCCACCTCTGTCCATGTCAGGAACTGTCCAGAGCAGCAGCAAATCCCCATAGAAAACCTCTCGTGTAGATGCACACCATTCTTAATGTACCGAATAAATGTTTGTATAGTTATAACAAAAAAACATTTAATAAAATATCTTTAAAAAAAAATAAAAAAATGAAAACCTCTTGTGCTCTGGACAGTTCCTGACATGGGCAGAGGTGGCAGCAGAGAGCACTGTGTCAGACTGGAAAAAATACCATTGAAAGACTGGAGATTTTTAAATTAAATTACAAATCTATCTAACTTTGAAACCAGTTGCTTCGAGAGAAAAAAGATCTTCGCTGGAGTGCCCCTTTAATCCTATCCCAGACAGTACAGGGACAGCTAAAACAACTGTGTAAGGGCAAACAGGTCCTTGTATCTCAGCTTCCTGGATTTATCCATACATGTATGGCGCCTACTGACTCATTTGATGGCAGATGTTGGGGGAGAGAAGATTGTTCTTAGATTTCAACATGCACAATTTTTAAAATTTCTTGAGAGACAATTAATAGTGAATTTATAGGGTTAATGAGAGAGGAAGAGCAGATGATCCCTTTAAGTTAAAGGGGTTTTCCAGGACTAATTAGTGAGTGTCCAACATCCCACATCCTTGCTAATTAGCTGTTTACTGGAGCTGCCTCACCCACTTATACAGAGAGTTCTGTGCATTGTGTAATGGCCACTGAAGTGATTGGGAGCTGAGCTGCAGTAACGCAGCATGACCACTGCACAATGAATGGCGCTGTCTGCTTCTGTCTCTTTTTGGGGTATGTGCACACTACGGAAATCACGCTGATAACTCTGTGGCGCTCCTACTTGACTCTCCACCTATCCCATAGACTCCATTCTATGCTCGGGCGGATTCCGCCCTCCGCCCAAAAGAATTGGTATGTCAATTCTTTAGATGGACAACGGTATCCACCGCAGCATAGAATGGAGCCTATGTGACGGACGGAACTTAAGTGGGAGCAAGGGTGGGAGCAGCGGAATCCACAGCAAGTTATTTCCGTAGTGTGCACATACCCTTACTGTTGAATAGGTGATCTTTTAGTCTCTTAAAGGGACTGTCCCCTCAGGACTAATATAAAACTTATATATACAAGTATATAAATAGAACAATCTTGGAGATGTGACCCTGAGACTGCCTGCAGCTATTCTGTAAATCCCCATCATCCGTCTGACATCTCACTGGTTGCACAGCCGCTGAATAGTATCACTAGTTATGTCCTATGTGTTCTGCCATGGCTGAGAACAAACACTGCAAATAACATTCAGATCAGTTTGAGGCAATTACGTTTTTCGGTATCAATGGCAAGTTATCCCCAACAACATGGGTTCTGTGAAAAAAGACCACCACCCCAGACCACCCCCACCCAACCAGCCACTACCACCCAAAAGAAAAAAAAAAGATGGGGTTAAAGGGGTTATGCTAACACCCAAATCTACCCCATGCTCCACATTAATTCGGGAAACATTTGACCTAATGGTTGGACTGATAGACCCCACCGTCACGGTCAACCGCAGCCCCCTGCGCCGCCCCGATCGCCAACCCCGCCGCTCCGATCGCCACCCCCGCCGCTCCGATCTCTATTGAGACTGATTAGCTGAAGAGGGGAGCCGAGGAATTTCAAATGGCTCCTCTTCAGCCAATCAGTGCTGCCGTGCATTGATTGGCTGAAGAGGGGAGCCGGGGATTTGGAACACCTGCTACACGGAGTAGGTAAGGTATGCTCGTGGCCGGGGCGACGGGGGCGATCGGAGCGGCGGCGGCAACCGGGGGGGGGGAGGGGTGATCGGAGCGGCATCGGCGGGGGTGGCGATCAGAGCGGCGGTGGCGATCGGGGCGGCGGGGGTGGCGATCAAGGCGGCGCAGGGGGCTGTGGATGAGCGGGGGGCCGGGCTGCGGATGAGCGGGGGGCCGGGCTGCGGATGAGCGGGGGGCCGGGCTGCGGATGAGCGGGGAGCCGGGCTGCGGGCGGCTGGACTTTCGTGCGACGACTGTTTACACGGAACAATCGGCGAATTTTTTGTGAACGACGATTTAAGAACAAGTTAAAAGATCAAAATGAACGATTTCTCACTCGTCATTCGATCGTTCACTGCGTTTACACGTACGATTATCGTTCGAATTCGATCGTTATCATGCAAATTCGCACGATAATCGTTTCGTGTAAACGCAGCATTATGCTAGAGTGCCATTGTTTCATGGAGGCAGCTTAGCAGCCCGGCGCATCTACTGAGCCTAGATCATGGGAGCTCGGCCATGACAGGCCGGTACCTAGCTGCCAGGACTGGAGTAAGCTCTGATCCTGGCAGTTTATCCCGGCATGTATTGGTTCTCTGCTTCCATCATGGCTGAATAGTGGCAGATACATGGCAGGCCTTCAGAATTGCCCCTCACCATAACTGATGGGCATGAAACCCTTCACTACAGTAGTAACACAGCATATTATATTAGTCAAAGTGACCTTATGGAGCTAGTGGGGGAAAAAAGTTAAATAAAAATAATAACACCCACCCCCACCATAAAACAGCATAGATTATCCTTAAATGGGATCTATCAGCAGGGTAGACGTAATCTCTTACCTTTATCCTTGGCACCATTCCTGTGCAGTTTTCATGTAGTCCTGTTTCCGGTAGGGCCGCTTAGAGCGCTGCCCCAACCGGTCATCCCGCCCCCTTCCAATGGTTATCAGTGAAGTGGGCCAGCTGTGAGTGGGCCAGACTGGCACTCTGGGGGCGGGGCAGTGCTCCAAATGACCTTAACAGACAGGGGATTACATTAAAACTGCACGGTAACGGTGCCGAGAATGAAGGTAAGATACATACCTTCCTCCTCTGCGCCCCATGCACAATAGGGATATATCAGCAGGTTAGATTTGTCTAACCTGCTGATAGTTCCACTTTAAGAAGAATTTATGCTGTTTTTTGTTTTATGTTGGGGGGGGGGGTTATTGTTATTTTTATTAAATTTTTTAAACTAGTCCTATAGTTCCCCTTTAAAAAAGATAATAATTAAAACACAAAATAATCAGTAATGACCTGAACTATAACACTATATGTTATCATTAATGGTGTTATTTTGCTAATCCCAAAAAGACAGAAAAGCTAGAAATAACAAAAAAAAAATCACATGTTCCAGAAAAGAATACCATTAATTTTTTTTTTTATACTGTATATGTTTATTTTCATTTTTATACTGTATATTTATATTTTTATCTTTATACTGTATATGTAAAGCATAAAAAAATGATGAAAATCGTATTTCACTAAACGGTTCCCAAAGGGGAAGCTTGAGATCTGCATACGCTGTGGCCGGCTAGGGACGGATATCCAGAATTGCACAGTGTATTGTCATGTGCCGGGCCAACCAGTTACAAAATCACAGCAGGTTACACAACAATTCCAGAAAAAACGGAAATTGAAGTGACAAAAATGATGACAGACACCGGTCGCACATGCTAAGATGACTTTATTCAGCACATGCTCAGATGTTTTTGTGGTCTTCATGCCTGGTGTTCAAGGCCCTTATGGGGACACCTGTGTTGGCCATTGTTGGGGAGTATCTAGAACACGAAGGTTATGGTGACATCTGAGGATCTTCTCTGGTTATCTAAAGTTGAGGCCATTATGGAAGCACTGATGTTCGAGGCACTGATGGGACTTCTAAGGCCGAGGAACTGATAGGATCCTCTAAGGATTAAACAATGGCCGAGGCATCGAATACTATTGTACTGATGGGGCATCTAAGGCTAAGACACTTATGGGGGCTCCTACAGGCTGATGGAGGCATCTAGGGTTATTTGAGGTACTGTTGGAGGGCACTTACTGCCAATGTGCTTTAGGTGGCATCTAAGTCTGATCCATCGAAGGTAGAAATCACTAACGTGGGCATCTGACTCTGAGAGATAAATGTGGCATCTAAGTTTATCTAAGTTTAAAATTAGGGGCACTATTAGGGGCAACTAAAGCTGAGGCACCAAAATGGGCATCTCAGGATGATGCACTGATGGGGACATCTAAAACTGAAGCCTTAATGGGAGTAGCTAAGGCTGAAGCATTGATGGGGCATCTAAGAGTAACGCACTGACGTGGACAACTAAGGCTGAAGCATTGATGGGGCATCTAAGAGTAACGCACTGACGTGGACAACTAAGGCTGAAGCATTGATGGGGCATCTAAGAGTAACGCACTGACGTGGACAACTAAGGCTGAAGCATTGATGGGGCATCTAAGAGTAACGCACTGACGTGGACAACTAAGGCTGAAGCATTGAGGTCAGTATCTAAGGCCGAAGTTTTGGCAGGACATCTAAAGCTAATGCACTAGTAGGGGCATCTAAGGATAAGGCACTAATGGGAGCATCAAATGCTAATGAACTGGGGGGCTGTAACTAAGGCTAATGCACTAGTGGGGACACCTAAGGCTGGAGCGTTGAGAAAACATGTAAGGCTAAGGGTCCTATTCCACGGGCCGAGCAGGGCCCGATCAACGATGTAAACGAGCGCCGATCTGCTAGATCGGCGCTCGTTTACTGGACCTATTCCACGGCCCCGATGATCATTAAGTAAGGGCTGCAGGGACATTGTTACCGATGTCCTTGCAGACCGCTCAGCCAATCACTGGCCGCGGCGGTTACGGCCAGTGATTGGCTAAACGGTCTGTCAGTTCAGACAGCCCCGCTCCGAAGCTGCTGCGGCGCGGGACCGGGAGGAAGAAGGAGAAGACCTGCAGCCCGGACAGGTAATGTATGATACTGCTGAAACCGTCGGTCGCCACCGCGCACCGCTATTCCATCGTAGCGATGCGCTGGTGGCCCCTTATGCACTAGTGGGGACACCTAAGGCTGGAGCGTTGAGAAAACATGTAAGGCTAATGCACTAGTGGGGGCACCTAAGGATAAGGCACTTATAGGGGCATCTAAGGTTGAAGTCTTGACGGGACAGGTAAGGATAAGGAACTTAACGCTTCTCAGCTACATTAAAAACCAACATCAGAAGTTACTTTATAATTTGATCAAACCATATTGCCTCATGTACCACATGCAGGTCTTCTGATGGCGCAGTGTCAGCTGAACATGAGGGAATATGGTTTGATCAAATGATATAGTAACTTCTGATGTTGGTTTGTAATGTAGCTGAGAAGCCTTAGTATCAACCATGGGTGAGTGGTGTAGTCCCGGACTATCGGAACCGCCACGCACAGAAAGGGAAAGTGTCTCAAGGTTGCGGTGTGTGCTGTGTCGGTGGAAAGCGCAGAATCACAGTCTCTTTAGTGTAGTTAAACCGGTTTACTATTTGCAAATGTGCAGCAGGTAATACAGAGTCAATGATATGAGGTTTTCTCTGGATAAAGCACTCTGGATAAAACACACTTGACAATAGTTCCAAATAAATACTTGACAATACAATGACCAGATTTGTAGTGAAAGTGCAGTGTAGGATATAGCCGTGTTGACTGAGCAGTTCTGAGTAATACGAAGGAAACGCAGTAGCAGAGAGGAGGATGCCGTGAGAGCTCAGCCTATGTAGTATTGTGCTCTGCCGGGATGTTGGAGGATGAGGTAGAATACGACAAAGAAGAACACCTGTGCCTGTGTATTGACTTTTGATTAGTCTTCACACCACCTTATGCCCACTAAACTCGGCTGAACCTTCCTAATGGGTGACACAGGCCCCAGGCCTTGTTACCCGGGATGAGAGGAATGCTGAGTAGAGATGAGCGAACCTCGAGCATGCTCGAGTCCATCCGAACCCGAATGTTCGGCATTTGATTAGCGGTGGCTGCTGAAGTTGAATAAAGCCCTAAGGCTATGTGGAAAACATGGATATAGTCATTGGCTGTATCCATGTTTTCCAGACAACCTTAGAGCTTTATCCAAGTTCAGCAGCCCCAGCTAATCAAATGCCGAACGTTCGGGTTCAGATGGACTCAAACCCTAACCCAGTTCGCTCATCTCTAATGTTGAGGGTTCCCAGCTGACACCCGCGCTGCAAGATAGAGTTCCTAGGCTTACTGCAACTTTGCTCTATCCAGATCAGTTCCTAGCTCTTTGACTTTTGTGGATACTGTCCTGCACTGTAACTTCTCCTAGTTCACAGCGTGGGTTGAGGTTGTTTCTGGCTTGTCCTCTCCTAAGAGGTTTTAACACCGCATGGTGCTTTGTAGT
Organism: Dendropsophus ebraccatus; assembly: GCF_027789765.1. NCBI lineage: Eukaryota > Metazoa > Chordata > Amphibia > Anura > Hylidae > Dendropsophus > Dendropsophus ebraccatus. Next base: position 91,061,157 of record NC_091463.1, read on the forward strand.
GTTACTTGTAGGAAAGTTGTGAGAGGTGTACTGTCTTGCGTCCTTTCCATGCGGGGTGCTAGCTAAGACTAAACTGAGGTACAGGGACCTGGCAGAGGGCCAGGGCCCAGATAGAACCACTGTGGAGAGCTATCCAGCTTGTGTCCTTCCTCCACAATGTCCAACATTAAAAGACCTTTGCTCCTCCTCCACCCATGTGATTACTTCCTCCCAGCATGTAAGGTGCGCTGTGAGTGGGTGAGGAGTGCAAAAGAAGAGATAAGAGGAGAGGTGATAGGACAGAAGAAAACAAGAATCCTACTGGTCTACAGATTCTGGTGACAAACAAGGAAATAGTAACCCTTTACATCCTTCAGCTGTGCGGCTTCCAAATACACATACGCAATATAGCAACATCTAGTGGCAAAACTTAGTACTGCTTTCATCACCACAATAATACAATAAGTACAGACTTTTTTGAGGGGTGTATTTATACGTAACACCTGTGGTAGGACATCACAGGACCATCTAAGACTGAGGCACAAAAATGGGCAATTAAAGGGAGAGTTCACAAAAAAAAATTTAAAATCTCAATGATTCCAGTACTTATCAACTGCTGTATGTTCTGCAGGAAGTGGTGTATTCTTTCAAGTCCCGAGAGCAGGAGAGTTTTTCTATGGGGATTTGCTACTGCTCTGGACAGTTCTTGACATGGACAGAGGTGGCAGCAGAGAGCACTGTGTTAGACTGGAGAGAATAAACCACTTATTGCAGGACGTACAGCAGTTGATAAGTTGATTTTTTAAATAAAAGTATATTACAAATCTCTGGCACTTTCTGGCACCAGTTCATTTGAAAGAAAAAATTTGGGGTGATCAACCCCTTTAAGGCACTAGGAATGAAGCTGCTTTTTGGGACATATTTGTGGGTTCTTGATGATTGAGGGCAATAAGATAAGGCACCTATACCGTCACGTATGGGAGCCTCTAGGAGTCAGGCACTTATAGGGCTCAGTTCATACTTGTGCAGTGGAGACGGAGAAGATCTTCAGTTTACAGAGTTTTTGTTTTCAAGTCCATGACCTGCAGAATGTATATTCTAGTTTCCAGTGTTTGGCAGCTGGATGGTGATCAGTCATGTCAGGCTCATATGGACACAGAGATACAGGGCGGTGATGCAATGAGCCCCGGGCTCTGCGTTCATTATATCATCAGAAGAATCCCGGGGATTTTCCCTGTTGTAAAGGTGCAGTTAACCCTTCATCACCTGGCAAACACTATAGTGAGCAGCTCAGAAGCCTCAGCCCCTCTCCCCTCCATGCGGTCCCCTCTCCCCCTCGTCCATTGCTGGATTTCCCTCTGTTTCATTGTTGTGTTATGGGGAAATCCGCACGTTAACTGCAGAACCTGATATTCCTGCAGGGAGGACAAGGGATCTGCAGCACAGAAGCAATATGCCTGGGAAGGAGAGTGGTATCACATGGTTTATATAGAAAATAAACAGAGAGAGATATGAGAGATAGATAGATGATAGATAATAGATAGATAGCTGGTGTCAGACAGTTATACTGATTTGTACATGACTTCTATTAAAAAATCTCCAGTCTTCCAATATGTATCAGCTGGTGAATGCCCTGCAGGAAGTGGTGTATTCTTTCCAGTCTGACACAGTGCTCTCTGCTGCCACCTCTGTCCATGTCAGGAACTGTCCAGAGCAGGAGAGGTTTTCTATGGGAATCTGCTGCTGTCCTGGACAGTTCCTGACATGGACAGAGGTGGCAGCAGAGAGCGCTGTGTCAGACTGGAAAGAATACACCACTCCCTGCAGGGCATACAGAAATTGATAAGTCCTTGAAGGTTTGAGATTTTTAAGTAGAAGTAAATTGCAAATCTGTCTAACTTTCTGACACCAGTTAATTTCAAACATTTTTTCTTAGGAGTGCCCCTTTAATTATGAAATGTTCTCTAATGGTTATACAAGGAGGGGGATTTCTTGTCGGCCCAAAAAAATCCATTGGGCCAATCAACAGAAAAAAACTTTTATTAAGCATAAATAAATAAAAGTTCATTTTTTAAAGTATATTTAAATAAACCACCAAAAATGAATAACACTGATATAACTGCATGGAGTAATGGTCACACTATAGAACTACGGCGTCATGTGTTCCACAGACACTCTGGGTATGGCTTAGAGAAGTACTGTATTTTAGGCTCCTTACTTCACACTGCCCCAACATAGAATAGGCTCTCTCTGTGCCCTGTATAGTAGTTAGGCCCTCACACTGCCCCCATTTAATAGTTAGGCCCTCACACTGCCTCCATATAGTATAGGTATCCACTGTGCCCCAAATAGTAGCTAAATACTCCACATTGCCCCCATAAAGTAGACTCCAAACACTGCCCCATTTATTGAAGGCCTCCTCTGTGCCCCAGTATAGTATTAGCCCCCCTCTATGTCCCATACAGTTTAGGCCTCCTCTGCGCTTCCATAGAGTAGTAGCCCTCCTCTGTGTCCCATACAGTTTAGGCCTCCTCTGTGCCTCCATATAGTAGCCCCCCCACTATGTTCCATACAGTTTAGGCCTCCTCTGTGCCTCCATATAGTAGTAGCCTTCTCTATGTCCCATACAGTTCAGGCCTCCTCTGTGCCTCCATATAGTAGCCCCCCACTATGTTCCATACAGTTTAGGCCTCCTCTGTGCCTCCATATAATAGTAGCCCTTCTCTGTGTCCCATACAGTTTAGGCCTCCTCTGTGCCTCCATATAGTAGTAGCCCCTCTCTATGTCCCATACAGTTTAGGCCTCCTCTGTGCCTCCATATAGTAGTAGCCCCCCTCTATGTCCCATACAGTTTAGGCCTCCTCTGTGCCTCCATATAGTAGTAGCCCCTCTCTATGTCCCATAGAGTTTAGGCCTCCTCTGTGCCTCCATATAGTAGTAGCCCCCCCCCCTCTATGTCCCATACAGTTTAGGCCTCCTCTGTGCCTCCATATAATAGTAGCCCTCCTCTGTGTCCCATAGAGTTTAGGCCTCCTCTGTGCCTCCATATAGTAGTTCGGCCCCACACACTGCCTCCACACACGACAAAATAATTTAAAATAAAATCAATAAATTACCTGTCACAGGAATCCCTCGCAATCTCATTTGCATCAGTTTAACACTCTGGTCCCTCACGGCTTCTTTTCTCTGACCTCCCGGCGTAAGCAGCATGGGACAGAGACGCTGCCTACACTGGAAGTCCTGGCAGTCTTTATTCTGGCTCAGTTGCCCCCAGCAACCAATCAGATTCCACCTTTCATTCCTCAAAGACTCTTTGGAAAATGAAAGGTGGAATCTGATTGGTTGCTAGGGGCAACTGAGCCAGTTTCACTTTACACCATGTTGGATAAATCTCACACGCACGCCTCGGCTCTCCACTGCTCTCTGCTCAAAGAATTGACATGTCAATTCTTTGAGCGGAGGGTCGTGGAGAGCAGAGGCATGCATGAGATCACATTGAGACAGTTAGGCAGGGGGGATTCCAAGCAGAGTCTCAGTGGGAGCTCGGCTTGGAATTACACTTGTTTTACTCAGTGTGAACGGGCCCTAAGGGGTAAAATGCCAGAAAAACACAGGTGGAATTTATCATCTGCACAATTTTTTTTATCACGCATTGTGTCAATTATTACACATTGTGAATAGTCCTGGTTTCCTTGCAAAAAAAATGTACTATTAGTATACATTTATTGATAATTCTTGCACAATTTTTTTATTTTTCCAGCCTAAAAATAACACCATGGAAAATGTGTGTCTAATGGTGCGTTTACACAGGCAGATTTATCTGACAGATTTTTGAAGCCAAAGCCAGGAACAGACCATAAACAGGGAACGGGTCATAAAGTAAAGACTGAGATTTCTCCTCTTTTCAAATCCATTCCTGGATTTGGCTTCCAAAATCTGTCAGATAAATCTGCCTGTGTAAATGCACCATTAGGGTCAGTTTACACACACAGATTATCTGACAGATATCTGACAGATTTTTGCAACCAAAGCCAGGAATGGACTATAAACAGGGAACAGGTCATAAAGGAAAGACTGAGATTTCTCTTTTTTTCAAATCCATTTCTGGTTTTGGCTACAAAAATCTGTCAGATAATCTGTGTGTGTAAATGGACCCTAATGCTACGTTTACACGGAACGATAATACGCCCGATCGTACGATTAACGATGTCGGAGTTACGTGGTTTTTTTTTATAACGATCAGCGTTTAGACGGAACAATATATCGTACGGAAAATTCGTTTTGCGATCGCTTAAGCCTATCTCACACATTGGTTAAATTGGCAAACGACTGTTTACACGGAACGATCTGCAAATTTTTTGCGAACGATCAACGACGATTTGAGAACTTGTTCAAAGATCAAAATGAACGATTTGTCGATCGTTCGCAGCGTTTACATGTACGATTATCGTTCGAATTCGCAAATTCGCACGATAATCGTTCCATGTAAACATAGCTTTAGGCTGGGTTCCCACTGATTTTTTGGGTAATTTTTTTTTTTTTTTTACAGCTTCCATTAGGCTGGGTTCACACTGTGTTTTTGCAGTCCGTTTAACGTATCCGGTAATAAATGGTTACTTTTAATGCACACCAAATGTACTGTACCCCAGAAAAAAACGCATCTGTTTAGATCTGTTTTTTGTTTTGTTTTTTATAATGGAATAACGGATCTAAACAAATTGCACACAAATGCATGTTTTTTTCCCCCATAAAATGTGTATGTTAAACAGACTACACCAACCCCCAGCCTAATAGAAGCCTTAAAAAAAATTGACCCACAAAATCACCGTCGTGCACTGCAGAGTTTTTGCTTAGGTGAATTACAATTGCATAAGTCTACACACCCCGTAAAGTCACTTTTTTTTTTTACAAAAAAAGAAACATTAAATTAAAAAATACCAATACACCCACTGCCGAAAAACATTGGAAAGAAAACAGAAACCGGTCCATGTGGGCAGACTACCCCATAAATAAGCCTGAGCCTGTGTCTATAGAGCTCAGCCGTATAAGAGGGGAATTTCTCAGGTTGCCTAAACCCTTTGTAGTGTTATTGTAGTATATAACCCCACACCGCCTATACAGCTTACCTGCTATTTAAAGAGACAGCATTGTGTAATCTGAGAGGAGAAGCTGCCATGTACTCTCATACTCGGGGACTTTCATAGCTGAGAATAGTCACCTGTCCATCAAGATTAACCTCTCTACATTACTGTATAATCCAGGAGAAAGCAAAATAACCTCCACCCCCCCCCCCCCCCAGCATATCCATCAAGATTTGTAATTTACTTCTATTACAAAAATCTCCAGTCTTCCAGTACTTGTTAGCTGTTGTACGCCCTGCAGGAAGTGGTGTATTCTCTCCAGTCTGACACAGTGCTCTCTGCTGCCACCTCTGTCTATGTCAGGAACTGTCCAGAGTAGCAGCAAATCTCCATAGAAAACTTCTTCCCTCCAGATTGAAAAGAATACATCACTACCTGCAGGGCATACAGCAGCTGTTAAGTACTGGAAGACTTGAGATTTTTTTAATAGAAGTAAATTACAAATCTGAATAACTCTCTGGCTCCAGTTGATTTGAAAGAAAAACATTTTAGCTGTCGTCGCCCTTTAAACGTTTGATTGCAGTTACTGCAAAGAATCCCTCCCTATATTGATAATGCCATGGTGCTGGTTTATGTTTAAAATGAGACAAATTGTGTGTGAACTAAGGGCCCATTTACACAGAAAGATTATCTGACAAATTATCTGCCAAAGATTTGAAGCCAAAGCCAGGAATGGATTTGAAGAGAGGAGAAATCTCAGGTTTACCTTTATGACCTGTTCCCTGTTTATAGTCTGTTTCTGGCTTTGGCTTCAAATCTTTGGCAGATAATCTGTTAGATATTCTGTGTAAATGGACCCTAAGATGTAATGTTAAAGTGAATCTGTCAGCAGCAATTTAGGTTGCAAACTGCTGACACTATCAGATAGCTGTTAGGGCAAGGAGAGACATGGCATCACAAATGTTTGTCTGTGCTTCCAGAACATAAAAAAAATACAGAGAGTCAAAGAGACTTAAAGGGGTACTCTGGTAAAATATTTTTCCTTTAAAATCAGCTTATGTCAGAAAGTTATATAGATTTGTACTTTACTTCTATTCAAAAATCTCAAATCTTCCAGTACGTATCAGCTGCTGTACGTCCTGCAGGAACTGGTGTATTCTTTCCAGTCTGACACAGTGTTCTCTGCTGCCACCTCTGTCTGAGACAGGAACTGTTCAGTAGAAAATCCCCATAAACACCCTCTCCAGCTCTGGACAGTTCCAGGTGACAGCAGAGAGCACTTTTGTCAGACTGGAAATAATCCACCACATCTTGCATGACATACAGCAGCTGATAAGTACTGGAAGACTGAAGATTTTTTATTTATAGACTTTAATTACTAATCTATTAAACTTTCTGACACCCACTGATTTTAAATGAAAAACATTTTCGCTGGAGTACCCATTTAAGTGTTGAGGGCTGTAATGCTTCCTCGCTCCCCTTCCCATCCCTGACAATGCTTGGGACTCAGCTTTAATCTGTCTGTCAATAAGGAGGATCATGATGGTGTTCCTGCCCTCTGCACCTTAGAGTCTTGGGAACACCTCTCTGACACTTTTCACCGGAGAATATTAGCATGTTCTTTACATTCTGGAAGCACAGATGGATATATGAGGTACCATGTGTCTCCTTGACCTAACAGCATCTATCAGTGTCAGCAGATTGGAACGTGAATTACAGCTGACAGATTCCCTTTAATCTGTCCAGAGCCCCCACCATGTGCCATTAATAATACTGGGGTCATCATAAGTGGCATAGAGGCAGCTACCTCCTGTGCGCCCCCTATAGTCATGTGGCATAGGGGCAGCTACCTCCTGTGCACCCCCTATAGTCATGTGGCATAGGGGCAGCTACCTCCTGTGCGCCCCCTATAGTCATGTGGCATAGGGGCAGCTACCACCGGTGCACCCCCCCCCATAGTCATGTGGCATAGGGGCAGCTACCTCTTGTGTGCCCCCATAGTCATGTGGCATAGGGGCAGCTACCTCCTGTTCGCCCCCCATAGTCATGTGGCATAGGGGCAGCTACCTCCTGTGCGCCCCCCATAGTCATGTGGCATAGGGGCAGCTACCTCCTGTGCGCCCCCCATAGTCATGTGGCATAGGGGCAGCTACCTTCTGTGCACCCCCCATAGTCATGTGGCATAGGGGCAGCTACCACCGGTGCACCCCCCCCATAGTCATGTGGCATAGGGGCAGTTACCTCCTGTGCGCCCCCCCCATAGTCATGTGGCATAGGGGCAGCTACCACCGGTGCGCCCCCTATAGTCATGTGGCATAGGGGCAGCTACCTCCTGTGCGCCCCCCTATAGTCATGTGGCATAGGGGCAGCTACCTCCTGTGCGCCCGCCATAGTCATGTGGCATAGGGGCAGCTACCACCGGTTCACCCCCCCCCATAGTCATGTGGCATAGGGGCAGCTACCTCCTGTGCGCCCCCCATAGTCATGTGGCATAGGGGCAGCTACCTCCTGTGCGCCCCCCATAGTCATGTGGCTCCTACCAGACACTATCATGAAGAAGGGTCGGCCTCAGATGGTTGTTTCTATGCAGTATAAAGCTTTTATTTAGCAATTTGATGCTCTTTGTTCTTTGCAGGATGCAACATCGTACCGACCACAATCTAAACCCTAGCACAGGAGGAAACGTTCCGTGACCACAAGAATTTTCACTTTGTCTATATCACTGATGATGAATAAGATATTCTGCTTTCCATCTCCATATACAATCTACCAGAACAATTGTGGAAACTACCCGAGTCCACATGGGCGGTGGAATGAGAGAGAAACTGTCCAGAGCAGCAGCAAATCCCCATAGGAAACTTTCCTGCTCTGGACAGTTCCTGACATGGACAGAGGTGGCAGCAGAGAGCACTGTGTCAGACTGGAGAGAATACACCACTTCCTGCGGGACATACAACAGCTGATAAGTACTGGAACACTGGAGATGTTTAAATAGAAGTAAATTACAAATCTATATAACTTTCTGACACCAAATGATCTAAAAGAAAAAGATTTTTGCCGGAGTACCCCTTTAATAATAACCTATAACTCTGATCATACCCATTAATGGAGGAGATGGAGCGTCATTGTTCTGGGGGTGAACACTATTCTTTCCCTATATGTAAATCCTGCTGCCAGAGATGACTTCCTCCCGGTGTGTATCATGTACAGCAGTAATGAGTTCACTTCCCTTGGGTAAAGCTGAATATAATATGGTCTATTGTTTTCCTATTGGTGACTTCATGTGAAACTGAGCCCTCCATTGCCCCTGGCATCCAGGAGAATTCCGTATGGTTTCCCTAATCCAGCCCATAACTAGTATAGCACATTTACATTACTGCACAATACATTGCTTACAGGGTTTCTTTAAAGGGATTATCCAGAATTAACAAAAAAAAACAAAAAACATGGCTGTACTTTAAAACAGCACCACCCTTGTCCTCAGGTTAGGTGTGGTATTGCAGCTCAGTCCCATTAAAGTGAATAGAGCTGAATTGTAATACCACATACAACCTAAGGCCAGGGTGGCGCTGTTTTTGACGTTGTATAACTTTGTTATGTGTGTTATTTTGTGAATAAATGTTTAGCGCTGCACTACCCCTTTAAAAACAAATGCTTCAAATTCCCCTAATGACCCGTATAACTTTATTGTTTTATCCATCTATAGAGCTGTGTTGGGGGGGAGGTTGTGTTTCAGTAATACTATATTTGTATAGTTTTAACATTTTTACACATTTTTTTACACCTAATATTTTTACTTTTGTATTTTTCTTGCTTTTTAGGTACCACAGGGGACTTATGCAATGCAATTATCTGATTGGTGATTGGTGTCTATGGCAGGCTGTAATAGCAGATTACTGATGGCAGCCACAGAGGCATTGTTACGGTCTTGTGTTCTCCTACAATCATGTGATTGCGGATATGATGTGCAAAAAGATTTAAAGGGTTTGTCTAGGCAAAATTGAAATAATGCTGGACAGCAGGGGGCGCTGTAAACACAATTGTTTTAAAACGAGTGACACCTGTTCCGATCACAGTTGCCTCCCCCTCTCCCACTGGTCTCCTTTATTCCCCAGTTCCCGTGACACCCGAAGCTGCCTGCTCAGCCAATCAGTGACTGATGTGGGACACCATAGCCAGAAGCTTCCCTCCCTGACTGGCTGCTCGAAACAACTGATAGCATAGACTTATAATGGAGCTCAAATCTTGCTGTCAGTTAGATTAGGCGGCCAGCCAGGGAGTTAAACATACAGCCATGAGACACAGTGCGATCTTAAAGAGACTCTGTCAGTAGGTTTATGCTGTCCTATCTCAGGTAAGTATAAACTAGTGATAGAGAAGCTGAACAGAATGATGTATCACTTACATTGTTCTGTGCAGCTGATGCAGAGATATCCTCCTGAATAACATGAACAATAAGTAGTCTTCTCCATTATGTGCATGAGCCCAGTAGTCCTGGATATTCATGAGAAGCAGAAAGCCCCGCCCAGTTATGTATCCATGCTGTGTATTGGCAGCAAACTATGAATCAGCAGCTGGAGGGAGGGTGGAGGGGTGTGGCAAGAATCCTATTCTCCTGCATATTAGGAGAACAGCTGAACAGAATGATGTAAGTAATACACCGATCTGTTCAGCATTTCTGTCACTAATTTATGCTGCCCTCATTAAAGGAAGCATAAACCTAGTGACAGATTCCCTTTAAGGTTTGACATGTCAAAGTTAATATAACTAACAGTAAGGCTTTAATAGATCTATTATAGGCTTAGTGCCTTCTGTTGGGTTCTGACCGCTTGGATCCCGATGATCATGAGATGGGGGGCCTGAGTGCCCCTGTTGGAATGGAGTGACAGTCAAGTAAGACCACTGCTGCTCCATTCACACTCTATAGGACTGTCAAAGATGGCCGAGCACAGTATTCAGTGACATGTAGTCACCCCAACTAAAGTTGCCACCACCTATAGCAACCACTTGGTCTGACTCTATACGTGGTGATGACCTATACTGGGTGTTACGTATAAGCAGCAACTAAAAATACAAAAAACAGCAAATTCCCATATGTCACCCAGCAATGGCCGGGGTGCGGTGTCCACCTTCTATTATCACTATATGACCAATCATTACATTCTGCATCCGGTGGACATCTTATGAGGTTCCGTCTCACCATCACTCTGGTCTTATCACAATCTCATGCAGTTAGCAAGAGCAGAATGGGGAAGTTGTATTTGCTTCTATCACACTTTATGAAGCCGCAGATTCTGCTTTCTACAAAAAGTTTCCAACCTCATGGTGACTACAGCATGACAAAGTGGGTCCTGGAAAGATTCATGCAAAACCCCAATCTAACCTAGATGTGAATAGTATCTTGGAAAAACAGCGACACCCCGGCCCATGATCAAGTAAATACCAGACGCGGCCTATGGGGATGAGAGCCTTCAGCCTTCTCAAATAGCCACTATGCATTATGTATGGTGAATTGAAAATTCTTCATATAAAATGTGGCCTGGATCAGTAAATGGTCTTTGCAATTGTGTCCCTGATAGGCTCAGTATATAGTTGTTGTGTGGCTGAGGAATATTTCTTTCTGAGGAAGTTTGCTTGTCGCACTGCTAAACTGCATATACTGTATTATCATAGAAGTGCAAGGGTTAAAACTTCTTTGAATTTGTCACAGCCAGTGCTTACATGTCAGGGATGTGAGGAGTTTGGTCACATGACCTTCCACAGATTCAACCTGAAGTGTGGTCTAAGGATGGAGACTCCTAGGTTTAAGGTCTTCCTGGGTCAGAACCAATCCCTTCTAAGTTAAGTCCAACCCTTTCTCCCTGGAATTTCCTAGTCAGTCTGGCTCTGGCCAGTAGAGTTTAAAAGAGTCTGGCGATTTTAAAAATTTCACAGGCAACAGAGGTAGGGGAGAACTTAACAAACAACCATTTACCTCCCCCCGTACCCAAAAAACACAAGTAAACGGGCTCAGGGAAGGCATGACCCCCCACCCCCCACCCCAGTTCCAATGACGTCACGACTTAGGGTAAAATGCCCGTCCTAGCTGATGGACTGCCCACTCAGCCAATCAGTGACTGCAGTGGTGCTGAAAGCAAGAAACTGAAGACTTGTATTCTACAGAGTACCTCAGCATCCTTGCAGTGGCATACCTACAGTGGTCGCAACATCCAGAGCTCTTATAGAAAGAAACAAAACCGGGGCCCCCCAGGGGGGTAGCGACCAGCAACCTCTTCTGGAGTTACCAGGACCTGCACCTACAGAGACTGAGTGCCCCACTGCACCAAGCATCTCCTAGGTCAGTGATTTTCAACCAGGACACATGGTCGGGTGTGCCGCGGGGAAAGTTCCCCAAACTATGGTGCCCCTGTGTTTTGTTCCCCGGCAATGCGCAGTGATCAGTGGCGGATTATAAGTATGGTGGAGAGAAGCACAGGAGAGAAGCATGGGGGAGAGAAGCACAGGAGAGAAGCAGGGGGAGAAGTATGGTGGAGAGAAGCACAGGAGAGAAGCAGGGGGGAGAAGTATGTTGGAGAGAAGCACAGGAGAGAAGCACGGGGGAGAGAAGCATAGGAGAGAAGCAGGGGGGAGAAGTATGGTGGAGAGAAGCACAGGAGAGAAGCATGGGGGAGAGAAGCAGGGGGGAGAAGTATGGTGGAGAGAAGTAAAGGAGAGAAGCATGGGGGAGAGAAGCACAGGAGAGAAGCAGGGGGGAGAAGTATGGTGGAGAGAAGCACAGGAGAGAAGCATGGGGGAGAGAAGCACAGGAGAGAAGCAGGGGGGAGAAGTATGGTGGAGAGAAGCACAGGAGAGAAGCAGGGGGGAGAAGTATGGTGGAGAGAAGCACAGAAGAGAAACATGGGGAAGAGAAGCACAGGAGAGAAGCAGGGGGGAGAAGTATGGTGGAGAGAAGCATGGGGGGGAGAAGCATGGTTGAGAGAAGCACAGGAGAGAAGCAGGGGGGAGAAGAATGGTGGAGAGAAGCACAGGAGAGAAGCATGGGGGAGAGAAGCAGGGAGAGAAGTATGGTGGAGAGAAGCACAGGAGAGAAGCATGGGGGAGAAGTATGGTGGAGAAAAGCATGGGGGAGAGAAGCACAGGAGAGAAGCAGGGGGAAAAGTATGGTGGAGAGAAGCATGGGGGAGAGACGCACAGGAGAGAAGCAGGGGGAGAAGTATGGTGGAGAGAAGCACAGGAGAGAAGCATGGGGGAGAGAAGCACAGGAGAGAAGCAGGGGGGAGAAGTATGGTGGAGAGAAGCACCGGAGAGAAGCATGGGGGAGAGAAGTATGGTGGAGAGAAGCACAGGAGAGAAGCATGGGGGAGAAGTATGGTGGAGAGAAGCATGGGGGAGAGAAGCACAGGAGAGAAGCAGGGGGGAGAAGTATGGTGGAGAGAAGCATGGGGGAGAGAAGCACAGGAGAGAAGCAGGGGGAGAAGTATGGTGGAGAGAAGCACAGGAGAGAAGCATGGGGGAGAGAAGCACAGGAAAGACGCAGGGGGGAGAAGTATGGTGGAGAGAAGCATGGGGGAGAGAAGCACAGGAGAGAAGCAGGGGGGAGAAGTATGGTGGAGAGAAGCACAGGAGAGAAGCAGGGGGGAGAAGTATGGTGGAGAGAAGCACAGGAGAGAAGCATGGGGGAGAGAAGCACAGGAAAGAAGCAGGGGGAGAAGTATGGTGGAGAGAAGCACAGGAGAGAAGCATGGGGGGGAGAAGTATGGTGGAGAGAAGAACAGGAGAGAAGCATGGGGGAGAGAAGCACAGGAGAGAAGCAGGGGGAGAAGTATGGTAGAGAGAAGCACAGGAGAGAAGCAGGGGGGAGAAGTATGGTGGAGAGAAGCATGGGGGAAAGAAGCACAGGAGAGAAGCATGGGGGAGAGAAGCACAGGAGAGAAGCAGGGGGGAGAAGTATGGTGGAGAGAAGCACAGGAGAGAAGCAGGGGGGAGAAGTATGGTGGAGAGAAGCACAGAAGAGAAACATGGGGAAGAGAAGCACAGGAGAGAAGCAGGGGGGAGAAGTATGGTGGAGAGAAGCATGGGGGGGAGAAGCATGGTTGAGAGAAGCACAGGAGAGAAGCAGGGGGGAGAAGAATTGTGGAGAGAAGCACAGGAGAGAAGCATGGGGGAGAGAAGCAGGGAGAGAAGTATGGTGGAGAGAAGCACAGGAGAGAAGCATGGGGGAGAAGTATGGTGGAGAAAAGCATGGGGGAGAGAAGCACAGGAGAGAAGCAGGGGGAAAAGTATGGTGGAGAGAAGCATGGGGGAGAGACGCACAGGAGAGAAGCAGGGGGAGAAGTATGGTGGAGAGAAGCACAGGAGAGAAGCATGGGGGAGAGAAGCACAGGAGAGAAGCAGGGGGGAGAAGTATGGTGGAGAGAAGCACAGGAGAGAAGCATGGAGGAGAGAAGTATGGTGGAGAGAAGCACAGGAGAGAAGCATGGGGGAGAAGTATGGTGGAGAGAAGCATGGGGGAGAGAAGCACAGGAGAGAAGCAGGGGGGAGAAGTATGGTGGAGAGAAGCATGGGGGAGAGAAGCACAGGAGAGAAGCAGGGGGAGAAGTATGGTGGAGAGAAGCACAGGAGAGAAGCATGGGGGAGAGAAGCACAGGAAAGACGCAGGGGGGAGAAGTATGGTGGAGAGAAGCATGGGGGAGAGAAGCACAGGAGAGAAGCAGGGGGGAGAAGTATGGTGGAGAGAAGCACAGGAGAGAAGCAGGGGGGAGAAGTATGGTGGAGAGAAGCACAGGAGAGAAGCATGGGGGAGAGAAGCACAGGAAAGAAGCAGGGGGAGAAGTATGGTGGAGAGAAGCACAGGAGAGAAGCATGGGGGGGAGAAGTATGGTGGAGAGAAGAACAGGAGAGAAGCATGGGGGAGAGAAGCACAGCAGAGAAGCAGGGGGGAGAAGTATGGTGGAGAGAAGCACAGGAGAGAAGCAGGGGGGAGAAGTATGGTGGAGAGAAGCACAGGAGAGAAGCATGGGGGAGAGAAGCACAGGAGAGAAGCAGGGGGAGAAGTATGGTGGAGAGAAGCACAGGAGAGAAGCATGGGGGGGAGAAGTATGGTGGAGAGAAGAACAGGAGAGAAGCATGGGGGAGAGAAGCACAGGAGAGAAGCAGGGGGAGAAGTATGGTAGAGAGAAGCACAGGAGAGAAGCAGGGGGGAGAAGTATGGTGGAGAGAAGCATGGGGGAAAGAAGCACAGGAGAGAAGCAGGGGGGAGAAGTATGGTGGAGAGAAGTAAAGGAGAGAAGCATGGGGGAGAGAAGTACAGGAGAGAAGCAGGGGTGAGAAGTATGGTGGAGAGAAGCACAGGAGAGAAGCATGGGGGAGAGAAGCACAGGAGAGAAGCAGGGGGGAGAAGTATGGGGGAGAGAAGCACAGGAGAGAGGCAGGGGGGAGAAGTATGGTGGAGAGAAGCATAGGAGAGAAGTAGGGGGGAGAAGTATGGCGGAGAGAAGCACGGGAGAGAAGCACAGGGGGAGAAGAAAACAGGCCCAGGTTTCACACTGAGTGAGTATAAATACATTTAGAATCTATATTATTAACTATATGTATAATATGTACTGTTTTAGTGTCATTTTGTGCCATTTTGGTTGGTGGTGTGCCCCGGGATTTTTTAAGTATAAAAAGTGTGCCGCAGCTCAAAAAAGGTTGAAAATCACTGTCCTAGGTAACCTACTGTATGTAACATGTAATATACACTACTGCACCCAACATCCCCTAGGTAACCTGCTGTATGTAACATGTAATATACACTACTGCACCCAGCATCTTCTAGGTAACCTACTGTATGTAACATGTAATATACACTACTGCACCCAACATCTCCTAGGTAACCTGCTGTATGTAACATGTAATATACACTACTGCACCCAACATCTCCTAGGTAACCTGCTGTATGTAACATGTAATATACACTACTGCACCCAGCATCTCCTAGGTAACCTACTGTATGTAACATATAATATACACTACTGCACCCAACATCTCCTAGGTAACCTGCTGTATGTAACATGTAATATATACTACTGCACCCAGCATCTCCTAGGTAATCTGCTGTATGTAACATGTAATATACACTACTGCACCCAGCATCTCTTAGGTAACCTACTGTATGTAACATGTAATATACACTACTGCACCCAGCATCTCCTAGGTAACCTGCTGTATGTAACATGTAATATACACTACTGCACCCAGCATATCCTAGGTAACCTGCTGTATGTAACATGTAATATACACTACTGCACCCAGCATATCCTAGGTAACCTTCTGTATGTAACATGTAATATACACTACTGCACCCAGCATCTCCTAGTAACATGTAATATACACTACTGCACCCAGCATCTCCTAGGTAACCTGCTGTATGTAACATGTAATATACACTACTGCACCCAGCATCTCCTAGGTAACATGCTGTATATACCATGTAATAATATACACTACTGCACCCAACATCTCCTGGATAACCTGTTATATATAACATGTAATAATACACACTACTGCACCCAGCATCTCCTAGGTAACCTGCCGTATGTAAAATGTAATATACACTACTGCACCCAGCATATCCTAGGTAACCTGCTGTATGTAACATGTAATATACACTACTGCACCCAGCATCTCCTAGGTAACCTGCCGTATGTAACATGTAATATACACTACTGCACCCAGCATATCCTAGGTAACCTGCCGTATGTAACATGTAATATACACTACTGCACCCAGCATATCCTAGGTAACCTGCTGTATGTAACATGTAATATACACTACTGCACCCAGCATATCCTAGGTAACCTACTGTATGTAACATGTAATATACACTACTGCACCCAACATCCCCTAGGTAACCTGCTGTATGTAACATGTAATATACACTACTGCACCCAGCATCCCCTAGGTAACCTACTGTATGTAACATGTAATATACACTACTGCACCCAACATCTCCTAGGTAACCTGCTGTATGTAACATGTAATATACACTACTGCACCCAACATCTCCTAGGTAACCTGCTGTATGTAACATGTAATATACACTACTGCACCCAGCATATCCTAGGTAACCTGCTGTATGTAACATGTAATATACACTACTGCACCCAGCATCTCCTAGGTAACCTGCTGTATGTAACATGTAATATACGCTACTGCACCCAGCATCTCCTAGGTAACCTGCTGTATGTAACATGTAATATACGCTACTGCACCCAGCATCTCCTAGGTAACCTGCTGTATGTAACATGTAATATACACTACTGCACCCAGCATCTCCTAGGTAACCTGCTGTATGTAACATGTAATATACACTACTGCACCCAGCATCTCCTAGGTAACCTACTGTATGTAACATGTAATATACACTACTGCACCCAGCATCTCCTAGGTAACCTGCTGTATGTAACATGTAATATACACTACTGCACCCAGCATCTCCTAGGTAACCTGCTGTATGTAACATGTAATATACACTACTGCACCCAGCATCTCCTAGGTAACCTACCGTATGTAAATGTAATATACACTACTGCACCCAGCATCTCCTAGGTAACCTACTGTATGTAACATGTAATATACACTACTGCACCCAACATCCCCTAGGTAACCTGCTGTATGTAACATGTAATATACACTACTGCACCCAACATCCCCTAGGTAACCTACTGTATGTAACATGTAATATACACTACTGCACCCAACGTCTCCTAGGTAACCTACTGTATGTAACATGTAATATACACTACTGCACCCAGCATCTCCTAGGTAACCTACTGTATGTAACATGTAATATACACTACTGCACCCAACGTTTCCTAGGTAACCTACTGTATGTAACATGTAATATACACTACTGCACCCAACATCTCCTAGGTAACCTACTGTATGTAACATGTAATATACACTACTGCACCCAGCATCTCCTAGGTAACCTACTATATGTAACATATAATATACACTACTGCACCCAACATCTCCTAGGTAACATGCTGTATATACCATGTAATATACACTACTGCACCCAACATCTCCTGGATAACCTGTTATATATAACATGTAATAATATACACTACTGCACCCAACATCACCTGGGTAACCTGAGTACTACATTGATCAGTATGCGCCTAAAATATGTGTATTAAAAATTCAAAAAAATATTTAAAAATATAAATAAAATCCCAACCATACTAATAAATGAAATCATCCCCTGTTTTTTCCAATAAAAAAAAATGTGGTGAATTCATGTTCAGAATTGTCAATACTAAATTATCACATTCCTGCACGGGGGACAGGTTTGGGGTGACATGGCATCGTGTGTGAGATGGTGGTGTGGTGTGGGGGGCCCAAGTTGACCCCTTGCCCCAGGGCCCATCAGACATTAGCTACGCCCCTGCATCCTTGTTACCATCACCTTTACTAAAGTAATTGGCCAATAAAACACATAATTGACTGACACCAAAGTTAGGCTGGGTTCACACTACAATTTTGCAATCCGTTTATTTCATCTGTGTTTTAAAAAAAAAATATATATATATATATATATATATATATATATATATGTAAAAACATTCCTTTGTGTACATCTGTTTTGATCCGTTTTTCTATTGACATTGGCGTTTTTTTCCTCTCTTCATTTACACTGTTCACCGCACGGGAAAAGTATTGTTATGTATGTGGCTTAAAATATTGGACAATTACGCACGCTACGATATATTATGGGGGAGATTTATTAAACACGGTGTACAGTGAAACTGGCTCAGTTGCCCCTAGCAACCAATCAGATTCCACCTTTCATTCCTCACAGATTCTTTGGAAAATGAAAGGTGGAATCTGAT
The DNA here is from genome assembly GCF_027789765.1 of Dendropsophus ebraccatus. Lineage (NCBI taxonomy): Eukaryota > Metazoa > Chordata > Amphibia > Anura > Hylidae > Dendropsophus > Dendropsophus ebraccatus. The sequence goes on from NC_091463.1 coordinate 91,079,092, forward strand.
TGGTTGCTAGGGGCAACTGAGCCAGTCTCACTTTACACCATGATTGATAAATCTCCCCCTATATGTTTATTTATTTGTACATGTCTCATTTGAATAATGGCAAAAGGGGTGCTTCAAACTTTTATTGGGGGAGGGGCTTTGTCATATTTAAAAAATTATATATATTTTTTACTATTTTCCTTTTTTTTTTTACACTGTTTATGTCCCCCTAGAAGACTATTACATTCATTTATTACACTGGTCAATGCTATGCCTGGGGCAGTCTCTATGAGAAGCTGCCTGCATGGGGGTAAGTATTAGACCTCCGGCAGCTCGGGAAACGCGGGGGTCTCTATCAGACAGTGACAGGAGCACATCTACCATCACTGACACTTAAACAAGCAATAACTGCATTTAAGGGGTTAATGGCAGGCAGCAGAGCGATTGCTGTGGTCCATCATTAACAGGTAAAAGCTCCTGAGCTCACTTTATAGAGGAACTCCCTGCTTTTCATGACGTCCCAGGACGTCATTTTGCGGCTAGGGGTTAATGGGGTACTCCGGCAATTTTCTTTCTTTCAAATCAACTGGTGTCAGAAAGTTATACAGATTTGTAATTAACTTATATTTTAAAAAAATCTCCAGTCTTCCAGTACTTATCAGCTGCTGTATGTCCTGCAGGAAGTGGTGTATTCTCTCCAGTATGACACAGTGCTCTCTGCTGCCACCTCTGTCCATGTCAGGAACTGTCAAGAGCAGCAGCAAATCCCCATAGAAAACCTCTCCTGCTCTGAACAGTTCCTGACACAGACAGAGGTGGCAGCAGGGAGCACTGTGACAGACTGGAGAGAATACACCACTTCCTGCAGGACATACAGCAGCTGATCAGTACTGGAAGCCCTGAGATTTTGTAATAGAAGTAAATTACAAATCTGTAAAAGAAGAGAGAGAAAAATATTCGCCGGAGTACCCCTTTAAAAATTCAGGAGCCCTGGAGGAAAATTATAATGAGATCAGATATTAGTTGCCACTAAACTCATGAATAACCATTACTGGCAGGGTCACCTGCTGTAATGACAGGTGCGCACGACATTCTATGTTAAGACAGCAAGTGACTGCACGTCTCTATATACACAGAGCGAGGAATACTTGGCTGCAGGGCACAGAACTCCATTCTATCATAATGATGTACAAACTGTATATATTATAGAGTTATATATAGTCTGGAGAGGATGACCCCCACAGTGCTGGCTGCTGGTCAAGGGGGATTGGTATATATAGCCATGCAGCTAAAATGATGATGTTATATAAGAGAAGTGAGGCTGAACCGGTTCTATTATAATGTCTGGTTTCAGGGTAGAGTTTCTGTGTAAGTGCGGGGTGCCAAGGAGAACTGATACTGGCGGAACTGCTGAGGCGGCAGTCATGTGAGATCCTGGGATCCGGCTTATTATTCTCCATATAGTCCTATAAGGCAGTGATTTTCAACCTTTTTTGAGCTGCGGCACACTTTTTATACTTAAAAAATCCCGGGGCACACCACCAACCAAAATGGCACAAAATGACACTAAAACAGTACATATTATACATATAGTTAATAATATAGATTCTAAATGTATTTATACTCACTCAGTGTGAAACCTGGGCCTGTTTTCTTCTCCCCCTGTGCTTCTCTCCCGTGCTTCTCTCCACCATACTTCTCCCCCCTGCTTCTCTCCCGTGCTTCTCTCCACCATACTTCTCCCCCATGCTTCTCTCCCGTGCTTCTCTCCACCATACTTCTCCCCCCTACTTCTCTCCTATGCTTCTCTCCACCATACTTCTCCCCCCTGCTTCTCTCCTGTGCTTCTCTCCACCATACTTCTCCCCCCTGCTTCTCTCCTGTGCTTCTCTCCACCATACTTCTCCCCCCTACTTCTCTCCTGTGCTTCTCTCCACCATACTTCTCCCCCATGCTTCTCTCCTGTGCCTCTCTCCACCATACTTCTCCCCCCTACTTCTCTCCTATGCTTCTCTCCACCATACTTCTCCCCCCTGCTTCTCTCCTGTGCTTCTCTCCACTATACTTCTCCCCACTGCTTCTCTCCTGTGCTTCTCTCCACCATACTTCTCCCCCCTGTCTCTCTCCTGTGCTTCTCTCCCCCGTGCTTCTCTCCTGTGCTTCTCTCAACCATGCTTCTCTCCTGTGCTTCTCTCCACCATACTTCTCCCCCCCCATGCTTCTCTCCTATGCTTCTCTCCACCATACTTCTCCCCCCCCTGCTTCTCTCCGCCATTCTTCTCTCCTGTGCTTCTCTCCACCATACTTCTCTCCCCCATGCTTCTCTCCTGTGCTTCTCTCCACCATACTTCTCCCCCCTGCTTCTCTCCTGTGCTTCTCTCCCCCATGCTTCTCTCCTGTGCTTCTCTCCACCAGTGGCGCCGCAATGATGAGGCGACCTGAGTCGTCTGCCTCAGGCGGCGCCACCAATTGTCATCATGGGGGCGGCATTCAGTGGCAGATTATAATATGGGCGGTTCGGGCGGCCGCCCACATTATAATCCGCCACTGATTGTACCATGTACCGGAGACTGTATTCATAAGTGCCGCGCTGTACTGAATCAGCCGCGCGGTGCTGTTACTACAGCGCGGCGCTTATGAATACAGTCTCCCCCAGCATCTAATTACAGATGCTGTCTGGGCGCGGGGGGACTCCGGTACATGCATTCCACGTCCGTGATCCGTCAGGATCACGTAACGTGGGAATGCAGCCTTAGTCCCCCGGCTGATGTGCGGCTGCCGGGGGTGTCCCGTCCTGTCCCCGGCAGCGCGCGCATCAGAGAGCTCCCCGTGCGCTAGAAGTCACAGCCACAGGCGCACGTGGAGCTCTCTGATGCGTGCGCTGCCGGGGACAGGACGGGACACCCCGGGCAGCCGCACATCAGCCGGGGACCAGACCAGAGAGGCTCGACAGGGAAACGGATGGTAGGTGAATTATGTGCTGTTTTTTGTTTTATCTGCTGTGCAGGGGGGGGACCATGTATAAGGGAGAGGGGGACCATCTATAAGGGAGGGGGGAGAGGGGGACCATCTATAAGGGGGGGAGAGAGGGAAGAGGGGGACCATCTATAAGGGAGGGGGGAGAGGGGGACCATCTATAGGGGGGGGAAGAGGGGGACCATCTATAAGGGGGGGGGAGAGGGGGACCATCTATAAGGGGGGGAGAGGGGGACCATCTATAAGGGATGGGGGAAAGAGGGGGACCATCTATAAGGGAGGGGGGAGAGGGGGACCATCTATAAGGGGGGGGGAGAGGGGGACCATCTATAAGGGGGGGGGGAAGAGGGGGACCATCTATAAGGGGGGGGGAGGGGGACCATCTATAAGGGGGGGGGAAGAGGGGGACCATCTATAAGGGGGGGGAAGAGGGGGACCATCTATAAGGGGGGGGAAGAGGGGGACCATCTATAATGGGGGGAAGAGGGGGACCATCTATAAGGGGGGGAGAGGGGGACCATCTATAAGGGAGGGGGGAAAGAGGGGGACCATCTATAAGGGGGAAAGAGGGGGACCATCTATAAGGGCGAGAGAGGGGGACCATCTATAAGGGGGAAAGAGGGGGACCATCTATAAGGGAGGGGAGGAGGGGGACCATCTATAAGGGAGGGGAAAGAGGGGGACCATCTATAAGGGGGGGGAAGAGGGGGGCCATCGATAAGGGGGGGGGGAGAGGGGGACCATCTATAAGGGCGGGGGAAAGAGGGGGACCATCAATAAGGGGGGGAGAGGGGGACCATCTATAAGGGGGAAAGAGGGGGACCATCTATAGGGGGGGAAAGAGGGGGACCATCTATAAGGGAGGGGAAAGAGGGGGACCATCTATAGGGGGGGAAAGAGGGGGACCATCTATAAGGGAGGGGAAAAGGGGGACCATCTATAAGGGGGGGAGAGGGGGACCATCTATAAGGGGGGAAGAGGGGGACCATCTATAAGGGAGGGGAAAGAGTGGGACCATCTATAAGGGAGGGGGGAGAGGGGGACCATGTATAAGGGAGGGAGACCATCTATAAGGGGGGAAGAGGGGGACCATCTCCTAAAAGATCAGCACCCTCCTCTCCTGACATCCTCTGTGCTGCTGGGACCTCTCCTATAGGATTAGCACCCTCCTCTCCTGACCTCCTCTGTGCTGCTGTGACCTCCCCTATAAGATCAGCCCCCTCCTCTCCTGACATCCTCTGTACAGCAAGGGACCAAACATTGTGTTTATTGAGGACAGCAGTGGGGGAGGGGGGGCAGTAGTGGATTATAATGTGGGGGGATTGACGGGGGGGGGGGCGTCATCCTATAGTTCGCCTCGGGCAGCAGAGAGGCTAGAATCACCCCTGCTCTCCACCATACTTCTCCCCCCTGCTTCTCTCCTGTGCTTCTCTCCCCCATGCTTCTCTCCTTTACTTCTCTCCACCATACTTCTCCCCCCTGCTTCTCTCCCCCCTGCTTCTCTCCTGTGCTTCTCTCCATCATACTTCTCCCCCCTGCTTCTCTCCTGTGCTTCTCTCCCCCATGCTTCTCTCCTGTGCTTCTCTCCAACATACTTCTCCCCCCTGCTTCTCTCCTGTGCTTCTCTCCACCATACTTCTCCCCCTGCTTCTCTCCTGTGCTTCTCTCCCCCATGCTTCTCTCCTGTGCTTCTCTCCAACATACTTCTCCCCCCTGCTTCTCTCCACCATACTTCTCCCCCTGCTTCTCTCCTGTGCTTCTCTCCCCCATGCTTCTCTCCTGTGCTTCTCTCTACCATACTTATAATCCGCCACTGATCACTGCGCATTGCCGGGGAACAAAACACAGGGGCACCATAGTTTGGGGAACTTTCCCCGCGGCACACTGGTTGAAAATCACTGCTATAAGGGACAGTCCATAGCTACAGAGTCATCATCCTACAGCCGTTCTTGTAGCAGAGGGCTCTATCACCATCCCAATAGAACATTTCAGGTCGATGTAATTCTAATGTAATTGTAAGTCTTGGTGGTTACAGTTCTCCATTGAGGCACCACTCATTGATAACAGAATGTGTGTTATCCCAGATGCAGGAAAGAGCACTGAAGCAGCAGAAGCAATATCGTTAATGGCCTCTAGTGACTGACACTTTAAAGGGTATATTAAAATAACAGTGTCGCAAATAGTTTTTTTTGTTTTGTTTTGTTTTTAGAAATAAACAGGGGTCGTGATTGCAAGCATTTTGGGTTTTTTTTAGATTTTTTATTTTTAAATCAACATTATACATATGGCCACTAGGTGTCTCCATTCACTGTACACGTGTACAGTTGCTGCAGATCCATATTCAGTAGAAGAGAATTCTGGGGGTTCTCACATTGTACGGTCAGCTCTCCTGGTAACCATACAGAGCTGATAATAGAATTAGCAAAAGATAATTGCTTTGAGGTAATATACAACCTGCATGATGAATAGGCCTGCAAAGGATGGGGGCTTCCTTTGTTTGGTCTATTTCTTTTGAACAGAGAAAAGACCAAATATCGTCACTGAGGGAGCATGGACCACAGTTTGGCATGAATGGAGACACCTAGTGGTTGTATATATAACATTGATTTAAAGTGAATGTACCATCGGGTACATTCACTCTAAGTGTTGCATATGAATAGAACGGCATCGGAAAGCCAGTGCTATGGTCCTTTTTTTGAACCACGCCTGGTTCCCACAAACGGCGCCGGTCTATTACCGAGCACCAGCCTGGCCCATAGCACTGGGAGGAAGCCCCCGCCCCTCTATTCGCGGCTCCATTGATTGTAATGGAGCCGTGTCAAAGAAGGGAGGTGGTTTCCTCGCCCCCAGTGCTATAGGCCAGGCTGGTGCTCGGTAATAGACCGGCCATGTGTGGGAACCAGGCGCGGTTCAAAAAAAGGACTGCGGCTTCCCCACACCGGCACCGTTCTATTTAGGTGGAACACTTAAAGCGAATGTACATTCACTTTAAGCCTATGTTCACACAACGCATCTTTTCGTAAAAGTACGGCCGTTGTTGAAATTGGCACCACCGGCGTACTTTTTTTATACACATGGTATACACTCCGGCTGGGATCTCTTGCGGCACCGCAAACAATTGACATGTCATCGTTTTGGGGCCTCTATTCAGTGAATAGCGGCCGCAGAAAACCCTGTCAGTGCACACAGTGGAGCGAGCGGATCCGGCCGCTCGCTCCATAGCGTGCAGTGGAGTGTTCTTATGCGGGTGCGCACAGATGCGCCCGGATCAGAACTGACCGAAAGATCATCCGGCCGGTACTGCAGTTTTGTCTGGGATGATCTTTGCAAAGTTCCGGGTCACGGAACGGCCGGTCTCTTACGCTGTGGGGAACATAGCCTTATCATAGAAAAAAAATAAAACAAAGTGAGTATGTTGCAAAACTGATATTGAAAAAGAATTGATCACAACCCATGTTGATTTCTTGAAACCCTTGAAATTTTAAAGGAATTGGTCAACTATAATTCACATTTCAAACTGCTGACACTCTATGACAGCTGTTAGGACAAGGAGACATGGGGTTATTTTAGAAATACTTTCATTCTATAGTACAAAGTGTCCCAAGCTCTGAGGGCTGAGGGCTATAATGCCTCCTTGCTCCCCTGCCCATCCCTGACCCTGCTTTAGTGCCCAGTTATAGCCTTACAGGCAGAGTCCCCCATACACAGTGACTAATTTCTCTGGCGGGACTGTCATTAAGGAACATGCAGCTCACAGAGACCACAATATCAGTCGGGATGTGAAGGTCACCACCAGCACTGAGGACACTGGGCAGCACCTCCTTTACAGCCCTCCAGCACCGTCACAGCCAGTCCTCCCACATGGCCACCGGCCTAACCCATTACAACTCCTTCACCACGTATAGCAATAGTTACGGAAGTGTGACCTCAATTTTCTTCAGCTTGATGATGTCTTTAGTGATGTCATTGCTTCCCCTCTAGTGATTGTATTTCTGACCTACAGTACCACATCCTTACCAAGCACTCTATACGATGTCATCCCCACATCCGCATGCTATACATAGGGAAGGTCCCCGGAGAGAAAACCAATGATATATTATTGGAGACCGAAGAGAGACTTGGACTGTGACTATGCAAATCACCTTCTATGCTGGGGACTGTACGTCCTGTGTTATACAGCGTATTTGGTGCCTGAACATATTTGCATCTAGTCATGTGTGGTTGAGAAACTGCAAATGCCAACGGTGTTGCCAACCATGATGACTTACGGGCATGCAGGGCAATTCCTGCACTGACTGGTGCAACCCCCTGAGTATATTTACTACTGGGCAGTCCCTGGGTTGTGCGTTTTGCATCAGGGAAGTGAAAATGTTAACTTCTTTGCTGCTCAGCAGGAGCAGGGATAACTACTTTTGACAGATGTCCCTGCTCCTGTACACTGAGCAGTGAGAAAGTTAACATTCACTAGCTGTAGGCAGAGTATACTTACTATTGGGCAGTCCCTGGGGTGTGCACTTTACATCAGGCATAGTGAATGTTAAATTCTTTGCTGATCAGCAGGCAGGAGCAGGGACAACTACTTTTGACAGGCGGCCTTGCTCCTGTACACTGAGCAGTAAGGCAGTAACATTCACTAGCCATGGGCAGAGTATACTTACTACTGGGAAGTCCCTGGGCTGTGCACTTTGCATCAGGCACAGTGAATGTTAACTTCTTCGCTGATCGGCAGGCAGGAGCAGGGACAACTACTTTTGACAGGCGTCCCTGCTCCTGCAATTGCAACAAAACAAATCCCCAAAAAATTCAGATTTGGATTTATCCAAATTTTGGGGTAAACTCATAACACATTGGATTCTCTTGCCAGCAGTCACTTTGGCACAACCCAGGTTAGTACAGGCTGAGTCAGACAACCCCAGTGTAAGGAGATCTCAAAATTGGTTTTGCCATTTTTATTTATTTAACCTCTTACAGAGTTGCAGAAAATTGATCACATGTTGCCTCATACCCTGCTTGTTTTGCTGGAAGTTGGGGAATGGCCATATACTCCCCCTGAAGAAGCTCATTCCAGTTGAGTCCATCAGATAGTGTACTCAGCAGGTCTCCGATCTGTCTAGTAGTAGGGGATCCCAGGAGGAGAATCCCTCTCAGGCCTGGACTGGCAATATGGCAGACCGGGCAAATGACCGGTGGGCCGCCCAGATAGCCAATCAGTGGGCTGCCTCTCTCTGTATGATGTCATATGCCCTTTTAAGGCTAAAAGACAGAAGTTGTCCTTTTCACTCTTGCTCCAATAGTATCTCCGATTGTCAGCACTTTCTATCTAATATGTTCCATTTCCTCCTTATTTTTGGTATGTGCCCAGATACATCATCGGACTCCTTCATACAGATATGTGCTTCTTGATGTTGCCGCTGTTATAACATAGTGACAAAATAGTCAATCATAAATTCTGCAATAAATAAATGCTGACAGTGGATTAGTATGAGACTGTTGTGTTCCTCTACTGCCCCTCAGTGGTGGACAGGTGTAATGGACAAAGTTTACAAAGTTGTATTAGGGTGCATGCAATAATCAGGATTCTTAAAGCAGTCAAGAATGGATTAAAAAAAAGGAGAAAAGAAGAGAAGCCACAGTCTTTCCTATATACATGACTACCATGTCTGGCTTTGGCTCTACAATCCTGAACGTGGGAACAGATCATAGGGATCACATGGAAAACATATGACTCGAGCTAAAAGACAGCATCACTAGAGAGAGGTGAATCAACTCTCAATTCTCACCATTATGTTCCCCCATCTCCAAAACTGGCTCATCATAGTGCCCTCATATAGTGCCAGTCACAGTACTCTCATAGTGCCCTCATATAGTGCCAGTCACAGTACTCTCATAGTGCCCTCATATAGTGCCAGTCACAGTACTCTCATAGTGCCCTCATATAGTGCCAGTCACAGTACTCTCATAGTGCCCTCATATAGTGCCAGTCACAGTACTCTCATAGTGCCCTCATATAGTGCCAGTCACAGTACTCTCATAGTGCCCTCATATAGTGCCAGTCACAGTACTCTCATAGTGCCCTCATATAGTGCCAGTCACAGTACTCTCACAGTGCCCTCATATAGTGCCAGTCACAATACTCTCATAGTGCCCTCGTATAGTGCCAGTCACAGTACTCTCACAGTGCCCTCATATAGTGCCAGTCACAGTACTCTCACAGTGCCCTCATATAGTGCCAGTCACAGTACTCTCACAGTGCCCTCATATAGTGCCAGTCACAGTACTCTCATAGTGCCCTCATATAGTGCCAGTCACAGTACTCTCATAGTGCCCTCATATAGTGCCAGTCACAGTACTCTCACAGTGCCCTTGTATAGTGCCAGTCACAGTACCCTAATAGTGCCCTCGTATAGTGCCAGTCACAGTACTCTCATAGTGCCCTCGTATAGTGCCAGTCACAGTACTCTCATAGTGCCCTCGTATAGTGCCAGTCACAGTACTCTCATAGTGCCCTCGTATAGTGCCAGTCACAGTACTCTAATAATGCCCTCATATAGTGCCAGTCACAGTACTCTTAGTGCCCTCATATAGTGCCAGTCACAGTACTCTCATAGTGCCCTCATATAGTGCCAGTCACAGTACTCTCACAGTGCCCTTGTATAGTGCCAGTCACAGTACTCTAATAGTGCCCTCGTATAGTGCCAGTCACAGTACTCTCATAGTGCCCTCGTATAGTGCCAGTCACAGTACTCTCATAGTGCCCTCATATAGTGCCAGTCACAGTACTCTCATAGTGCCCTCATATAGTGCCAGTCACAGTACTCTCATAGTGCCCTCATATAGTGCCAGTCACAATACTCTCATAGTGCCCTCATACAGTGCCAGTCACAATACTCACATAGTGCCCTCGTATAGTGCCAGTCACAGTACTCTAATAGTGCCCTCATATAGTGCCAGTCACAGTACTCTCATAGTGCCCTCATATAGTGCCAGTCACAGTACTCTCATAGTGCCCTCATATAGTGCCAGTCACAGTACCAGGGGCGTAACTACCACTATAGCAGCCATAGCGGCTGCTATGGGGCCCGCCGCATCAGGGGGCCCCATGGCCTGCTCCTGCAATACACTGGGCCCCCTGAGCCGTCATCATTTGCAGCACCGGGTGGCCCTGCTGGTCTCCTGGGTTTTGCAAATGTCCCTTTAACTGCAAGCACTCCTGCCCAGAGCTAGCAGTTATGTAGTTGTAGTTATGACTTCACTTGACCGTTTAGTGGTCAGTCGGGGGGGGGGCAATCAAAAGTTTGCTATGGGGCCCAGCCATTTCTAGTTACGCCCCTGCACAGTACTCTCATAGTGCCCTCATATAGTGCCAGTCACAGTATCTGCAATTACAGTACTCTCATAGTACCAGTCACAGTATCTGCATTACTGCATAGTGCCAATTACGGTACTCTCATATTACCAGTCACAGTATTCTTATATAGTGCCAGTCACAGTATGCTAATAGTACCAGTCATAGTATCTTTAGAGAGCCAGTCACAGAATTCTTATAGTGCCACTCATAGTAACCTAATAGTACCAGTAACATTATCTTTATATAGTACCACTCACAGCACCCTCATAAGTGGGGATCACAGTATGCTCATAGTGTCAGTCACAAGACCTTTATATTGTCAGTCACAGTACTCTCACAGTGTCAATCACAGCACCCTCATAGTACCAATCACATATCCTCATATTACCAATCACAGCACCGTCATAGTGCCAATCACATATCCTCATAGTACCAATCATATACCCTCATAGTACCAATCACAGTACCGTCATAGTGCCAATCACATATCCTCATAGTACCAATCATATACCCTCATAGTACCAATCACAGTACCGTCATAGTGCCAATCACATATCCTCATAGTACCAATCATATACCCTCATAGTACCAATCACAGTACTGTCATAGTGCCAATAACATACCCTAGTCCTAGTTACAGTACCCTCATAGTGCTTGTCCTGTTATAATATGTCATTATAGTTCCAGACACATTGTTCCCACAAACAAGGATGCATTTAGGGTGGGTTGGTAAGATATAAGCCCCAGGTGCTTGGGGTCAGGGGGCACCAACAAACCACTCTACAAATTGGATCTTTGCCCACAGTGCCCTGAGATACTGCTAGCCAGAGTACCCCTATAGGTGCTCCCACCTCCCTACATATAGGTGGGTCCTTATATATAGGACCCACCCGCTACTACCCTACATCACTGTACTCCTCCCCTTGTCATGGGCCCCTCCCGTTAACCCTTCAGGTTACTCTCCCGGGGCCTACTGTACAGAGAAGGCAAAGAGACATAGTAACACCACTGCAACTATGTGACAACCAAGATACATTTGGAAGCAGGATCTGTAGTGGGACACTGCATATAGACAGGTATAAACCTATTTAGGGGGCCTTCACACATACCGTATCGCTGCGTGTTTCTCGCACAAAACTTGCATAAAAGTAGCTGTGTTTTTTGTGGTGTTGAACTCGCCTGTGAAAATCAAAACTCTTATGTAAAAATCGCACCAAACACGCAGTGAGAATACACATACACTGACTTTCTAGCAATCAGTTTCACTGTGGATTTATGTGCGAGAAACTCGCAGCGATAAATACGCAGCGATGCGGTACGTGCGAAGGCACCCTCAAGCTGTAAGGATAGGGCTAACAAATACTAGGATGGATTCTTCAGCAAAATGAGGCGACACATCCGAACAATGCAAACCAATCGGAAGAATCAGGAATGTATCCAAAGTGTCCCTATCCCCTCACACACACACACACTGTGACCTTGTGACGTCTGTACATAAGGGGTTAATAGTCTGATTCCTCATGGTAAACGTTCCCAGGGAATATATACAATATAACCCGACACACATGACAGGATGCAGAGCCGTGCTCGTAAACCCAGAGACGGCGAGCCTGGGAGAGGGCCAAGGAAGGAGCGGGCAGTATAAATACACTGTTATATATACTGTATACAGTGATATAAGGGTGTGTGGTATAAATAGGCTAAGATATATATATATATATATATATATATATATATATATATATAGATATATATATATATATATACTGTATACAGTGATAAAAGGGTGTGTGGTATAAATAGGCTAAGATATAGATAGATAGATAGATAGATAGATAGATAGATATATACTGTATACAGTGATATAAGGGTGTGTGGTATAAATAGGCTAAGATATATATATATATATATATATATATATATATATATATATATATATATATATATACTGTATACAGTGATATAAGGGTGTGCGGTATAAATAGACAGATATATATATATATATATATATATATATATATATACATATATACTGTATACAGTGATATAAGGGTGTGCGGTATAAATAGACTGATATATATATATATATATATACTGTATACAGTGATAAAAGGGTGTGCGGTATAAATAGACTGATATATATATATATATATATATATATATATATACTGTATACAGTGATAAAAGGGTGTGCGGTATAAATAGACTGTTATATATATATATATATACTGTATACAGTGATATAAGAGTGTGCAGTATAAATAGACTGCTATATATATATATATATATACATATATATATATATATATATATATACATATACAGTGATAAGAGTATGCAGTATATACAGATGGCTGCCGGCACGATAGACATATAGACAGCAGATCTTCCTGTAACTTGGCATCTGACCGCTCCCGTCAGTCACCGTCATGGCTTCAGGTAACGGGTCAGCAGCCATCATCCATACTGATATCCACCACAGGCGTCTCAGCAGCGGCAGCCGCCCTCATCCGTGTCTCCCATTCTGTCATTGAGGAGCAGAACATTTCCTCCCTTCTGTATATTATGTGACATGAGGAGACGTGATGGCCTCTTATCTTCTCCTCTCTATTATAGTAACCGATGTCAGGGTGTATCTTATGGGGGATATGAGGAATGAAAATGCCCCCCTCACCTGGAGCTGATTCCCCCATCCCAGGGCAGTAGACATGCCTCCCCACAGATATTGCTTTAACCCTTGCACTCCCAACCCCTGATGTGTCCAGAGACCCCCAATCTTACCATATAGCTCAGGAAACCTATCTGCTTCCTAAATAAACCTGTATATTACTCCAGCATTGCTGCAATTAAAGCTTTAACACCATACAGACACATCCAGAGTCAGAATCTGAGAGTTCAGACCTCCACAGATCACTAGGACAAGCCAGAAGAAGCACCCAGCCGAGTTCTTCTCTCTCCATTGAGTCTGGAGAAGTCTATGGAGTCCGTCTCCTGCAGCAGCAACAGGAAGAGAAGCACCTAGCAAAATAATTTTCTTGGTAATCGGTGGTCTGATCGCCCACACCTCGACTGATCAAAATGTTTCACGTCTTGATGATGCGTCGAAAAAGTTTTGAAAAGACAAACACTTTAAAGATTTCCCTGGTCACATTAGGCGGGTGTTCATTTTTAAAATTAAAATTATTCAAGAGTATAGATTAGAGCCGGCGTCAGCACAGGGCTTACCTGGGCAAGTGCCGGGGCCCCAGCGCCTTCAGGGGCCCAGAGAGGGAGTGGGGCCTGGTGTTCTGATGTTCAGCCCGCTCACTGTAGTGCAGGGTGAGCGAGAGAGAGAGAGAGAGAACCTGATCACATGATTGAAAGGTCCTCAACCTAATTATACAGTAAGAAGACCAGCCTGGCAGAGAGGAAGAGGGAGAAAACATAGCTGTAATTACTGTGTGTGTGTTTCAGTCAGTAACGTGTGTGTCAGTAAGTGTTTGTGTCAGTAATGTGTGTTTGTGTATGTTAGTGGTGTCTCAAGTGATTGTGCATGGTGTATGGATGGATGAGGGGCCCGCTGAGGCTCTGTCACCCAAGGGCCCGCAAAAACCTGAAGCCGGCCCTGGTATAGACATATAGGGAGGAAACAATGTACCACTTTACTGATCTCTAAGTGTCTTACCTTAGATAGATAGATAGATAGATAGATAGATAGATAGATAGGTAGGTAGATAGATAAACAAAACACAGCAATCGCTAAACTCAGGGAGACCAGCGACAAAAAAAATTAGAGTACTCACTAAAGAGTCTCCACTGATGCATTGCCCCCTATAAATTTAAATATGCAAAAGAAGGGTCCGTGGAGTCTCAGTTACGAGTCTCAAAACACAGGAATAGCCAGATATCCATAGATAGATAGATAGATAGATAATAAGAAAGTCCTGCAGGACTCCTCAATGTATAAGAAGGTGGGTGCCAAGCGGTCAGCACACGGGACCAATGGTGCGTAGTATATAAACAGGTAAACAACCGCAGCACTCGAAGTACAGTCAAAAAAGCGTGAAGTTTATTCCACCCAAAACTTGCAACGTTTCGCTCCCACACTGGGAGCTTTTTCAAGCAGTGTAACAACATGTGCTCAATATAGGTATATATGTGCTCACATTTCAATAAGATGATTGATAACCAATCAATAAATAAAGTGCAAAAAATTCATATACATATTGTGTCAGTGTACAGAAACAAATCAGAGTGCCATCATAAGTGTACAGTTACACGTGTATGTATAGTGATACTGCATAAATGTGATCATTACAAGAAAATACAAAAGTTAGGTAAATAAGCATAAACAACCATTACCTAACTTTTGTATTTTCTTGTAATGATCACATTTATGCAGTATCACTATACCTACACGTGTAACTGTACACTTATGATGGCACTCTGATTTGTTTCTGTACACTGACACAATATGTATATGAATTTTTTGCACTTTATTTATTGATTGGTTATCAATCATCTTATTGAAATGTGAGCACATATATACCTATATTGAGCACATGTTGTTACACTGCTTGAAAAAGCTCCCAGTGTGGGAGCGAAACGTCGCAAGTTTTGGGTGAAATAAACTTCACGCTTTTTTGACTGTACTTCGAGTGCTGCGGTTGTTTACCTGTATAGATAGATAGATAGATAGATAGGAGATAGATACCTAATATCTATATCATAAAAATCAAAGTCTGTCTGTCTGTCTGTCCTCTATAGACTTCCAAACGCCTGAACCGTTTTAACCCCAAATTTGGCACACAGATACATTGGGTGCCCGGGAAGGTTATTGCGAAGGTCCCGTCCCCGCCAGATGTACAGGAGGGGAGGGTGAGGGGAAAGAGAGGCGCCTCATAGAGATGAATGGGAAAATCTCCTCACTGCAAACACAGGTGATATAATTAGCTGCAGCAGACACGGCAGCTGGAGCCTTAGCAACCAATAGGATTACTGCTTTCATTTTCACAGGGAGCAATGGTTGCTAGGGAAGCTGCCTCACAACATCCACAGTAATAACTGGTAGACCCCCTACTCCATCTATACAGTACATGTATATACAGGACCCCCTACTCCATCTATACAGTACATGTATACAGGACCCCCTACTCCATCTATACAGTACATGTATATACAGGACCCCCTACTCCATCTATACAGTACATGTATACAGGACCCCCTACTCCATCTATACAGTACATGTATATACAGGACCCCCTACTCCATCTATACAGTACATGTATATACAGGACCCCCTACTCCATCTATACAGTACATGTATATACAGGGCCCCCTACTCCATCCATACAGTACATGTATATACAGGACCCCCTACTCCATCTATACAGTACATGTATATACAGGACCCCCTACTCCATCTATACAGTACATGTATATACAGGGCCCCCTACTCCATCTATACAGTACATGTATATACAGGACCCCCTACTCCATCTATACAGTACATGTATACAGGACCCCCAACTCCATCTATACAGTACATGTATATACAGGACCCCCTACTCCATCTATACAGTACATGTATACAGGACCCCCTACTCCATCTATACAGTACATGTATATACAGGACCCCCTACTCCATCTATACAGTACATGTATACAGGACCCCCTACTCCATCTATACAGTACATGTATATACAGGACCCCCTACTCCATCTATACAGTACATGTATATACAGGACCCCCTACTCCATCTATACAGTACATGTATATACAGGGCCCCCTACTCCATCCATACAGTACATGTATATACAGGACCCCCTACTCCATCTATACAGTACATGTATATACAGGACCCCCTACTCCATCTATACAGTACATGTATATACAGGGCCCCCTACTCCATCTATACAGTACATGTATATACAGGACCCCCTACTCCATCTATACAGTACATGTATATACAGGACCCCCTACTCCATCTATACAGTACATGTATATACAGGACCCCCTACTCCATCTATACAGTACATGTATATACAGGGCCCCCTACTCCATCTATACAGTACATGTATATACAGGGCACTACAGGTATACCAAACTGTGACTGGGTAACACTGCTACACCAGACCTGACCAATACCGCCATACTGTGCTGGATAACACTGTCATACCAGACCTGACCAATACCGCCATACTGTGACTGGATAACACCTCCATACCAGACCTGACCAATACCGCCATACTGTGACTGGATAACACTGCCACACCAGACCTGACCAATACCGCCATACTGTGACTGGATAACACTGTCATACCAGACCTGACCAATACCGCCATACTGTGACTGGATAACACTGTCATATAAGACCTGACCAATACCGCCATACTGTGAATGCATAACACCGCCACACCAGACCTGACCAATACCGCTATACTGTGCTGGATAACACTGCCATACCAGACCTGACCAATACCACCATACTGTGCTGGATAACACTGTCATACCAGACCTGACCAATACCGCCATACTGTGAATGCATAACACCGCCACACCAGACCTGACCAATACCGCTATACTGTGCTGGATAACACTGCCATACCAGACCTGACCAATACCGCCATACTGTGACTGGATAACACTGCCATACCAGACCTGACCAATACCACCATACTGTGCTGGATAACACTGTCATACCAGACCTGACCAATACCGCCATACTGTGACTGGATAACACTGCCATACCAGACCTGACCAATACCGGCAAACTGTGACTGGGTAACACCGCCACACCAGTCCTGACCAATACCACCATACTGTGACTGGATAACACCATCATATCAGACCTGACCAATACTGCCATACTGTGACTGGATAACACCGCTATACCAGACCTGACCAATACCACCATACCATGACTGAATAACACCGCCACACCAGACCTGACCAATACCGCCATACTGTGACTGGATAACACCCCCATACCAGACATGACCAATACCGACACACTGTGACTGAATAACACTGCCATACGGGTAAATACAACCCTGCAGGTATACAGGACACTACAGGTATACAGAACCCCAAAACTTTACACTACAAGTGCACGGGACCTCCACAAAACTATATACTACAGGTATACAGGACCCCAAACTTTACACTACAGGTATACAGGACCCCAAAACTATATACTACAGGTATACAGGACCTCCACCAACTATATACTTCAGGTATACAGGACCTCCACCAACTATATACTACAGGTATACAGGACCCCAAACTATACACTACAGGTATACAGGACCCCGAAACTATACACTACAGGTATACAGGAACTCCACCAACTATATACTACAGGTATATAGGACCCCAAACTATACACTACAGGTATACAGGACCTCAAAACCATACACTACAGGTATACAGCACCTTCACCAACTCTATACTACAAGTATACAGGACCCCAAATATACTACAGGTATACAGGAACTCCACCAGTTATATACTACAGGTATATAGGACCCCAAACTATACACTACATGTATACAGGACCTCCACCAACTCTATACTATAGTTATACAGGACCCTCAAACTATTTACTACAGGTATACAGGACCCCCGAACTATATACTACAGGTATACAAGACCTCCACCAATTATACACTACAGGTATCCAGGACCCTCAAACTATAAACTACAGGTATACAAGACCTCCACCAACTATACATTACAGGTATACAGCACCAACTATATACTACAGGTATACAGGACCCCTGAACTATACAGTACAGGTATACAGGACCTTCACCAACTGTACACTGCAGGTATACAGGACCTTCCTCAACTATACGCTATAGGTATACAGCCCCCCCAACTATGCACTACAGATATGCGAGACCCCTAAAAACTATACATTGTGGGTATACAGAACTCCTCCAACTATGCACTACAGGTATACACTAATTCCACTGATTAACTCAGATGAAACAATACCTTTAGCTTGGCCTCCTGGGCACCTTAGAACAAATCTAATTAACACACTGACACTTTATACCTGGGCAGCGCCGGGTACATTTTCTAGTATAAAATATAAAAAGTAAATCACTACCATATAATAAAGACCCCATGATACTGTATTGCTGTGTATATATATATATATATATATATATATATATATATATATATAAATATTCTGTAATTCTGGGTAAGAAACATCTTGTATTATCTGCAGGACAAACATTTCTTGGCTCCTATGAGGATAAATACTTGTACTGACCAAAAAAAGGTGGCTATATGGTGAGTTACTGGTATATAATCACTGGGGGCATGGACCCCTCACAGGCCACTAAGACAGTGTATTCTGACTGTATTTCTGGTTCTTATCTCGGCCACCGGGATGATTGATCTCCGGACGCTTTTATTCTGTTTTGATGCTAAATAATTCAACATTTCTGGAAAGTGCAAACCAATCTTTTCTGGTGTTTGGTATTTAGGTGTTTGACCTACTTAATCCTCCGGCTCGGGATGTGGTTAGATAGGAAACCCATTGCACTCGGCCCCAGAACGTGCCTGCTGATTAAGTGGGTCGGAAGTGTGACAATCTCAGCCCACACGACATCAGCAAAAACCATTTCCACACACTCTTCAATTTTTAAATTTTTTTCAGATTTTTGTTTTAAAAGTTTTGAGAAAATCTTAGAATTTACACCAGACTTCCAAACACCGTCCTCACTCAGCGACACCTTCTCCCATAGGTCAAACGGGTAAGTCTACCTTGACGCAAATCATAGAATTTAGCCAACTGTACGTGAAAGGGGTAGATCACCAATAAAAAATTTCTTTCAAATCAACTGGCCCCAGAAAGTGTCAGAGATTTGTAATTAACTACTATTAAAAATGTTCAAGTCTTCCAGTACTCATTAGCTGCTGTATGTCCTGCAGGAAGTGGTGTATTCTTTCCAGTCTGACACAGTGCTTTCTGCTGCCACCTTGTCCATGTCAGGAACTGTCCAGAGCAGGAGAGGTTTTCTATGGGGATTTGCTACTACTCTGAACAGTTCCTGACATGGACAGAGATGGCAGCAGAAAGCACTGAGTCAGACTGGAGAGAATACACCACTTCCTGCAGGACATACAGCAGCTGATAAGTACTGGAAGACTTCATATTTTGAAATGAAGTACACATAAACAAATATATATATATATATATATATATATATATATATATATATATAAAACTTTATATATATATATATAAAACTTTCTGATGCCAGTAGATTTGAAAGACAAAAAAGTTCACTGGAGTTCGCCTTTAAAGTGTCTCTGTCTTTAGAACTTTCAAAAAGTAAATCAGCAGTAGATGTAATATAAAGCAAGTTTGCAATATACATTCATCATTTTTTTTTTTATCATGCTGTAAAAACAAAGCTATACTTACCAGAAATCCAGGTCCAGTCTCCTGAAGGCAGCTATATAACAGCTATACTTACTGTATCCAGGTCCAGTCCCCTGAAGGATGCTATATAACATCTATACTTACTGTATCCAGGTCCAGTCTCCTGAAGGCAGCTATATAACAGCTATACTTACTGTATCCAGGTCCAGTCCCCTGAAGGCTGCTATATAATAGCTATACTTACTGTTTTCAGGTCCAGTCTCCTGAAGGCAGCTATATAACAGCTATACTTACTGTATCCAGGTCCAGTCTCCTGAAGGCTGCTATATAACAGCTATACTTACTGTATCCAGGTCCAGTCTCCTAAAGGCAGCTATATAACAACTATACTTACTTGTATCCAGGTCCAGTCTCCTGAAGGCAGCTAGGAGGAAAGAACTGCCTGTAGAACTCAAGAGACAGGTGTGGAGGAGCAGATCACGAGAAAAGGACAAACACATCTCCACAGCACTGAAAGTTCCTAAATTCTTGGACCAACCAGGAGTCTTTCTAGAGTTGCTGTGCCACCAAACCAAACCAAAGTAAGGCTAGGTTCACACTGCGTTTTCAGCATCCGTTTAACGCATCCGTTTTTTGCAAAAAACGCATGAAAAACGGATTGCAAAAAACGGATTCATTTGTGTGCATCCGTTTTTCCATTGACTTCCATTATAAAAAAAAACGGATCCGTTTTTTTTGGCGGACCAAAACGGACAAAAAACGTTGCTGACCCTATTTTTCTGGACGTTAAAAAAAACGGATCCGTTAAACGGATGCTGAAAACGCAGTGTGAACCTAGCCTAATTAGGAGAGAAAGGCCTTGGTAAGGGAAGTGAGTGGTCACCGAATGAGCTCCAAAGATCCTGTGTGCAGATGGGAGAAACTTCCAGAAGGTCAGCCATCACTGCAGCCTCCACCAACTGGGCTTTATGAGTATCCAAAAAGAAGCACTCCTCGGTAACAGACATATGAAACCTGCTGGGAGTTTTCAGTAAAGTATACACCGATCAGTTGGGTGGCCTGGCCATGTGATTGATCGAGTCTTATAAAGGATCTGCATATGAGCGCCGATTTCACTGATCAGTGCCGTGTTAAAGGGCCCTAAGGGGAAAATGCCAGAAATGCTTTCCTAAGAAGGGCGTCATTAGTTACTTAGCAACAAAGAAGGAGCTGTACTGGTGACAGCGCTGACTCCACTTGTCGTGAGGTGCTGGGAGTGTTTGTTTGGGTGATCACTCGTTGGGTCAGATGTTACAGTGGTGGGGTGGCTGAGTGGGTCTAGGGTCACTTGGGCACTTGCTACAGTAGCCTGGAGTGGTTTAGGACCCAACCCGGACAGTTTGGCGCCTCACCAGCACAGAAAAAAAGAATTAACCCAAGTGCAGTGATGTGTGTGCGGGTGTGGAAGAGATAAGCCAGAGTCTCGTGCTTCAGAAAAATGGAACAGTTTGTGCAATACAAAGAATACTGGTAGTAACAATACAGTCCAGTGCAATACAATAGTTACAATCTTATCATAACTCAGGTGCTTGTAGTTGAGGTAGAGACCAGGTGCTTTGCAGTAGAGAGAATAAAGGAGAGCCTTGTTATCTGGGTTGAGCAGACTCTCGAGCCTTCCTAGTTGTCCTGCGCTGCGCAGTGGAATACGTAGACTTTTCTTAGTACCTTTGTTCCACTGGGGTCAGTCCTATGTTTCTGAAGGTAACTGCCCTGCACTTTTTAGGGAGAGTCAGGGCGTGGGCAAGGTGATCCCTGTTTGGTTTCTCTCCCCTTGTGAAAAGCTTAGCACTGCATAGCGGTTCTAGTGATCATAAAGAAGATACTGTAACTTGCTTAGCTGTGTCCCTGTTATAGCCGTATTCCACGGGCTGTCTAGAGGAGCAAACGAGCGCTCTCAGCGCTCTTTTGCTCCTAGTTCACCGCTCGCTGCCGCCGCTATTCAATGCGGCTGCAGCAAGCGGGTAAGTGCGGGAGGGGGCTGCGGGGAGCTGCGGGGGGGGGGGGGGCTGCCCAGGTGATTGCTGATCGTCTGGGCAGCCCATAGGATACAGCAGCATCTGCTGCCGATGCTCCTATTCAACGGAGCAATGGCAGCAGATCGTTGCTGTATCAGTCTCTTGTTTTTCAACATGTTGAAAAACAAGTGACTGCAACGATCAGCCGACATGAACGATGTCGGCTGATCGTTGCACTCTATTCCACGG
The DNA here is from genome assembly GCF_027789765.1 of Dendropsophus ebraccatus. Taxonomy (NCBI): domain Eukaryota; kingdom Metazoa; phylum Chordata; class Amphibia; order Anura; family Hylidae; genus Dendropsophus; species Dendropsophus ebraccatus. Next base: position 91,101,017 of record NC_091463.1, read on the forward strand.
GACGATTATCGTCCGTAACGGCCGATATCGGCCGATAATCGTTCAGTGGAATAGGGCCTTTAGACTGGCTGCAAGCAACTCAGACTCCCTAGCCAGACTGACTGTCTCCTCCTCAGATTGGTGGCCTGTGTGTGTGCAGAAAAGAGAGTGAAGGAGACAGGCTAGAAAAAGGAGGGAAAGCACCTGCACCTGTGAGTGGTCAGAAAGGCAACACATGACACATAACCGTTAACCCCCGGAAGACTTCAGCCATGTATAAAATAAGTTACACAGAAACACAGCAGTGACACCTAGTGGGGAAATTTCTAATTACAGAGAACTCCTCATCCCACTTGTGTGAGCCCGAGAGAGTTAACTTACTCAGGTGCAACAGGACCTAGGAGCCCGTACCGGGACATTACACACTCCCTGATGAAGAGCACGGTTGTCACTCACTTTATTAACCCTCAGATATATATTTGGCTTTCTTAGAGGATTTCTTTGCTGCTTCGGATGTGATGAAATCCCGCTCTCACAGAATAGACATCTTATAATGTCATGAATATAACTAAGGATCGTATAAGCCGCGTGAATTCTCTTCTGTTATGTCTTGTAGGATTTTCCGGGAAAAACACAGAAAATAAACAGACGTCAGCCGGTCCCGCTGTTATCTCTCGGCTGCTGCGGAGTGTAGGAGTCAAAAGCACTTTTCATTATTCTTAATGTGACTGCAGCTCAAAGGTAACGTGTAATGGAGAAGACTGCGAGAGAGAAACCTCCAAGTGGCTGCCGCAGAGCTTTTATCTCACAACTATGATCTATGACATCTGTTAAAGGGGTACTCCGGAGAAAAATGTTGCTTTTTTTTTGTTCTTTAAATCAACTGGTGTCAGAAAGTTATATAGATTTGTAATTTACTTAAAAATCTCCAGTCTTCCCGGTACTTATCAGCTGCTGTATGTCATGCAGGAAGTGGTGTATTTTCTCCAGCCTGACACAGTGCTCACTGCTGCCACCTCTTTCCATGTCAGGAACTGTCCAGAGCAGCAGCAAATCCCCATAGAAAACCTCTCCTGCTCTGGACAGTTCCTGACATGGACAGAGGTGGCAGCAGAGAGCACTTTGTCAGACTGGAAAGAATACACCACTTCATGCAGCACATGCAGCAGCTGGTAAGTACTGGAAGACTGGAGCTGTTTAAATTTTAGTTAATAACAAATCTATATAACTTTCTGAAACCAGTTGATTTGAAAGAAAAAATATTGCCATGGTATCCCCCCCCCTTTCAAAAATCCCAAATTCCTTCAACAAAGTAAGTAAAGTGCCCAAAAATGATTTTATTGTAAATGACAGCTTATCCATACATTATAGAACATCCTTATACAACATCTTATACTGTTTACAAAAGGTGGCCAACCCCTTTAAGGCGTGGGTGGGAACCAAAGTAGTCATGGGCGGGGTCACGCGAATACAGGAAGTACAGACATAGAGGGGGGGTCATAGCTGAACCCATGGAGAGGGGATATCTATAGGGCAGGGGTAGGGAACCCTACAAGCTTTAGCTTTGGCTGTCCAGGCATGATGGGAGTTGTAGTTTTGCAACAGCTGGAGACCCAAGGTTCTGTACCCCTGCTATAGGGGATGTTTAGGTAGCAAGGGGGGCTATTATAGACCTTTAAAAAACGTTGTACCCCCATAACCTATTTTTGTATAGGTGCCACGCCTGCTTGTTACGCACACAGACCCGTGAATACTTAAGGTCTATGGAAGGTTTGGGCCAAGGTTCAGATCCTTTAGAAAGTTCCAAATTTTTTTGCCCAATTTTGACTTCATGGCTTCATGGCGTTACAGACCTCCTACCTATCTCCAAGTCTTTGACTCCTTCAAGACACCATGACGATCCCAAAATAGGTCTTCCCCTCCGTATAATCCACCAGTTCGGGATGACTGACGTGGACGTACAGCTTGTGTCCTTTCTGGAGATTGGCTAGCCCTGCCAGGGTGAGACTGGCGTACCACGGATGGTGAGGTGACGGCGGGCCGAACACGCTCTCTGTACCTTGGGTCAGGGTGACGTTTTCACGGCGGGATTTGTGAAAGGTGAGGACTTGGCTGGAGAGGGACAAGTTCCAGGCGTGTCCTTCAAATGCCACTTGGCAGTAGACGTAGTATAGGCCTGGCCGGGGGACCACAAGGGTCGTACTCATAGGGTTCTTAACCCTCTGGAGAAATGCCACATCGTTCTTGGGGATCCATTTCAGGGTATTCTGTAGTGATGGCTGCTTCCCTATGGAGAGAAGACAACATGGTGAGTATACTATCCTCTTCTATCAGGACACGTGAAGCATTACATCATACATACTGAAATCAAAGCTTGAGTCAAGAGTTTGCTGAGCTGAACTTTTGTTGCAAATGTATCAGTATAAAAAACCATCATCTGACACACATTGATGGCTTATCCAATGTAAATCCTGGAAATCCCCTTTAAGGATGATCTGTGAACTCACCGATCAGATGTGCAGCAGGTTTCCTAGAGTTTTGCTTCTGCCAGTTACTCTTCTGATTGACTGCGGAAAAAGTAAAAGAAACATTCATCTTCATATAAATATATCTCTCTATCTCCTATCTATCTATCTATCTATCTCCTATCTATCTATCTATCTATCTATCTATCTATCTATCTATCTATCTCCTATCTATCTAGGTCCTATCTATCTGTCTATCTATCACCTATCTACAGTATCTATCTATCTATCTATCTATCTATCTATCTATCTATCTATCTATCTATCTATCTATCTCCTATCTATCTATCTATCTATCTATCTCCTATCTATCTATCTATCTATCTCCTATCTATCTATCTATCTATCTATCTATCTATCTATCTCCTATCTATCTATCTATCTATCTATCTATCTATCTATCTATCTCCTATCTATCTATCTATCTATCTATCTATCTATCTATCTATCTCCTATCTATCTAGGTCCTATCTATCTGTCTATCTATCACCTATCTACAGTATCTATCTATCTATCTATCTTTCTATCTATCTATCTATCTATCTATCTATCTATCTATCTCCTATCTATCATCTATCTCCTATCTATCTATCTATCTATCTATCTATCTATCTATCTATCTATCTCCTATCTATCTATTAATCTTTCTATTTATCTATCTATCTCCTATCTATCTATTAATCTATCTATCTATCTCCTATCTATCTATTAATCTATCTATCTCCTATCTATCTATCTATCTATCTATCTATCTATCTATCTATCTATCTCCTATCTATCTATCTATCTATCTATCTATCTCCTATCTATCTATCTATCTATCTATCTATCTCCTATCTATCTATCTCCTATCTATCTCCTATCTATCTATCTATCTATCTATCTATCTATCTATCTATCTATCTCCTATCTGTCTATCTATCTCCTATCTATCTCCTATCTATCTATCTATCTATCTATCGATCTCCTAACTATCTATCTATCTATCCTCTATCTATCTATCTATCTATCTATCTATCTATCTATCTCATATCTGTCTATCTATCTATCTATCTATCTATCTATCGATCTCCTAACTATCTATCTATCTATCTATCTATCTATCTGTCTGTCCCCATATTAGCCCCTAGGTATTATGTTATTCGGGTACAGACTGTGTATATAGATAAAAAGGAGTCCGTGGAGCCTCAGTTGCAAGTCTCAAAACACGGGAATAGGGGGCAATCAGTGGAGACTCCTAAATGAGTACTCCATTTGTTTTTTTCACTGTTCTCCTTGAGTTCAGTGATTGGCGTGTTTTGTTGGGTATATAGATACCTATCTTCCTTCACTCCATTTATCCACCATGATTTACACTGCAGCCTCTGTTGTTCATACAGAATGGGTATAATAATCTATAAGGAGCTGAGTCATTAACGCCAGTAACAATAGGATTTATAGATGCCTCCCTTGCATAGACTGAGCGCAGTGCTGCAGTGGTGGCATATTACTACATACAGGGGACCCAGCCTATAGCACAAGCTCATGTCCTCACTATGTAGGTGATTTGTTTACTGTTTTAACTCTGCTGTAATTGTAGGAATAGTCCAGCAGAGGTCGCACCTGCTCCAGGCGCTCTGCCCCAGCTCTTCTGTCTATGAATAATAATATATTCTTGATATACTGCGCCAATAAATCCACACTATCTATCTCCTATCTATCTCTCTATCTATTGATCTCCACATCTATTATCTATATAATTGTATTACTATCTATGACATTGTATAAATATCTATTACATCCCAGTTGCCTCACAAATCACAGCAGGGATCAGGGTTGCCATTTGTCACTTATAGATCTTAGTGACACAAACTCCATAATTCTGATGATATTATTACCTTTTTGGCCCGGTCTGAGTGATGTCTGTAAAGGAGAAGGGACAGAGGTTTAATTTATCGGAAGATGACATTACAGAGAGAGGAACGGCAAATATTGTGATAGATAAAAGATAGATAGATAGATAATAGATAGATAGATAGATAGATAGATAGATAGATAATAGATAGATAGATAGATAGATAGATAATAGATAGATAGATAGATAGATAGATAGATAGATAGATAGATAGATAGGAGATAGATAGATAGATAGATAGATAGATAGATAGATAGGATATAGATAGATAGATAGCTGGATAGAAGATAAATAGATAGATAGATAGATAGATAGATGGATAGAAGATAGATAGAAGATAAATAGATAGATAGATAGATATAGATAGATAGATAGATAGATAGGATATAGATAGATAGATAGCTGGATAGAAGATAAATAGATAGATAGATAGATAGATAGATAGATAGATAGATAGATAGATAGATAGATATGAGATAGATAATAGATAGGAGATATCCCTGTATTATTGGAGGCTTATGGAGCTATTTTAGGAGTGTTATTCTCAGTTTCGGATATATTTAGACCTTGGTGTGTTAGATTTTCCTCTCAGTGTGACTTGTGGCCCCTCCGGCTATCTAGCACCATAAGCGGCAATGGTGACGTCTCTGACACAGGGCCCATCGGGTGTTGCCAGCTCTTATACAGGTCAGGGATACATTTATACCTAGATATTGTCATGTAGCAGCCCAGCCTGACATATATACAGTATATAATGGATATATAGATATGTAGATATTTCTGGGCAGGCCGCACATCTATACTTACTACACCGGCAGAGAGCTGGGGGCCCCTTTATGTGTATGTCAGGAGCTGAGGCGCGCTCCCTATCATTACCCTCTATACATAGTCATTACCTCGTTTCCCTTTCTCTACATACAGGAAAACGCCATGTTGTCTCCTGAGCCAATATTTCTGGAAGCGGCTTTGTCAGGAGCCATGCGGGTCACAAGAGACAATGGCCGCCAATTGAGGGAAGTTATTTCTGACATTGAGAACTATAAAAAGCTCCATTATGGAGGATTTCCCCATAACAAAATGGCCGTCTTTTTCTTCGGTAAGGTTTCCATTCCAGTGTATTTGTGTCTGTAACATTGGGACGACACCATGTCAGCCACACTGCCCCCTGTATTAGTCACATGACCTATGACAACATGGACGTCGGCAGTACAGGATAAGCACAGACTCTTCTAGGAATCCTGGGAGAGTCGGCATCCCTGGGCAAGTAGCTGAGCCCTAACCTAAGGAGGCAGACGCTACACGACCACAGTGCGTATAGTTATTATAGAGTAACATTACATATAGTGCCAGTAAATTACCATAAAGCATCTAAAAAATAAATGTTAGTCCTCTACTGCCACCTGGTGTCCAAAGTACAATGCAATTTCTATTTCGCCACGAATCTCAACATCCTATGAGATTTGCAGACAGATATGGGATCCTTAAGGGTCCTATTTCATGGGCTGATGGGGGCCCGATCAACGATGTAAACGAGCGCCGATCTGCTAGATCTGCCTATTCCACAGCCCAATGATCGTTGAGCGAGGGCTGCAGAGGCATTGTTACCGATGCCCTTGCAGCCCTTGCACCATACATTACCAGGCAGGACTTCTTGGCTCCGTCTTCCTCCCCGGGTCCCGCGGCACAGCATCAGCAGCTCCGGACCGGCCTGACTGAGCTGTCAGACCGCTCAGCCAATCACTGGCCGCGGTGGTCCTGGCCTGTGATTGGGTGAGCGGTCTGACTGCTCAGTCAGGCCGCTCTGGAGCTGTTGATGCTGCGCCGCGGGACCCGGGGAGGAAGACGGAGCCAAGGAGAAGTCCTGCCAGGTAATGTATGGGGCTGCTTCTCAAATCGTCGGTCACCCGCCGCACACCGCTATTCCACCGTAACGATGCGCGGTGGGGGACCGATGATGTTAGGTCTGGCCCTAAATAAACGATCAGCCGATGACACGATCATGATTGTTTTCTCTATTCCACCGAGTGATAATCGGCCGAATCGGGCCGATTCGTCCAATTATCGCTCCCGTGGAATAGGCCCCTAACACCCTCAGACAGCCCAAAATTTAAAGGGTTTTTCTAGAAGAGATAGTTAGAGTTTAGGTGAATGGGGTCAGACTGGATGTATGTGACCCCGCCACAGAAGAGGAGTCTGAGAGTCCGCATTTAGCTATACACTATGGGGGAGATTTATCAAACATGGTGTAAAGTGAAACTGGCTCAGTTGCCCCTAGCAACCAATCAGATTCCACCTTTCATTTTCCAAAGAGTCTGTGAGGAATGAAAGGTGGAATCTGATTGGTTGCTAGGGGCAACTGAGCCAGTTTTACTTTACACCATGTTTAATAAATATCCTTCAATAAGTCTACGTCCACTTTAAAGGGGAACTCAAACCACTTTCTTACATATCCACCGATGTCAGAAAGTTATACAAATTTGTAATTTACTTCTATTTAAAACTGTCCAGAGCAGGAGAGGTTTTCTGTTGGGTTTGCTACTGCTCTGGACAGCTCCTGACATGGACAGGGGGGGCAGCAGAGAGCACTGTGTCAGACTGGAAAGAATACACCACTACCTGCAGGACATACAGCCGCTGATAAGTAATGGAAGACAAGATTTTAACTGTGTACAGTGGATTTGACAGAAAAAAATTATGAAGCTCCCCTTTAATGGTATCATAAGCAATGATGGACCTCATGGGCTCACTCATGAACATAGCGGACACACATAGGGCGACATGTATCAAGAGGCGGTTTGTGTATTTTCGGCGGAAAGTGACGATTTGCGTATTATTTTATTCGCAAATGGCTGTTTTGCGAATATTTGCAAATCGCCACTTTCCGCCGCATACGCCGGGGGGGCGGGGAGGGGGTGGGGAGGGGGTGGGGAGGGGGCGGGACGGGGGGAGCGGACTCATAGTCCGCGCAATTCATCATTTTTTAAACTGAAAGATACGCTGAAAACCTACTCCACCTTTCAGATTTCGGCTGTGCGCACCGACGCGCATGGGATTTATGTAGAGGCAATCCGCCTCTACATAAATCTCCGTAGCGCCGGAGCTGCAGGGGCCTTTATAAGTCCGGCGTCAAAAACGTCAGACTTAATAAATGCCCCCCATAGTGACTAGTTTACAGCTGAGGTTCAACTGAGGCCACCAAGAACTGCGTCTTCGTGCAATTTTAACTTAAATCAGCACGGTTTTCAAACAGGTTGTTAATGGTCATGTGATCTAACTGGTTACGGTACACTCCCTCAGTGATGCTCCTGAAACCACTCCCACATATAATGGGTGGGGTCTATAATCTGCTTTTGCGGCCTTGTCCACCTCCTTGTGGCCGTGGGCCCTAACCTATACAATGGCCTGACCCGTAAACAATGGGGGAGATTTATCAAACATGGTGTAAAGTGAAACTGGCCCAGTTGCCCCTAGCAACCAGTCAGATTCCACCTTTCATTTTCCAAAGAGTCTGTGAGGAATGGAAGGTGGAATCTGATTGGTTGCTAGGGGCAACTGAGCCAGTTTCACTGTACACCATGTTTGATAAATCTCCCCCTATGCGCCTATGTACAACCAGTGTAAGAGCTGCACTGATTTGGGGTATAGGTGTATTTTGGGGTCTGGAGGAAGCAGCGCACAATGACTCTCAACATCCACCACACATATATATGATGGAGCTGTACACATTCCATTAATATTCATGTCGGGTTTTGGCCTCCATCGGTTCTTGGCGTCTTCAGGTTTCCCGTATCTCGCCGGTGACCCCTGACCCCGCCCTTCTTCACCTCTTCATGTTTTCTTGCCCTCACTCCGCTTATCAGTTTAATGAAAGTTTTATCAGCGTGACATTTTGTAAGTGATGCCAAAGTGAGACTAATGCACACAGTAGTACATGGAGCCATCCATAATTGATAGGCTGAGAGTACACCGAGGAGGGTTAACCCTTACCGCACCACCGCCGGATAATAACCACAGAGCCAGCACATGACCATGGGAGACAGGCTCAGCCGTCAGGGCTCTGACCAGGGAGCACAGAACAGCCGCGTCTGTCATCCATATCCATTGTCTGTGCAGCATGAGTGATGGGGAGGGGGGGGGACAGCTTTACCTGCAGTCCTATGTAAACTCACTTACTAAACATATCTCCATATTGTGATGGATGAGCTGTGTCATATGGTCAACTCGGCTCTGCTACTTCTGCAGGTCAGGATACAACCAGCATAGCTGAGCTCAGATACTAGATAGATAGATAGATAGATAGATAGATAGATAGATAGGAGATAGATAGATAGATAGATAGATAGATAGATAGATAGATAGGAGATAGATAGATAGATAGATAGATAGATAGATAGGAGATAGATAGATAGATAGGAGATAGATAGATAGATAGATAGATAGATAGATAGATAGATAGATAGGAGATAGATAGATAGATAGATAGATAGATAGATAGATAGATAGATAGATAGGAGATAGATAGATAGGAGATAGATAGATAGATAGGAGATAGATAGATAGATAGATAGATAGATAGATAGATAGATAGATAGATAGATAGGAGATAGATAGATAGATAGATAGGAGATAGATAGATAGATAGATAGATAGATAGATAGATAGATAGGAGATAGATAGATAGATAGATAGATAGATAGATAGATAGGAGATAGATAGATAGATAGAAATCGATACTCTGCAGCACTCCAGGTAAGTTTAAAAAACGTGAAGTGAATTTATTTAATCACAAAAGATAGATAGATAAATAAATAGATAGATAGATAGATAGATAGATAGATAGATAGGAGATAGATAGATAGATAGATAGATAGGAGATAGATAGATAGATAGATAGATAGATAGATAGATAGATAGGAGATAGATAGATAGATAGATAGATAGATAGATAGATAGATAGATAGGAGATAGATAGATAGATAGATAGATAGATAGATAGATAGATAGATAAATAGGAGACAGATAGATGATAGATAGATAGATTATGACATCATAGATACATGTGGGGGAAAAAATAAGACAGGAAGAACTAAAATAAAAGTTATTCCCTTTTTCTTCTCTGCATTACTGACTGTTGTTTGCTCTGATAGTATATAATATATAAATGATAGAGGGGTCCGGGGGAAGGGGGGGTCAGGCCTGAGACCCTAGAATCCATGAGAGGCCTAAACAGTCTGTTATAAAAGAGAAACCTGCTCTGTTTCTGTCCTGTGATCTATCATCTATACATGTATATAGGTATGGTGGGGGGTGTCGGGGGTCTCCTACCTGCTGTGTGGCCTCTGCACCGGGCAGCAGCACAATGGCCAGGAGTAGTGGCAGCAGCCGGACCCAGGTGTCTCTCATTGCTGCGCTGTGCACATCTGCAGACAGCTGGCGTTTCAGCTCCTTATACACACAGGATGGGGAAGCCCCGGCCACAGCATCCTGTCATCTACCTGGCCATACTGAGAGCACAGAGCTATGACATGTCATAAAGGGGGACTCCCCATCATGGAAAACACCCAGATAGGGGTTGAAGGAGAAATCTGAAAAATAGTTGAAAGGGTTTTCTATAAATGACAGTAGGATGAGATATAAAGGAATGATGGTGTCATATTATAGTAGGTTGTATATCATCACCAGCTACCTATAACCTTATACACAGGATATAGGGTTACTAGCATATTAGTGGGGTTCATCCACCGGGATGCACAGGGAACCCAAGAACACAGGAACTTTTTTGCCCCGAATGATCAACCGTACTGTTCCCATGTACCCATTCTCTATACATAGGATAGGGGGCATCAATATAATCAGTGGGGGTCTCCCTATTCGTAGGATTGATGGGGGTCCCAGCACTCAGATCCCCAAAAATCAGCTTGTTATCTCATATCCTGTGTGGATGCATGAATTCCCCTTTAAGGCTTGGAATACTCACTGTCCACATGCGCTATTAGATCATATGGGCATCATAGGATCAGTGGATCAAAACCATGTCCCAATAGTAGGGAGCAGTTCCCCCTCCGAGGATTAGGCAGCATGAACACATAATTCATGGTCAGCCATTCATTTCAATGGGCACCATGTAATACCATACTTCTCCTGTAGTGGCCACTGTTGGGAAATGCAGATTGTCTGAGTTGCAGCATCCAGATCATTTGATCGCCCACGTGCATTCTGCTTACTGATAAAGTGGACCCCTCGGTCGCTATGGATTTGATGTGAGTCTCAATACCCTATGACACCAAACGATTATTGGCCGTACTTGACCGATTTCTGTCTGTTCTGGTTGATAATCATTTAATGTAATAGGACATGTTAAAAGGCAACAATCTGCACAATGTCGGCTGATCATGGTATTTCAACATGGTGAAATGGCACGATCATGTTTGTGGCGGTCTGCTGCGGCGCTCCTAGGGAACAAGGAGGAAGTGACCTGTCAGCTCTCAATATCGTGCCGTGTAATACGGCCTTAAAGGGGTTGTTCACAAAACATTTTTTTCTTTAAAATCAACTGTTGCTAGAAAGTGATTAGTAATTTACTTCTATTAAAAAATCTCAAGTCTTCCAGTACTTATCAGGTGCTGTATGTCCTGCAGGAAGTGGTGTATTCTCTCCAGTCTGACACAGTCTTGGGGAAGAAGATAATTGTGTGGTTAGGGCAGGTGGCATTCTTGTAGGTTACAGGCAGATGGTCAGGACAGGCAGCAGACAGTAGTACAAGGTAAGAACAGGCAGCAGACAGTAGTATAAGGACAGGCAGCAGACAGTAGTATAAGGTCAGGACAGGCAGCAGACAGTAGTATAAGGTTAGGACAGGCAGCAGGCAGTAGTATAAGGTCAGGACAGGCAGCAGACAGTAGTGTAAGGTCAGGACAGGCAGCAGACAGTAGTATAAGGACAGGCAGCAGACAGTAGTATAAGGTAAGGACAGGCAGCAAACAGTAGTATAAGGTCAGGACAGGCAGCAGACAGTAGTATAAGGTCAGGACAGGCAGCAGACAGTAATATAAGGACAGAACAGGCAGCACACTGAAGTATAAGGTCAGGAGAGGCAACAGACAGAAGTATAAGGTCAGGTCAGGCAGCAAATAGTAGTATAAGGACAGGCGGCTGACAGTAGTATAAGGTCAGGACAGGCAGCAGACAGAAGTATAAGGTCAGGACAGGCAGCAGACAGTAGTATAAGGTCAGGACAGGCAGCAGACAGTAGTATAAGGTCAGGACAGGCAGCAGACAGTAGTATAAGGTCAGGACAGGCGGCAGACAGTAGTATAAGGACAGGCAGCAGATAGTAGTATAAGGTTAGAACAGGCAGCAGACAGTAGTATAAGGTCAGGACAGGCAGCAGACAGTAGTACAAGGTCAGGACAGGCAGCAGACAGTAGTATAAGGTCAGGACAGACAACAGACAGTAGTATAAGGTCAGGACAGGCAGCAGACAGTAGTATAAGGACAGGCAGCAGATAGTAGTATAAGGTCAGGACAGGCGGCAGACAGTAGTATAAGGTCAGGACAGGCGGCAGACAGAAGTATAAGGTCAGGACAGACAGCAGACAGTAGTATAAGGTCAGGACAGACAGCAGACAGTAGTATAAGGTCAGGACAGGCAGCAGACAGTAGTATAAGGTCAGGACAGGCGGCAGACAGTAGTATAAGGTCAGGACAGGCAGCAGACAGTAGTATAAGGTCAGGACAGGCAGCAGACAGTAGTATAATGTCAGGACTGGCGGCAGACAGAAGTATAAGGTCAGGACAGACAGCAGACAGTAGTATAAGGTCAGGACAGACAGCAGACAGTAGTATAAGGTCAGGACAGGCAGCACACTGAAGTATAAGGTCAGGAGAGGCAACAGACAGAAGTATAAGGTCAGGACAGACAGCAGACAGTAGTATAAGGTCAGGACAGGCGGCTGACAGTAGTATAAGGTCAGGACAGGCGGCAGACAGTAGTATAAGGTCAGGACAGGCGGCAGACAGTAGTATAAGGTCAGGACAGGCGGCAGACAGTAGTATAAGGTTAGGACAGGCGGCAGACAGTAGTATAAGATCAGGACAGGCGGCAGACAGTAGTATAAAGTCGGGAACAAACCAAGTCTTTGCCAGTATAACCAGGAGGGGAGGAGTCTTGAAATATAAGGTCAGGACAGGCGGCAGACAGTAGTATAAGGTCAGGACAGGCGGCAGACAGTAGTATAAGGTCAGGACAGGCAGCAGACAGTAGTATAAGGTCAGGACAGGCGGCAGACAGTAGTATAAGGTCAGGACAGGCGGCAGACAGTAGTATAAGGTCAGGACAGGCGGCAGACAGTAGTATAAGGTCAGGACAGGCGGCAGACAGTAGTATAAGGTCAGGACAGGCAGCAGACAGTAGTATAAGGTCAGGACAGGCGGCAGACAGAAGTATAAGGTCAGGACAGACAGCAGACAGTAGTATAAGGTCAGGACAGACAGCAGACAGTAGTATAAGGTCAGGACAGGCAGCAGACAGTAGTATAAGGTCAGGACAGGCAGCAGACAGTAGTATAAGGTCAGGACAGGCGGCAGACAGAAGTATAAGGTCAGGACAGACAGCAGACAGTAGTATAAGGTCAGGACAGACAGCAGACAGTAGTATAAGGTCAGGACAGACGGCAGACAGTAGTATAAGGTCAGGACAGGCGGCAGACAGTAGTATAAGGTCAGGACAGGCGGCAGACAGTAGTATAAGGTCAGGACAGGCGGCAGACAGTAGTATAAGGTCAGGACAGGCGGCAGACAGTAGTATAAGGTCAGGACAGGCGGCAGACAGTAGTATAAGGTTAGGACAGGCGGCAGACAGTAGTATAAGGTTAGGACAGGCGGCAGACAGTAGTATAAGGTCAGGACAGGCAGCAGACAGTAGTATAAGGTCAGGACAGGCAGCAGACAGTAGTATAAGGTCAGGACAGGCAGCAGACAGTAGTATAAGATCAGGACAGGCGGCAGACAGTAGTATAAAGTCGGGAACAAACCAAGTCTTTGCCAGTATAACCAGGAGGGGAGGAGTCTTGAAATAGCATCTCTTGATGACATCACTATAGGAGCAGCCCAGGTTACAAATATACTGAAGCATAGACACAAAGCCCAGAACACATGGCCTTAAAGGGAACCTGTGCTCACCTCCATGCTGCCCGAACTGCACGTCACTGAGATTCTCTCTGCCCCACCAGCATTGATTGACAGATCTCACCTTGTTTGGTTATAGGGAGAAATCTATCAGTCAAGGTCAGCAGGAAAGACAGAGGCCACCGGGGACAACCCACATAACTTGAGGTTTTGGAAACATGAAAGTGATGATAGGTTCCCTTTAAGCTTGACCTGTCAGCAGCACCTGGGTGTGATCGAGCAACAGTGAAAGAAAACACACAGGAAGGTAGCAGAGCTGAGGAGCGTTCAGAACAATGAAGCTATTTCCAGTGGATGTACAGACCTTTCTGCAGTGTCCTGGTACCCGAATCCCGAGTCTGAGGGGGAGATTTATCAAACATGGTGTGAAGTGAAACTGGCTCAGTTGCCCCTAGCAACCAATCAGATTCCACCTTTCATGTTCCAAAGAGTCTGTGAGGAATGAGAAGTGGAATCTGATTGGTTGCTAGGGGCAACTGAGCCAGTTTCACTTCACACCATGTTTGATAAATCTCCCCCTAGGAGTATATACCTCAGAGGGGACAATTCTACTTCAAGACATTATTCCTAATCCAGGCAAAGAAAACTGGCAAGACAAAAGGGGGAAAAGCTGAACCAGGACTCTCTTGCAACACAGAACTCATTGACATCTTACAGCTTCACAACACAAAACCTTTATCCCAGCTACACCCCTCTGGGTGTCTTAAAGCACCCTAACCTTAAAGGGGTTATCCAGCGCTACAAAAACATGGCCACTTTTCCCCCTCTCTTGTCTCTAGATTGGGTGGGGTTTGGAACTCAGTTCCATTGAAGTAACTGGAGCTTAATTGCAAAGCACACCTGAACTGGAAACAAGAGAGGGGGAAAAGTGGCCATGTTTTTGTAGCGCTGGATAACCCCCTTTAAGAAAAGTCATCTTCAGTAAACTTCAGAGCAATTAGCCCAATCTGTGAGCTTCCTTTACAGCACAGTCTGGTTTAATTTTGCTGAAGTTAGTTGCACAGAGACAGTAAAGGGTTAAAGTTGTTTCACTGAATCATATTGTCCTGGTCTTCCAGAACTTATCAGCTGCTGTATGTCCTGCAGGAAGTATTTTATTCTGGATAAAAATATCCAGTCTTCCAGTACTTATCAGCTGATTTATGTCCTGCAGGAAGTATTTTATTCTTTCCAGTCTGTCACAGTGCTCCCTGCTGCCACCTCTGTCCATGTCAGGAACTGTCCAGATCAGTTAAAGTTTTCTATAGGGATTTGCTCCTGCTCTGGACAGTTCCTGACATGGACAGAGGTGGCAGCAGAGAGCACGGTGTTCAGACCTGGGGGAAAAAAACAGCTTACTGCAGGATATGCAGCAGCTGATGAGTACTAGAAGACAAGATTTTTTTTAAATAGAAGTAAATTCCAAATCTATATAACCTCCTGAAACCAGGCGATTTGAAAGAAAATTATTTTCGCCAGAGGACCCCTTTAATCCCTGTGAGTGACCCCTATCTCCAGATGCTGCGAGGGTGATCTCTTTCTCTTGTGTTTGTCCGTGTTTTGCTTCACAAATAACAACAGGGTTGGACTGACATCAGCCGGGCGTGCGACAATGCGTCTTGTTTACTATGTGTTGATAGGGGGGGGGGACCGTCCTCTGTCACAATAGTAATTACAGGGTGTTGACTTACAACCTCCTACAGTGTACCATTGTCTGGCCGAGACTGTTATTAGCAATATGCAGAGGAACTGGTCCGTGACCAGAGAAGATCGGGGAAGAAGCCTCCAGAGTCCGGAGATCTCCCAGGAATCCACCATGTACAACCACAATCACCAAGACATGTTCGCTGGAAGACTTAAAGGGTTCTTTTACATGTGCAGATAATTGCCGCTCAAGTGCCAATCAGCTCTATAGCAAATCGATGGGTGATGGTTACAAGGACCATTTACCCCAATTGTCAGGGTGAATGACTGAGGCAGCCATTGTTCCTGTGGCCGTTCACTTCTATTTTATGTCAGCAGCGTGTTCCTTGTTTGCACGGGGAGAGGTGCTGCCAATAATCAATGACTTTCAGAGCCGCACAAAAGATGCGATCAGCCGACAATCACGCTGATTAGCTAATCACCGATTATTTTACACAGGGCCAATAACAGAGGGTGAACGTTCTTAGGATTGTTCATTCTAGAACATCACAGGGCCAACATCCAATTGCTGGGAGTTGGTTCCAAGCATCTACTACTCTTTCAGTAAAGTCATATTATCTTCTATTGCTTCTGATCCCCTCCCCTTCAGATTGTGCCTCCTTGTTTTTGTGTTCAGTTTCTTCCCTCCTGAACCTTACTTAGTATTTTAACATATTTAAAGGTTTCGATCATGCCCCCCCCCCCCTTCTTTCCTTCAGACAATACAGATTTAGATCCTTAAAGGAGTACTCCGGCAAAAATCGTTTTCTTTTAAATCAACTGGATTTAGAAAGTTATATAGATTTACTTCTATTTAAAAATCTCGCGTCTTCCCATACTTATGAGCTGCTGTATGTCCTGCAGGAAGTGGTGTATTCTTTTCAGACTAAAACCTCTGCAACCACCTCTGTCCATGTCAGGAACTTTCTGGAGCAGCAGCAAATCCCCATAGAAATCCTCTCCTACTCTGGACAGTTCCTGACATGGACAGAGGTGGCAGCAGAGAGCACTGTGTCACACTGGAAAGAATACACCACTTCCTGCAGGACATACAGCAGCTGATAAGTACTGGAAGACTGGATATTTTAAATAGAAGTACATTCTAAATCTATGTAACTCTCTGAAATCAGTTGATTTAAAGGAAATAGATTTTTGCTGAATAACCCTTTAAGGGTATATTCACACGAACGGGCTCGCAGCGAGAATCTCGCTGCGAGCCCGGCAGGTCCTGGCAGTTCCCATACACTACATACTTGCTGCGGTCTAAACAACCGCAGCGAGTATGTAATTATACTGCCCTTAACCCCTTCTGCTCCCGCCCGGCTCCCCCGCTGTAAGCATACTTTACCTGTCCTTGCTGCACGGGTCCGGCGTCCTGCTCTCCTGTCCGGCCAATCAGTGTGTTTCCCAGCCGCAGCCACTGATTGGCCGGACGGGAGAGCAGGACGCCGGACCCGTGCAGCAAGGACAGGTAAAGTATGCTTACAGCGGGGGAGCCGGGCGAGAGCAGAAGGGGTTAAGGGCGGCAGAATTACATACTCGCTGCGGTCGTTTAGACCGCTGCAAGTATGTAGTGTATGGGAACTGCCAGGACCTGCCGGGCTCGCAGCGAGATTCTCGCTGCGAGCCCGTTCGTGTGAATATACCCTAAGACTTTTCTGATATGTTTTATGCTTGACACCCTCCAACATTTTTGTAGCCCATCTTTGGACTAGATCTATTTTTTCACCGATCTCCCTGAGCTCAGTGATTGCTGTGTTATGTTGACCCGTTCTATTGTATCAATATCTTTTTTATAGGTGAGGTCTCCACAACTGGACACCGTATTCCAGATGTGATGTCACTAGAGCGATATACAGCGGGATCACAATTTCCTCTTCCTACTGGTTATACTTCTAGCTATACAGTGCAGCATACCATTATATATATATACAGCCCAGCATACCATTATACATATAGCCCAACATACTGTACCATTATTTATATATATGTATACATATATATATATATATATATATATATATATATATATACAGCCCAGCATACCATTATGTATACAGCCCAGTATACCATTATATATATACAGCCCAGTATACCATTATATATACAGCCCAGGATACCATTATATATACAGCCCAGCATATCATTATATATATACAGCCCAGCATACCATTATATATATATATATATATATATATATATATATATACAGTCCAGCATACCATTATATATATAGCCCAACATACCATTATTTATATATATGTATACATAGATATATATATATATATATATATATATATATATATATATACAGCCCAGCATACCATTATATACAGCCCAGCATACCATTATATATATACAGCCCAGTATACCATTATATATATACAGCCCAGTATACCATTATATATACAGCCCAGCATACCATTATATATACAGCCCAGCATATCATTATATATACAGCCCAGTATACCATTATATATATATATATATATATATATATATATATATACAGTCCAGCATACCATTATATATACAGCCCAGCATACCATTATATATACAGCCCAGCATATCATTATATATATATTATATATATATATATACAGCCCAGTATACCATTATATATATATATATATATACAGTCCAGCATACCATTATATATACAGCCCAGCATACCATTATATATACAGCCCAGCATATCATTATATATATATATATATTCAGCCCAGTATACCATTATATATATATATATAAAGTCCAGCATACCATTATATGTACAGCCCAGGATACCATTATATATACAGCCCAGCATATCATTATATATATACAGCCCAGCATACCATTATATATATATATATATATATATATATATATATATATATACAGTCCAGCATACCATTATATATATAGCCCAACATACCATTATTTATATATATGTATACAAATATATATATATATATATATATATATATATATATATATATACAGCCCAGCATACCATTATATACAGCCCAGCATACTAATATATATATATATTATATATATATATATATATATATATACAGCCCAGCATACCAATATATATATATATATATATATATATATATATATATATATATATATATATATATATATACAGCCCAGCATATGATTTGTTTCCCCTACCGCCTGGTTGCACTGGTGATGAGAATGCCGAAAATTGTAGGAACAAAAGGATGGGACATGTTGAAATTCATATTCATATTTTTCTGTAATGTGTGTATGTAATTCTGCATACATTATAGCAAACATAAATGGTGACTGATACACCTTCCCTGACATTCCTGACATATTTGTAGTTACCAAACAAATTACTCCTCAACCTAGAAAAAACAACTCTGAAGTTTTGGCCACTAGGTGTCTCCCTTTCCTTAGAACAGCTAGATCAAGATAGAACACAGAAAGTAGGGGAGGAGCATGACAAGCTGGGCCAGTGGCTCTTCCAAAGTTGATCCAAACTGAGCCTAAAAGGTAAATGAATGCTTCCATCTCATCTCTCACCACCCATAAAGCTCAGGGCAGCAGTCCCTCGTGTAAATAGTGGGGCCCTATAACATGGAGCAATAATCAGGAGAAGCTGAATCAGGCGATTATCGCTCCATGTTATAGAGGCAACGATCATCAGCTGATCACGTCTTTTCGTCCTGACTTAAAGTGTTATGTTAAAAAAAAAAACAATGAACCTGATGATACATTAGCTTTAATATCACCAGTGAGAGCCCTAGAATGACCTTGCTGTGATGGGAGTCCTCACCTCATTCTAGGCTCCAATGAGCGCCCCCACTTCTATCACTGATTACAGTCCCCATTCTTTGCTCAGTTTCTGATTACTATCCCTACTCGTTCTTCCTCTGTTGAGAGTGCTTCATTATTCTTTGCTCTAATGAGAAATCTCTGTTAAGAGTCCTCACTTCTACTTCTGGTCCTGAAAAGAGTCTCTATTCTTAGTTCTGGCTCTGACCACTATCCCCACTAGTTGTTCTGCTTCTGATGAGAGTCCTTGATTAGAGTTCCCAGTCCTTGCTAGTAGTGTCCAGTCACTGTCCAGACTGTGATGAAACTCTCTGCTTCTTCTCTTGGGTCTAAAGAGAGTTTTTACTTTTGCCTCTGGGTCTTATGATGAGAATATTGACTCCTTCTGGGTCTTAAGAGAGTCTTTTCTCCATCTTCTGGGTCTGATGAGAGTCTCTGATTTTTCTACTAGGTCTAATGACAGTCTCTTCTCCGTCTTCTGGGTCTGATGAGAGTCTCTTCTCCATCTTATGGATCTGGTGAGAGTCTCTTCTCCATCTTCTGGGTCTGATGAGAGTCTCTTCTCCATCTTATGGATCTGGTGAGAGTCTCTTCTCCATCTTATGGATCTGGTGAGAGTCTCTTCTCCGTCTTCTGGGTCTGGTGAGAGTCTCTTCTCCATCTTATGGATCTGGTGAGAGTCTCTTCTCCATCTTCTGGGTCTGATGAGAGTCTCTTCTCCATCTTATGGATCTGGTGAGAGTCTCTTCTCCATCTTCTGGGTCTGGTGAGAGTCTCTTTTCCATCTTCTGGGTCTGGTGAGAGTCTTTTCTCCATCTTCTGGATCTGGTGAGAGTCTCTTCTCCATTTTCTGGGTCAGGTGAGAGTATCTTCTCCATCTTCTGGGTCTTGTGAGAGTCTTTGTTTCTTCTCCTGGGTCTGAGGAGAGTCTCCTCTTCATTATTTGAGTCTGATGAGTCTTTTCTTTATCTCTTGGTTCAGAAGAGAGTCTCTTCTCCATTTTCTGGGTCTAATTAGAGACTTTTCTACATGTTCTTAGGTGAGTCTTGACCCCTTCTGGGCCTGGTGAGAGTGTCTGTTTCTTTTCCTGGGTCTTATGAGAGTCTCTATTTCGTCTTCTGGGTCTGATGAGAGTCTTTTCTATCTTCTGGGTCTGATGAGAGTCTCTATTTCTTCTTCTGGGTCTGCTGAGAGTCTTTTCCATCTTCTGGGTCTGGTGAGAGTCTCTTCTCCATCTTCTGGGTCTGCTGAGAGTCTTTTCCATCTTCTGGGTCTGGTGAGAGTCTCTTCTCCATCTTCTGGGTCTGCTGAGAGTCTTTTCCATCTTCTGGGTCTGGTGAGAGTCTCTTCCCCATCTTCTGGGTCTGGTGAGAGTCTCTTCCCCATCTTCCGGGTCTGATGAGAGTCTTTATTTCTTCTTCTGGGTCTGATGAGAGTCTTTTCTCCATTTTCTGGGTCTGATGAGAGTCTTTAATTCTTCTTCTGGGTCTGATGATAGTCTCTATTACTTCTTCTGGGTCTGATAAGAGTATTTTCCATCTTCTGGGTCTGGTGAGAGTCTCTTTTCCATCTTCTGGGTCTGATGAGAGTCTTTTCTCCATCTTCTAGGTCTCAGGAGAGTCTTTTCTCCATCTTCTGGGTCTGATGAGAGTCTTTTCTCTATCTTCTAGGTCTGATGAGAGTCTCTATTTCTTCTTCTGGGTCTGATGAGAGTCTTTTCCATCTTCTAGGTCTCAGGAGAGTCTCTTCTCCATCTTCTGGGTCTGATGAGAGTCTTTATTTCTTCTTCTGGGTCTAATGAGAGTCTTTTCCATCTTCTGGGTCTGATGAGCGTCTCTATTTCTTATTTTGGGTCTCACATGAGAGTCTCTTCTCCATCTTCTGGGTCTCACATGAGAGTATTCTTTTTTCTGTTTTCTTTTGTCTCTTTATTCTGGATGACACCTTGCTCCATAGCGTTGCTGAAGGTGAAACAGAGCAGACAAGGTCATTGTGCCCCGTGCTGCCTTGGTCTACATCTGCTCCTCACCCTCCTTGTGTATCTGGGATGCCTCCTATTTGTGGCTGTGTGACAGTGCAGGCGGCGTGGGGCGGGCTGATGTGGGACAATATGGCTAATGACGTGCGGTTTTCTGTCCCCAGAGATGCAGCAGAGAAGCCATCTGTCTCCAGCACCCATACACCTGACTGCACGCGAGGTCTGCAGACTCTGCCCCCTCCCTGCCAGGCCAGGACCTGGCTCCCAGCGCCTCCTGTCTCCTGTATAATCCCATTATCAGCCTCCATACATACTGGCAGATAGCTCCACCGCCACACAATATACTGGAATCTGTACAGGAACGGGAAATTCTTCCCAGATCTGAAAAACAATTGTCCTGAACCTCTGCATGTTATGGGGGCACTGTGACGATATAATGGGGGCACTGTGAGGAGGTTATGGGGGCACTGTGACGATATAATGGGGGCATTGTGACGATATAATGGGGGCACTGTGAGGAGGTTATGGGGGCACTGTGAGGATGTTAGGGGGGCACTGTAAGGATGTTATGGGGGCACTGTGAGGATGTTAGGGGGGCACTGTAAGGATGCTATGGGGGCACTGTGAGGCTGTTATGGGGGCACTGTGAGGCTGGTATAGGGGCACTGTAAGGATGTTATGGGGGCACTGTGAGGCTGTTATGGGGGCACTGTGAGGCTGGTATAGGGCCACTGTAAGGATGTTATGGAGGCACTCTGAGGATGTTATGAGGGCACTGTGAGGCTGTTATGGGGGCACTGTAAGGATGTTATGGGGGCACTGTGAGGCTGTTATGGGAGCACTGTGAGGCTGTTATGAGGGCACTGTGAGGATGTTATGAGGGCACTGTGAGGCTGTTATGGGGGCACTGTGAGGCTGTTATGGGGGCACTGTGAGGATGTTATGAGGGCACTGTGAGGCTGTTATGGGGGCACTGTGAGGCTGTTATAGGGGCACTGTAAAGCTGTTATGGAGGCACTGTGAGGCTGTTATGGGGGCACTGTGAGGCTGTTATAGGGGCACTGTAAAGCTGTTATGGAGGCACTCTGAGGATGTTATGAGGGCACTGTGAGGCTGTTATGGGGGCACTGTGAGGCTGTTATGGGGGCACTGTGAGGCTGGTATAGGGGCACTGTGAGGCTGTTATAGGGGCACTGTAAGGATGTTATGAAGGCACTCTGAGGATGTTATGGAGAGCATGTTATGGGGCACTGTGAGGCTGTTATGAGGGCACTGTGAGGATGTTATGGGGAGACTGTGAGGATGTTATGGGGGGACTGTAAGGCTGTAAAGGTTGGCACTGTGAGGCCGCTATGGAGGTACTGTGAAGATGTTATGAGGGCACTGTGAGGCTGATGTGGGAGCACTGTGAGGCCACTATGGAGGCACTGTGAGGCTTATATAGGGGCACTGTGAGGTCGCTATGGAGGTACTGTGAAGATGTTATGAGGGCACTGTGAGGCTGATGTGGGAGCACTGTGAGGCCACTATGGAGGCACTGTGAGGCTATTATGGGGATGCTGTTATGGGAGCACTGTGAGGCCGCTATGGGGCACTGTGAGGCCGCTATGGGGCACTGTGAAGTCGCTATGGCAGTACTGTAAGGCTGCTATGGGGGTAGTGTGAGTCTAGTAAAGTAAGGGAGCACTGTAATTGTCATTGTTCTTTCTGAAGTATAGTAACTGGACCTGTTATTAGGACCACCATCAGGGCAGTATTGCAGGTAGTGCTGAGTGGGCCCAGGTCAGGTATCACACAGAGGGGCCCGGTGCTGGCAGTACAGGGTATTACTTGGTGAGAAGGACAGACTCTTGCAGACCCCTTCTTCTCACTAAGCTGCACCCGGGGGAGCTGCCTGAAGGTCCCGCCCACTCAGTGACCTCACATACTCCTCCCTGCTTTCTCCTGCAGTCAGTGCAGAGGGGGAGGGGCTGTGAACAAGGTGCAGGCTGAGAGGAGGAAGAGGGAGGACCTGCAGGTGGGTTCTTCATGAAAAGTATTTGTTGGTTTCCTATCATCCTCATTCTTCTTTACTGGTGATATTCTGCCCTCTCCCTATTTTTCATACTGCTTTATTCCGGCCGTCTCATAGTGAGGGAGTTTTAGTGTTTTTATGGGATGGGATTGTGTATATATATTGTGTATATATGTATATATAGTTACAACCTATTAGATATAACAGTGTTGTTAACCGTTTAGTTGCTGTACGATTGATCGGCCATCATGTAATGCTCTTCCTGCTGTAGTGTTTCCAGCAGCCACAGAGATCAATCCGGTAATATACGATGGTTAAATATTCATGGGGCATTAGCGCTGTGGTCTCCGGCCGTTGCCAGCACACATTGCTTCACACCGACCGCACCGCGACCAACAACAGTAATTATATCACCAACATCTTATCTTGTCAGGATGGACGTGTGGTGCTGCGACCGGTCACCTGCTGTGGTGGTTGGTCGGTGGAGTATAGATAGTTAGGATGTAGCCGCAACGCCAGTGCTGGTTCAGCACACAGGTATGGTGGTATACCTGCTTCTAGTGTCTATATTGATTCCCAGTGGTCGGTGACCTGCCGGGCTGTGATGGGTCCCTTGGGTCTTTTGTGCCCATGTTTCGAACTTTGTCGCTATAAACCACCTTCCGCCCTGCAGTGTCGGGGTACCCGTCCTACAAGGGTGACAGCGTGTCCCGCTGTCACCTGTGCTGCGAGAGTACGTAGACCTCGGCTATGGCTGCTTTGTTCTATCCGGGTCAGTTCCTCTGTCTAGGATACCGCCCTGCACCTTTAAGAGATGATCACAGCGTGGGTTGGGTTGTTCTCTGACTTGTCTTCCTTAAGTGTTTAGCACTGCGTCTTGTCTGCAAGTGTAGCTTTAGTGAAGAAAGTCTCTTTGTTCTTCATACGTGTCCACTAACACAGATGGTCTGTCTCGGACAGGAAACCTGGCAGAGTCAGGCTCCTGGCTAAATTCAGCAGGGATGCCTGACCTGTGTGTGTCCTACTCCACTGAGAATCAGAGAAGAACTGATTAAGTGACGCTACACTTCCTTTAAATGGTGGAGAATAGAATGTGCAGAAAAAAAAGAGAGTAGAGATAGGTAGGGAGAAAAGAGTCTTTCTTATTGGTGCGCAGAATCACAAAACATAACAGAAACCCTTAAATGACTACAGCTGTGCAACAT
Source organism: Dendropsophus ebraccatus (assembly GCF_027789765.1). Lineage (NCBI taxonomy): Eukaryota > Metazoa > Chordata > Amphibia > Anura > Hylidae > Dendropsophus > Dendropsophus ebraccatus. The sequence continues at coordinate 91,125,249 of NC_091463.1, forward strand.
ATACAAAGTAATACATAGTGACATCTTGTGGTAAAACCTGAGAATACAGCGTCATTACCACTTTACTCTACGGTACAGGGCTTTTACGACAGGTGTCCATACTAAAAACACCCGTGGTGGGACATCCCATTGTGTATATAGGGGTAGTGCCCACTCAGCCAGTCACTGGGACCCAGGCACCATGTGTGTATATAGGAGTAGTACCCACTCAGCCAGTCAATGGGACCCGTGAAACGTGTGTGTGTGTGTGTAGGGAGAGTGCCCATTTAGCCAGTCACTGGGACCCCAGCACTATGTGTGTACATAGGGGCCCCATTACATTTCTAGCGATGGATAACAGGTGTCAACCTCTAACTCTCCTAGACCCCCAAACTTTTATCTAATTGTTGTTAAATTGTTTTCAACATGGCGGAAAACATAAAAACGTCTATTCACATTCCTCGCTTCGGACGTTCTCGTGGAGTCAGTCCGGAGGATAGCACTTGCTGTGTTTGGGGTCTCTTTGTGGTATTGCCAGGTCAGCCAATCAGAGGCAGTGACAGGACGTATCTGCTGCAGCCGCTGATTGGTTGAGAGAGCAACGCTACACATGCCCCACAAACACCGGGACTGTGAGAGCAGCAGGAACAGGAAAGGTGAGTATGTTTTTTTTTTTCTTTCTAATCAGAATACTCTTTTAAATGTTAATCTTTAACACCCCCCCCCCCCCTAGTCCCCCAGTGATAATAGGTGTTAACCTTTAACCCTCCCTAGATTTCCAGACATGGTGGAAACTTTTAACACTCCTTAGACCTCTAGAGATACTTGATGTTAACAACAGCATCTAACTGACTTCTTTTGTTCTGGGAGAAATAAGCCACAGTCAGAGCTGTAAGCCATGCTGAATGTTCCTCTTTATGGAAAGGAAGGGGATGACTGATGGTTGATGACCGCTCGACTGTCAGATATTTAATCTCTAATTTCCCTCGACCTCCAGGCATATTAACTTTTAATCTCTAATCCCCCTAGACTCCCAGGGATATCAAGTGTCAACTTCTAATCCCCCCTAGATCTCCAGGGATATTAGATATTCCCTCACACTGGTATTGATGTCTCTGCTGTTTCTCTGCACTGGGATGGAATTCCCTCTTAATAATACTAATAATCATTGATTAGGCCAGAGATGGGGAACCTCTGGCCCTCCAGCTGTTGCAAAACTACAATCAGGGCCGTTTCTAGGTAATTTGGACTACAGGGCGAATCTTGCTAAAAGCGCCCCCCCCCCCCCCAAAAAAAAAAAAGGAAGTCCGTGACTTACAGGTGACGTCTTCTTGGATCTGAGGCGTCACTTCTCTTTTCCTCTCCTTCTGGCCCAGACCTCCATGATGATTTCTTTCAGCTACAATTCGTCTCTTCTGAACCTGCCAGACATACATCTCAGGCTCCACACTTTTACAACAACTTCCACTTTTTGTGTCATGTGCAGTGAAGTCAGTAGGTATGTGGGTTGCCCCCTGTATATAGGATCCCCTGCTGTGCTCCCATATAGTAATAATTCCCCCTGTGCTTCCCCCCATAGTAATAATCCCCCCTGCGCTCCCCCCATAGTAATAATCCCCCTATGCTCTATCCCCATAGTAATAATCCCCCCTGTGCTCTATCCCCATAGTAATAATCCCCCCTGTGCTTCCCCCTATAGTTATAATCCCCCCCTGTGCCCCCCTATAGAAATAATCCCCTCTTTGCCCCCCAATAGTAATAATCCCCCAGTACTCCCCCCATAGTAATAATCCCCCTGTGCTCCCCCTTATAGTAATAATCCCCCCAGTGGTCCCCCTTATAGTAATAATCCCCCCTGTGCTCCTCCTCCCCATAGTACTAATCCCCCTATGCAGTACAGATAGTAATAGCCCCATACAGGATAGCCTTCCCCCGTGTAGCCCCCATGGTATAGACCCACTGTGTAGCCCCCCACAGTAATGCCCTCCCCTCGTGTAGACCCCATAGTATAGCCCTCCCCCTGAGTAGCCCCCCATAGTATAGTTCTCCCCCTGAGTAGCCCCCCATAGTATAGCTCTCCCCCCGAGTAGCCCCCCATCCAAATAGCCCCCCATAGTATAGCCCTCCCCCCATGTAGCCTCCCCCCCCCCCCGTGTAGCCTTCCATACTATTGGCCCCATTGTTGCCCCCACATTCTAGCAGTTATGAGAAGAAAAAAAAATACACTCACCTCTCCTGGATCCTGCGGCAGCGTCTCCCTCTGTCTGGCAGCTGATCTTGTAAGTACAGTGAGCTTCCGGCACAGGCAGACTGCCACACACCTGCCCGGAAGCTCACTGCTGTAGCCCCGCAGCGCCCGGACTTCTCTCCTCGGCGGCGGTCATGTGATCACGTCACATGTCCACTGCCAAACAGAAGAGAGAAGTCCGGGCGCTGCGGGGCTACAGCAGTGAGCTTCCGGGCAGGTGTGTGGCAGTCTACCTGTGCCGGAAGCTCACTGTACCTGATCCGGCTGCCTGGAGGGACCGGCCCGGGGGGCGCACACCTGGCAGGGTGGCGGCGATCTGGGCAGCTGATGGGACGGGCGGCCAGCGCCCCCTAGCTGTCGGCGCCCCGTGCGGTTGCCCGGCCCTCCCGCCACTAGAAACGGCCCTGACTACAATTCCCATCATGCCTGGACAGCCAAAGCTTTGATTTGGCTGTCCAGGCATGATGGTAATTGTAGTTTTGCAACAGCTGGAGGGCCAGAGGTTCCCCATCCCTGGATTAGGCAATACTCCTCCTCTAGCCGTCCCTGCTTGGCTTTCAGCACTGATTCCTGTATATCAGTCAGTAAGGTTGGGGGAGGGAGGGGATGTGCATGCTTCAGCTCAGCCAAACTTCAGCTTAGAAGGAATACATGATTTTATAACTTTGCAGATAGATATAATTTATGTTATCCGCTATCTACCCATCAGCTCTGACACCATAGAGGGCTGAAAGATCTTCCAGTAAACATCTCAAGTCTTCCTGTACTTATCAGCTGCTGTATGTCCTGCAGAAAGTGGTGTATTCTCTTCAGTCTGACACAGTGCTCTCTGCTGCCACCTCTGTCCATGTCAGGAACGGTCCAGAGCAGGAGAGATTTTTCTATGGGGATTTGCTGCTGCTCTGGACAGTTCCTGACATGGACAGAGGTGGCAGCAGAGACCACTGTGTCAGACCGGAGAGAATACACCACTTCCTGCAGGACATACAGCAGCTAATAAGTACAGGAAGACTGGAGATTTTTTAATAAAAGTAAATATCAAATCTCTGGCACTTTCTGGCGCTAGGTGATTTGAAAGAAAAAAAATTTTGGGTGAAGAACCCCTTTAAGCAGTTGTCTCTGCACAGCTTGCATCCCGTTGGAGAATGATTTAGTCGCTGACTATTACACATGCTAATGCTGCGTTTACACGAAACGATAATTGGCCCGATCGTACGATTAACGATGTCGGAGTAACGATTTTTTTTCATAACGATCAGCGTTTAGACGGTACGATATATCGTACGGAAAATTCGTTTTGCAATCGTTTTGCGATCGCTTAAGCCTATCTCACACATTGGTTAAATCGTCGAACGACTGATCACACGGAACGATCAATGACGATTTGAGAACATGTTCAAAGATCAAAATGAACGATTTATTGCTCGTCGTTTGATCGTTCGCTGCGTTTACACGTATGATTATCGTTCGAATTCGATCGTTATCGTGCAAATTCGCACGATAATCGTTACGTGTAAACGCAGCATTAGTATAAGGACCGCAAGGCACAGGTATTTCCAATATGGCGATGCCTCGACCAGGGAGATACGGCTCGGCTGCAGGAAGCGCGTCAGGACAGGTCAGATTTAACACAAGTCATTTCACACATGAGTCATGTCCTGACAATAAGGAACCATCCGACTATGAGGACACTACATGAGGATCAGCCAGTGCAAAGGGCAGATGCCATAGCAACCTTATATATATATATATATATATATACGCAGATGTAGCAGAGACGAGTTTGTAATCTGCCACAAATCATTCGTCAGTTGCCTCATCTGTCCAGGTAAACACATCAAGGGACAGTCCCTGGTATCGGAGACCTGTGGCTGACTATGACGCTCAACGTAAAGGACAGGACTGGAGATGTAGCAGTGCTGAGATTGACTTGACATAGCTCATATTCATATATGTTTGTCATTGTGCTTTCCCAATAATATGCTGTCCGTAGTTTTACATGGGACTGCATATAGTAATAAAAAGATCACAATGTTCCGTATACAGATGTAGCAGATGATATAAGTTGCGCTGCTATCCTGTTACATAGGACTGCAGGTAATTGTGTGTAACTGAGAGACACATCTTGGTGTAGCAGAGCTGAGCCTGACACATGGTAATATCACAATATGTGGATTTACATAGGACTGCAGGTAACCCTACTATATTATACTGGTACAGGTGTATCAGAGCAAAAAATTATATGTAGCTCAACGTAATGTTATCACAATTTTGGGGGAGATTTATCAAACATGGTGTAAAGTGAAACTGGCTCAGTCGCCCCTAGCAACCAATCAGATTCCACCTTTCATTTTCCAAAGAGTCTGTGAGGAATGAAAGGTGGAATCTGATTGGTTGCTAAGGGCAACTGGGACAGTTTCACTTTACACCTATATAATGTCTCATCTGTGGTTGTGCTCAGAACCGCATCAGCGACGTGTGCAAGTGTAAATGTAGCAGAGCTGAGAGCTTCTATTGACATCCTTGTATATGATTCTTTATAGGGCTACGGCTTTTATATTAGATTAGAAATCTACAGAAATGCACATAAAAGGCAGCATTATAAATGCAGATGTAGCAGAGCTGAGTTTGAAAATTTGCAGAATTCATGATATTTCAGTGCAGTCTTGGGTATTAAAACGTGAAAGAAACGTTCGATTTGACGAGGTAGCAGAGCTGAGTTTGTTATTTAGTAGAAATGTTTGTAAAACAATATCTCACCTGTTGTTTTACATAGATGTTTTTAGTATATAAAGGCCCTATTACACGGAAGGATAATAAGGTAATATCACAATAGGTTAAAGGGGTAGTTCAGCAAAAAAAAACTTTTAAATGAACAGGTGTCAGAAAATGCCAGAGATAGGACTTTACTTTTTACTTCTATAAAAAAAAAAAACTCCAGTCTTCCAGTACTTATCAGTTGCTGTATGTTCTGCAGGAAGTGGTGTTTTCTTTCCAGTCTGGAGAGCAGGAGAGGTTTTCTATGGGGATTTGCTGCTGCTCTGGACAGTTCCTGACATGGACAGAGGTGGCAGCAGAGAGCACTGTGTCAGACTGGAAAAAATACACCACTTCCTGCAGGACATACAGCAGCTGATAAGTACTGGAAGACTGGAGATTTTTTTTTTTTTATAGAAGTAAATTACAAATCTCTGGCACTTGTGGATTTAAAGGATTTTTTTTTTTTTTTTTTGCTGAACTACCCCTGTAATGGTGGATTTACATTGACATCATCCTAACTCTACAAAGAGATAGATATTGATGTAGCAGAGCTGAATTTATTATGTAGCCCAAACCATTCAGTTAATATAATATATCATCTGTGGGGGTGTTTTCTCGGAACTGCAAGTAAACACACCAGTAAGTATAATAAAACCCATGTGCAATTACAGATGTAGCAGAGCTGAGTTTGTAACCTCCAGAACTCACGCTGATCATCTCATGACGCCTTGCCTGCCGCTTTATGTAGTTGCACAGCAAATCGTACCACATTATAAGAATCCACACAAAACAGCATACATACAGATGTAGCAGAGCCGAGTATGGCTATAATGCTTACATGGGACTGCAGGTTATCACACAAAAGGGCAGTCCCAGGTACTGAGAATACATCAATGACAGTAAGGGTTCAATTACGCAAAGTGATTTTTTTAACGATTAACCATAAACGATCTCAAACGGCCGCTATGGCGAACGACCTGATAGTCGTCACTATTGCGTTCGTGGCTACTGCGAGCGAACAAACGACGTCTTATTACATGCGAACGATTTGCAAATGATCAACGATAAAAATAGGTCCAAATTCTATCAAACGGCCAACGATTTCTCGTTAGTCGTTTAATCGTTGTCCGCTATTACACTAAACGGTTATCGTTCAAATCCGAACGATCTAACGATTTTTTGAACGATAATCGTCCCGTGTAATACCGCCCTAAGAAAGTAACAAATAGCCCCAGCGTCAAAAAGATAGAAAACAATATTACACATGCAGTGGTAGCAGAGATGAGTTTGTTATTAAGCAGAAATGATGGATTACGTAGGACTGCATATTTCTTATATATCGATGAGGCAGAGCTAAGCCAGATATTTGATATAGTGAATGGTAAAATTACAGTATGGTATTATTGGATTTACATGGGACTGCAAGTAGAATTATTGCAAAATCCTGACTTAGACTATGAGCATTTTATATACTGATGTAGCAGAGCTGGGTGTGTTATGTAGCCAGACTGATTGCGCTATCACACCGTATCATCAGGTGGTTTGCATAGTATCGCAGGTAATCACAGAAGTGACATATTAAAAAAATGTAGCAGAGTCGAGTTTGTAATTTACAAAATTCGGAAATAACGTCACATTGCTACGTATTATCCTACTACATTATCTAACCTCACAGCTTCCCCGCTATGTCCCACACAAGCTCAGCTCTGCTTCATCTGTGCTTACATTGTCTGTATAAGTATAAAACCAGTGCCGCACTATGTATCCTAGAGCAGTGGTCCCCAATCTGTGGCCCTTCAGCTGTTGCAGAACTACAACTCCCATCATGCTCTGATCTGCATTGTATTCATACCTGTAATAATAATTAGTACAGTCAGCTCCCCCTTGTGGCAGCTACAGGTAAACACAATTTTACAAATAAGCCTTGTTTCTCTATGTTCAGAATATGTAGCTGACTGCGTAGTTACAGACTTGCCACTCAGGAATCAGGGAAAGTTGGATGGAAGATTTACTCAATCTTGAGAATGTGGTGACATATCACTACATGACTAGGCACATTTGTCCATCAGGAATATGGAACAGATAGATGACAACCCCCTAGGAGTTATTATGACGCCATACCGGTCATCACCCAGCTTTCCCAGAATCCTGAATGAGAGATTTGCTTAATCATGAGAGTCCAACAACAAATCGCTACATACCCAGACATATAATTGCAATGGGATTACAACCCCCTAAGAGCTGTGGTAGCTTCTGCACTGGTCATCATCCAGCTTTACCACAATCCTGAATGGCATATTTGCTTAATGATCAGATCAGGCAACATATCACTATATAACTAGGAACCCTGCCTTCCAAGCATATGCAAAAGTGGGTGACAACTGCCTAGAAGCTGAAATAGCAGCTTCACAGGTCATCACCCAGCTTTCCCAGAATCCTGAATGTCAGATTTGCTTAATCTTGTGAACCGGACTGCATATGAATACATAACTAGGAAGATCTGCCATTCAGTAATATTGCAACTTTAAATGACAAGTGGCAGCCACACTGGTCATTACCCAGCTTTCCCACAATCCTGAATGGCAGAGAGACAACATGCCACTACTTAACTATGTGGATGCATCTATCAGGAATATGAAAAATATGGGTGACAACCCCCTAGGAGTAGTTATGGTGCCATACCAGTCATCACCCAGCTTTCTCAGAATCCTGAATGGCAGAGAGACAACATACCACTTCTTAACTACATAGAATAACTGCAGGAATATGGCAAAGATGGGTGACAACCTCCTAGGAGGTGCAGAAGCAACCGCACTGATTATTACCCAACTTTCCAGGAATCCTGAATGCCATATTTGTTTAAACCCTGAGAACAAGGTAGCATATCATAAGTAGATTTGCACGTCATAAGTAGGATTTGTTATGGCGGTCATACTGGTCAGCACCCAGCTTTCCCAGAATCCTGAATGCCAGATTTGCTTATTCTTCAGAATCAGACAACACATCTTTTCATAACAAGGAAGATTTGTCCTTCAGGAATGCGGCAAAGATGGGTGACAACCTCCCTGCATAATGGTGATCACCCAGCTTTCCCACAATCCGTAACGGCAGATTTGTTTAATCTTTAGAACTGGACTGCGTATAACTACATAACTAGGCAGATTTGCCCTTCAGGAATACGGAAAAGATGGGTGACAACCCTTCTTAGGATCCGTCGTAATGGTTGCAATGATCATCATGCAACTTTCCCAGAATCCTGAAAGGCAGATTGGCTTCACCCTCATAACCAGAACAAATAACACCGCATAACAAGGCACTTTTTTTCGCCTTTCAGGAAGACGACAAAGAAACAGACTAAAGACCGGACGGATGAGGACGATTCAAGGACTACAACTCCCATGGTGGACAGAGAGAGAGAGCTGCATGGAGAGTCCAGGTGATAGCGATCAGGTGTGGAGGAGAAAGTGCAAGGTGAAAGGAGGGGAGGGGGGTGGTAAGACATGCAGGAGGGAGGGAGAAGAAGACTGGAGGTAAACAGGAGCAGGAGGGATGGGCAGGGGGGTGTCTGGGAGCTATAGAGGGGGGCACACCAATGCACAGGGGGGCAGAGGGGATCAGGGGGGGGCAGCACTGGGCATCAGGTGGCAGCACAGGAGCTGATCTCTGCTGGAGAAGACGAGAGGGCGAGAGAAGAGGGGAGGAGAGATGGAAGAACGTCATGGCCAGAGGGAGGAGAGACAGACAAGACACACACACACACACACTCACACATACACAGAGACACTGCAGTGACATAGCAGAGGGAGACTCCCAGACACTGCAGGGGAACCACAGGAGCTGACAATCCACCCTGCAAGGTGAGTGCACTGCATAGACTTTATACATAGATACACTTTATATCCAGCTCAGGAAGTGCACAGCTGTCTATGGGGGGGGGGTCCTAAACTTGGGGAGGGGGAGTGCTGCTGATCAATAGTGATAATAGCTGTCAGTCCTAGAGGTAGAGCTGGCCATGGCTGCCCCTGGGGACCTCGCTAGCTGACAGCTCCAATGCATTAGGCTCTGCTATTCCGATTCTAAAACAGTTGTTGCAAACCTACAACTCCCATCATGCCCTGACAGCCTTCGGCTGTCAGGGCATGATGGAAGTTGTAGTTTTGCAACAGGTTGGACCAGTGCAACGACTTACGACTTTCTGTTATTCACATGGATGCAACTCGCCTAACTCTGCTATTCCTCCTTGTTATAGTGTAATGACCCACACCACATTGTGATCTATTGCCACCATTCCAGCACTGAGTCACGGTAATAAATCACTACATCCTCCTGTCCTCTCGCTCTGCTATTCCTCCGAACTATGACCTTCTTTCTTCCTGCAAACAATCCCAATTATAAATCACTACAACCTTTCTTCAACTCAGCTACAACTCCTCTCTACTATTCCGCAGTGTCACTACTCCCAGTCCACCCTGCGGCACTGCGATGACCAGGAGGACACTGACTGCCATTCACTACATCCTTCTACGCTCTGCTATTCCGTACTATTGGTAAACCCAGCGCTGTGCGGAACCATAATATAATACGCTACCCTAGTACCCACTTCATGTTATAAATCCTCTAACTCAGCTACACTCTGCTATTCCTTCGTACTACACCCTTATAGCCGCCTAGGTTGCTTCCTTCTATGAACACAATCTAATGGCCACGTCTTCCTCTCATCGATCGCCAGTAAGTTAATAAAAGCCTCGTAACCGCTCTATGACATGTCCTTGCTATGTTTCTATACAGATGTAGCAGAGCCGAGTCGGTCATTAACTGTCTGTTATGCAAATGGTACCGTAGTTGGTTTACCTGCAGTTCCAAGGAAAACCACAGATCCTATCGCAATGTGTTGTGGCCGATGATGAACTCGGCTCTGCTACATCCTCTTATGTAGACAGACCATTACGTCATACTACATGTCAGACTTGTACCCATCATGCTCCGTATTCCTCCTGATCCCCATCATACATAGACTATAGGGGCCCCCCGTATTCAGCCTCCCCTGCTGTTGTGTCCCCCTGTAACCTCCACACACATCTCAATGTCAGAGTAGAGCTCTGCTATTCCGCGGGGTGCACTCTGCGTAGGTTTCTGAATGAATAAACCTGCAGCATTGTCTTATTAACCTGCATTAACCCCTCGCACCCCTGCGGTGCTATTAACACTCACATGTCTGCTATTCCTGCACCCGTCTCCTCTCCTCGGTCATTATATACCGCCTATGGCCATCATTAATATGTCTATAAAATCTTCACACTCTGCTGATCCCTCCCGCGTTATGATCTCTGCTACCCTGTGGCCGTCTGGTCTCCGTACGTCTCTCCAGTCATTTCTCCTTTGCTGACATCAGCCCAGTCTATCGCAGCTTTTCCTTTCCATATAATAATACCATATAGTACACGCCTAATAGGGCCACATAGCACTGAAAAATAATGTCACTCTGTAGATCTTTGCTATGTGGTGCTCAACCAACAACACTACACGGTACCCTATAGGTTTATATATAATTCGGATATGTGGCGCATACAGTATAGCGGTATACAGTAAACACGTACCACTATTGTAATAATATTGCTATATGGTGATTAAATCTTATCACTATACAGTGTCAATATAATACTGCCATGTAATGCATACAAAATAGTGTTAGACAGTCAACAAATAACATCGCTGTAAAGTGTTCAAGTAGTATCCGTATACAGTAAACACATACCACTATTATAATAATATTGCTATATAGTGATTAAATCGTATCATCATACAGTGCCCATATAATACTGCCACGTAGTTCACACATAATATTGACATGCAGTGATTACATATAATTACTATGTAGTGTTCAAATATTTGCTCAATAATATCTCTATACAGGTCCCGTATAAACCTGCCACATAGTGTATGTAGTTCTCAAATAATAATGCAATAATACTCCCTATGTGATATCACCATACAGTGGTCGTATGATGCTGCCATGTAGTTCTTACATAATAGTGCCATACAGGGAACATGGTGTGTAGTGCTCAAATATTTCTACTGTATAGTTTCCTACGTTGCCTATATAATACTGCCATATACAATAACACTGCTATGTAGCCCTCAAGTAACGTTATATGGTTCCCTATATAGCATCATCGTACTGTGACCATATGATATTGCCCTATAGTGCACACACAATAGTGGTATAACATAGCACTATATAACAGGGCTGACATCAGGATTAGGTCAGTTGCCCTGTGTGGCCCCATACATACAGTTATTGATAGTTATACTTTAATTGTTTCATCTATCGGCAAAATGGAGTCACCATTGTGCTATGGCACTGCCAGGCGGTATAGTATTGGTGTGAGAATGAGAAGGTGTCTCATATCGGGTCAGGGAGTGGCGTCATCTACTGTCCATATAGCATACTACACCCCAGATCTGGATGGCCTGGCGCTTGTTTCCATCCCCTTATAGGATAATGGCGTCTATATGGCGGGGAGGTGTAGCTTCACCTGCGGGGGCCCCGCCGCAATCAGGACCTAACAATATCGCTCTATAGTATCCTGTCTTCACAGACTACTTAACCTCCACAACCTCTCTCGAGGACCCTCCAGTCACATATCCATCATTTCAAGTGGGCACGTGCCGCCCGCCATCGCCATCCTATCCTATGTGTGTAGATGAAATAACCGCGTCTCCCAACCCCCCATGGTATCTCCAGATCTCCCCATCATCCAGCGCCGTGTGACAATCTCCGCACTTCCTGCCTTGCAGCCCTCTCTGCTATTCCTGCGCAGTGTTTGTTGTGCGCCATCTAATTATCACTTGTGAGGAACATCTGTATATCCATATAAACAATGGTAATGGAGGAGGAGGGGGGTGGGGGGTGCGGCGTGCATACTCCTGCAGACGTGCATGGACACACCGGTCCCCGCCACGCGTGTAGCTCTCGCCTCTGTAAGCAAAGGACAGCCTGATTATATAGTTGTGTATGACGAAGCCGTATACAGCCTCTGACGTGGGGGTAGACATCAGAAGTCGAGGCCGTGTCACGTGGCTCCGGCTTTCTGCGCGTTTCTAGAGGAATTCTTTTGCTTTTTTTATGGTTATGGTGATGAATTGTTTTACGGCCCTGTTTACGGTACAAAGGGCTTTGGGAGTTGTTGACCCAGCTTTCCCAGGATCCCGAAAAGCAGACCTGACAAGGCGTTATTGTGTATGCAGTAGTCCCATGACAACCTGTGTTGAAGCTGTAATGGCGGCCATATTGGTTGTCAAGGACTTAAGGAAGTGTCACATTAAGGCTATGCAGACTTGTCATGAACTGCTTCAGGGTTCCTCAACCTGTTGGCCTCCAGCTGGTGCAAAACTACAACTCCCATCATGCCCAGACATGATGGGAGTAGTAGTTTTGCCCTAGGTCAGGGCCTCATTCATCAAACCTTGTTTCGTTGCCCCTAGCAACCAATCACAGCACAGCTTTCACTTTTCTAGAAACAGGCTAAATTGGTTGCTAGGGGCAACAAGACCCCAGTATGACATTCACTTAGCCGACAGCTATCTCTCCCGACTCCTGTCACACAGGGTGATTATCTGTCCAATCAGGCAGAATCTGCAAATATTGCCCCATGTAATAAAGACAACGATCAGCCAAGAAGCCGATCCTTAGCTGATCGTTGTCTTTCACCAAGTTTAATAAAAATCATTGGCCACTGACCGCGTAAGGTTCCATGTGATAGGAGGTGCACGGTCGGCGGCTGCTGAAAGTGTATAGAAAATTATAAAGCTATACTCACCTCTCTAGGCTCCTTGGTGCCCTTTTGTCTTCTCCCCGCAGTCACCTTTGAAGTGACAGGCCGCTCACTGTCTCAGATCATCCACTGATTGGCTGAACTGCCTATCACTTCAGAGACATGTCAGAAGTGTCAGCAGTGGCTGCAGGGAACACAGGAAAAAGCCGTAAAGACACTGGGGAGCCTGGAGAGGTGAGTATCGCTTAATTATTTTCTATATACACAGCAAGGGCTGCATGGACATCACTAATAATGTCCATGCAGCTGCACAATTGTCGAGTCGTGTAATAGGCTTGGTAAGCAGGCACCGATTTAGCAGATCATGTTAGGTAATACAGCCCTTATACACAGTCATGCTTCTGAATTTAGATACGGAAAAAAGTCACTGCCAGGTGGTAGCTTACCTCAAGGAGTACAAAAGGATCGGGCATGTTAAGATCCCCCGACTGTTTTCTCCCCTGACATCTATCATCAGGGGGTAGGGTCAGGTTTTTTTTTTTCTTTTTCTTTGTTATTTTACCTATGTTTTATGTGAATTAAGTCTTTCGCTTTCTAACGTAACCCCGGCCTAAACCAAGCAGTTACGTTTATGGCAGGTATAATGACGGCAGTAAAAGTAAGTGTCAGCTGTCAGGAGCTTTCCCATTGAATTCAATTTAGACTGATGTAAAATTGATGGTTTATGTGCGAAATGGACGTTTAACGCTTTATAGGAGACTCCAATAAAATAATACGGGATGATTGAACCTGACCTGCCGAAAAAGGTCAGCTTCAGACGACTTTATTATGTACGGCTTCAAGGGTACGTCCACACAGTGGAAAACTGTGCCGAGAATCTCGCTGCAAATCCAATCCCCACATGTTGACGTTCGCCAGGGGTCTTTGATGGCGTCAGTCATTTTAAGGGCAACAAAATCGCCGCTTGAATCTTGTCATTGCGGTTTGGGCCAAATATGGTTCCCATATAGGTGCCCGGCCATTATATAGGACAGAGGTCAGGGGGAGGTAATACCCTCGCGGGGCACTGGTGTTGTCCCAACTCGGCGCAGGACCCGTCCCATAATAACACACAGACAGACATGTAATCATATAATCACAGCTTATACAGAACAGCCGGGGGCGGACGGGCAACCATGCCAACATAGTTTCTTGATAGGAAGTTTCCATGAATAAAAAAAAACCACACAAGCTCCTGCTTCCGCACGCGGGGGGAACATTGTTTGTGCTCATCACATTCATATTTTATGAGGTTCTTCCCCGTATTAAAGACTGCATGGGTGTCACTTATCCATAGCATCATAGTGTTATCCCTGTCCATCCACCGTGCTTTATACTGCAGCTCTGCTTGAAATAGATGGATAGATAGTAGTGTCCATACGCCACCATATTATGTATCCGCGCAGGAATGTTGGATACTCGGACGTCCGTCCTCCTTAAGATGGAAAGCAAAGGTTTCTTGAGGTCTGTAGCATTCCTTCCAGTGCCCAGTGAATGCGCTCGTTCTTTCTAGGCCTGGTCACATGTCCGTTGCCCGTGAAGACGTTACAGTGTCTTGCATGGCTGCTCTGTGATGAATACCTGATCTCTGGCCATATAAACCTCCCATTCGCAGTACCCGCTGCCCAGGCCACAATGCCTCCTCTCTATGGTTACTTTTTGGGTAAACAGAAGTAAAGGTCAGGAGGATTTTGTGAACTGTGAAAAGAACTTGTGAAGGACTATGAAGAATTTTAGGTGGAGAAGCGCTTAACCCATGAGTAGCCAGATATATCGGTATAACTATAGCTGCCTATGCTGTCCTATTTTAGTGGAGTCCCCCTTTAAGTCCAGGACACCCCTTGGTGCAGTCGTGTCACTGCAGTAATAGTCGTCACGGGTCACTTAACAGGATACTGGGTTTCCCTGCAGCTGTCGCCGGCTCTGCTCTACATACATTACACTCATACAAAGAAGGATTTATTTTTTGCTAAATATAAGTGACCTGCATAGTAACCTTTACATATGGAAAGAATGAAGAAAAACATCAGAGATGCCCTTAAAAAGGAGATTCCTGAGACACGAAAGCAGCATTTTTGGTCCGGTTCCCACACCAGAAGGTGTAGTGCAGAGTAGTTGCCATTTGAATTGACTGTTTTTTTTTTTTATTTTATTTCAAAATTGGCGAAAAACATTTCCTTCCACAAAAAAAAAAAAACAGCGCCACTCTTGTCCTCAGTTTGGGTGTGTTAGTGCAGATCAGTTCCATTGAAGTGAATGGAGATGAGTTGTAATATCACGTACAGCCTAAGGACAGATGTGGCGCTGTTTTTTTGGAAGAAAGTTTTTTTTTTTTTTTTTTTCTTTAATCTTTTCTTTTGAAGGGGTACTCCAGCTTCGGTTCCCGGCCGCTTCCTGGTGTCTGACACAGGCCCAAGACGATACGTCTCCCGCATCCTTTACTGAGTGGCTGAGCGGACCTGAGATGTCACGTCTCGGGCCCGCGTCAGACACCAGGAAGCGGACGGGAACCTGAGCACCGCGATGCGGGACCCGCCGCTGGAACCGGGGAGGTGAGTGGACATCTTTTCCCTCAGCCACCTTCTGCCTGGTCCCAGCGAAAAAGTGCCCCCCCCCCTTGCTGGAGTATCCCTTTAAGCCTAACATCTAAAATTCCTGAATAGATATGTGCGAATCTCGAGCACACTTGGGTCTGTCTGAACCCAAACATCCCTGTATACAGCACCCTTCTGAGAGACTCACCCAATAACAGTG